>NC_044982.1:94607934-94923528 GCF_008728515.1 Papio anubis
TATTCCTGGAAGTACACAGCACTTTTATATTAGAAACAAACACATCATGTGGAACAAATCAAGCACTTCCTGGCCTGAAACGCTTTGTGGCTTTCCATCCCTCACTATGAAAAAGTCAAAGTACTTCAATCTTTTTCACTTTCACATCCGCCAGGGTCCTCTCCAGCTCCACCCTACCCCTGTGTCCTTTCCTGTTCGCCACCAGGCACACTTGATCAATCTATACTGGCTGCCCGGCCATCGCTGGAATTTGACAGTCAAGGTCCTGCCTCACAGCCCTTGAACTTGAGAATTTCCTGCCTGGGAGGGATTTCTCAGATATCCACAAGGCTCTCTCCCTTACCTCCTTAAGTTCTCACTCAAATGCCCCCTTTTTCATGAGGCCCTCCCTAGCTAGCAGCTGGAAAAAAGTGCCCTTCCCCACACATATTCTCGGCAATCCTCTCCCTCTTTACTTTTCACCATCTAACATTCTGTATATTGCTTTTGTTTTGTTTATGCATTGTTTCCTGCTATTTTAATAAAAGCTCCAAGTGAGAAGGGAGCCTCCCTCTGGTCATTATTAGAGCTCTATCACCTAAAGCACTGCCTGGCACAAAGTGGACACTTGATGAACATCTGTGGAACAAATGAATGAACAACAGATCATAAGGCAGCTTATGACCAATCTGAAAAAAGTCCCAATGGAGGACTCCTTGCATTTAAGCCAGGTCGTTCATGAGACATTCTACCTTGTATTTTGAAAGATATGTTTTGAAAAATGCATTAGTTTAGGTCAGCGGTTCTTGACTGGAAGTGATCTCTACACCCTCAGAATATCTGGCAACATCTACATACATATTTGGCTGTCACAGCAGGAATGTGGGCAGGCGTTACTATTATCTAGTGTGTGGAGGTCAGGGAGACGGCTGGACACACTACAATGCACAGGGCAGCTCCATATAACAAAGAGTGCCCTGGCTCAAAGTATCAGTAGTGCCAAGATTGAGAAACTCTGATTAAGCTGGAGGTAATTTCTTAGATCTTCTGGGGAAGGAAGGAGAGACGGAAGGAGAGAGAAGGAGGAAGGAAAGGAGGACAGGGGAAGGAGGAAGGAGGAAGGGAGGAGAGGAAGGAGAGAAAAAGGAAGAACCACTAACCTAAGCTAATGCTTTTTACAAACCAGATCCTTCAAAATACAAGGTAGAATGTTTTGTGAAAGCCTACTTTAAATGCAAGCCACCACACACCTTGACTTTCTTTAGGTTGGCTACAAGGGGGGAAGAGGAGAAAGACAGAAGCGGGGAAGGGTTTGGGGAAAGGAAGGCAGGCAGGCAAGCTAAGTCAATTGTTGGTACTATAGAAAGACCAAACACACAAAACTTTTATGTACAAAACAGAGGGCAGTTTAAAAAAAAAAAAAAAAAAAAAAGTCATGTTCACCAAGCAAGTAATAAAAAAAGTGAGATGAGAAAACCGTCAAGGAGAGTCTTTGCTTCTAGTCCCCCAGACCTCTCTAAAGTGTCCCCCACATTCTGGTTACATGTATTCTCACGGGAATAACTGACAAAGTTGTAATAAAAAAGCAGGGGAAATCCCAAATTGCCATCTCTTCTCTGAGAGCTGCTCGACTGGTGCCGATGGCTCAGAGCATGTGGCAGGAGCCAGCCGTACCAGGGAGCAGATGCTCCAGACAGGCTCTCTGAGTAACATCAGGGATATGAGAACTCGGAGAGAAATTAACCAAGCCCACAAACACAGAAGAAAAGATATTAAGAAGTACAGCATTCCTCCCTCTGCAAACATCATGCAAGTTAGGCTAATCTCATGGTTAAATTACAGAGTGCTCCATCCACAAAAATCCACAGATAGCTTGGGAAAAATAAGTCTTTGGGAAGAATAGAGTCTCATTGGCTGATAAAGTCATAATAAGCCTAAAACAAATTGTGTTAATGGTTGGATGAAAAACTGAAATTCTTGCTTCTCAAAGAGTACATTTGGTACACATGTTGCTGTCTAATTAAGAGATGAATTCACTCTCCCGTTCCCCACCGCACCCCCCAACCCCATGTAAAGGCATTCTTTGGTGCTTTCTCTTCTGAATTTTGTATTTTTTCCTTCACTGACCCTGGTGCATTATCTTTTAGTTGGACTGCCAAAACACTTTTCCTTCTCCAAGAAAGGCTCTCTGCTTTCTTCCACAAAGCATTTTTTAATTTTGAAACTGAAAGCAAACATGACTACTAAAAAGACAAATAGAACTTTGGGGAAAATGGTCTTTAGAAGAACTGAGAACAAATGTGCAGTTACCAACAATTAATCTTTGAAGAAATGTACAGTCAGAAGGTATAAAGAAATACATGTGTGTTTCTCATTAATAAATAGAAATTCAGTCACTGATCTATATTTCTTGTAACCAAAGACAAATTCCTACCTTAAGATGGAAAGAATGAAAATGAATTGAAAAACTAGTCAAAATGTTTTGGTTGGTTAAATCAATATTGGACTGAAACAGAAAAAAATTATATCCCTGTATATCTGAAACTACTGAAAATATCAGATAAGAATGAGGAATAAAACAGTCGTTTCCTGCTATAGTTAGGAGGACTTTTTCCCCCAGGTTGACAAAGATGAAGCAACTCTAGACCATAGAAACTCATCAACTATAAAATGACTCACAAATTGTTTATTAATAAAGGAAACTTACGGACAGCAAGGGAATGGCAACTTTTCCAAGAAAATCTGGGGGTTTATCTCCATCTTCATCAAACACTGTCACTTCCAAAACATCATGGATATCTTTAATGGGACTGTAACAAAAATACCATGTATCATGTATTATACACAAAAACACATAAGTGAAGTCTGTTCCATGAAGATCTGGAGAAACACTGTTTCACTAATTAAGTCTGTATGTCCTTAGAGTATAAAACTACCATTTAATTAAATTCCAAAAATTAAATCAAACTGACTGTATTCCCAAACCTTCCATCATAGAAGATTCAGACATCCATATGAAAAAAAGAAGTCAACTTTTTTACTATGACATTTTTTCAAACAGTATACCTGTACTCAAGGGTAGGACTTTCAAAGAAACTAAAGAAAGGATAGGGAGAAAGCATTAGCAGTGTCCAACCAAAGTGATTTTTAAAAAGCTTCCAAATGAAATTAGTTAACATTTTTTAAAATTAAGAATTACCTTTAAAATAAAATGGTGATGAAAAATCACTATTTGCTGAAATGCATAGAAAGCCTCTGTTGTTGAAACACAAAATACTACAAATATTTTAAAACTTTTTTTTTTTTTAATATTTACCAGAAGCCAGATACCAGGGATAATGAAAAATGGAGCCATGGTGATTGGCAATGAGTTAGGGAAATAAGAGACTCTTACACCGGGCCATTGGCAAAGGTGTAGCAGAGTTAATCCACTTTTCATAGAGCCTTGGGAACTTTCTACTAATAGCATTAATTCTTCTCAAAATGAACTTTATTTTTTCACTTATAAGCACAGGACAGAGCACTGATTTAGCTTCGTGGGGGCAGTATATCACCATTTCACCCAAATTCAACAGGGGCCTCCCCTCAATGTTCAGGTGCCTTGAAATCTAAAGCAAACTAAGATCTTAAATATATCCAGCCTCCTAAATGCCTGGGTTTGATAGTGCGGGCAGAGAATCACTGTGGGATGGGTCACTCATATAAACTGGAATATAAGGAACCTTTGGGAGTCTCTAAGGAGTCACAGAAAATCTGCATTTTCCTAAAGATTTTGGCAGAATACAAGGCTCTGGCATTAACATGATTTTAGAACACATAAGATCCTTGAATTTAAGGCAGGTCTCCATTTCCTTAACCCAAGAATGAATTAATCTAGAAATATGGAAGCTTCCATTTACTCATAGATTAATTTAGTCACTAAAAGATCTACTTTAGAAATGCCTCCTATAACAGTCCCTTGCAGTTCCAAACGGTCTCTTCTATTATTAACACCACACACTATAAAATGAAAGGATAAAATGTTTTCAAAAGAAAAAACAATAAAATTTACTCTTTGCCCATAAAAACGGACAGAAAATTCCACTCAAGAGCCCCCAGACTACCTTCCAAGCATAGCAGAAATAATTTCAGAGGTTAAAGCACTTACAATGTAAAAACTTTGTTCCATTCAGGGTTGAGGTTTTTGTAGACGGTATGCGTCTGAAGTCGGTCATTGCCTAACTCCAACAAGCAAAATGGGTCACTCTTCCCTGGAAAGGTAACATACACATTGGTCAAAGACAACTGAATCTCAGAAGGGACCAGGGCAATGTGAACAAGAGTCAGATAAAGTTGTGCTTGCTGAAAGAGGGAACAAAAGACTCCTTTTCCAACGAGTCATGGAGGCCCTGTGTGGGAATCCAGGAGACAGGTAGAGGCTACAAGTGTTGTACCTTTAGCATACTTAACGGGTTAGAACAAACACACCACGTGATATGATCTGGTTGTGTCCCCACACGAATCTCATCTTGAATTGTAGCTCCCATAATTCCCATGTGCTGTGGGAGGGACCTGGTGGGAGGTAATTGAATCATGGGGGCGGTTTCCCCCATACTGTTCTCGTGGTAGTAAGTCTCACGAGATCTGATGGTTTTAGAAGTGGTTCTTCTTTCACTTGGTTCTCATTCCCTTTTGCCCGCTGCCATGTAAGACATGATTTCGCCTTCTGCCATGATTGTGAGGCCTCCCCAGCCATGTGGAACTGTGAGTCCATTAAACCACTTTTTCTTTATAAATTACCCAGCCTCAGGTATACCTTTATCAGCAACGTGAAAACAGACAAAGATCAGGCCTTGAAAGCCAGTGGCCACACACATTTCACAGGAGTGGGAATCCGTTTGGCATGAGAGCCCATTTCTTTGTTGTTAAAATGAAGTTCATCTCTGTTTCCTTCCTAAATTCTAAGTCAATCTGTATAATTACAATTCTATAACCAGAAACCTATAACTTACAGGCTTCTACATGGCTATAAGAGGAAGTGAGAAAAAGTGTAAAACTGGTTCTTCAGGAGTTAAGCTCTGCTCCTAAGCAAATGGCCACAAACACTCATGATCCTGTATACTCAGTACATTATGAGAAGACATGAGTTACATTTTTGGTGTCATAAAACAAACAAACAAACAAGTATAACTCAATAAAGGTCAGAGTTTTTAACTTAACAAAAAAACTAAGCTCATCTTTCACTTCTCACCTCTTCTCTTTCCACTCTATCTCCCATATTTGCACACCAAAAAAGGTAAGAAATTTCCAAATCCAAAGTTAGACCTACAGTGTTACGAAGCAAAAAACTCACTTCCCTTTTGTTGTGTTTGGCGGAAGGATGTGGAATTGGAACTGTCAGAGAAAGAATGAATGGCTCCATAATGTTCATAGGACATTAATGCATTGCCGGCCTCTGCAGCACACTGGCACTTTACAAAGCAGCGCTTGCTAAATTAATTGGGGGCACAAGGACAGATGCTGTTCCAACAAATGGCCAAGGAGTCCCAGACCAGGGCCTAAGCCAGAGAGTGCTCAGGCCTCTTGACCTGCTGGCCTACCATTCAGGTCACTGAACCTCCATCTAATTCGCTTAATAACCAGGCGCTCTGAGGTACAGCACATCAATAGAGATACTGATACGTGCAGGAGCCTGCATGAAGATTATTGCTTAAAAAGGGAGGAGGAGAAGAGCAGACACATGGGTGATGATTTGTATTAAACAGGAGATTCCGCTCAACTGTCTAGTGGCCTGGACACTTAGATCCCTGGCCAAAGCTTTTAAGTCAATGCTACTATTTCTGTTACTAGCAGACAATGATCAAGCCAGACATAAAGGAATGAGTGAGGGTTTTCGACTGTAAACAATGGAAATGGTCCCTGTCTACATGTAGCAGAAAAGAAATTTATAAAATAATATCAAAAAGCATTCAGAATTCCTACAAAGTTTGGAGAATCAGGCTAAAAAATATCACTATAAACCAAAGAATACTTCAGCACAAGAAACTCAGCCCATATCTCACACCCAGGAAAAGTCTGTGGTGGCCTCTGCTTCCCCAGAATACTGCCGCCACAATTCACTTCCAATATGAATTCTCTACTCCTGCTTCTTTGCCTCACTTAAGGCCAATGCAAGGGCCTCCGGAGCCTGTCTTTCATAGCCAAGTAGCCAGACCTGAAAGGCCAGAATCACAAAGGGAATACTGCAGTTGTAGCCTCTGTGAATGAAAGTGGGCTTTGACCTCTTCTTCAACATAGACAATGGGAAATGATTCAAACACGGAAGGGGTTTCAGATGCTGGGGAGTCAAAATCAAACTAACATAAAAATTCATCTGCACCCACAAAAAGTCTTGTTTATTGAAAGACAGTTTACTCTGGCCATGTGGTTTGCAGGGGAAGAGGCTGGAGTTAGCTGGGAAAAAGCCTACCAATATAGAACAACACCATTTCCCCTTCAGCAATTGTGAACAAGAAGACACCACGTACTTTTGGCTTAATGCTCAGGTATACCATGCTTGATTTCTCAACCCAGGCTGAAACAGCTACTTAACCGTTTGTCAGACTATTAGTAGGTGTCAGCGCTGCTCCTCTGGAGACACCAGCATGACACGCCATCAGCAGTTGCTCCAGGGAAACCGTCTGACACTTTTAATGAAAACCCTGGGGTTACTCCACAGCAGGGCAGAGAGGCTGCCTGGTCCTGTTGAGGCACAGGTGGGCTGGTTCTGTGGCTCCCGCTCTCTCAAGCAAGCACGCTCTTAGCTGTCCCAGCTAATGAGGAACAGACTTTCCTTCAGAAACCAGGAACTTCAGTTATGTGTCTCCAAGGGACACGTTGTACCAACTCTCTGAAGATAATTCAGTCAAAGCTCATTAAAATGCTGCATTTATTAATATTACAGAATACACAGAGAGAAGCAAGAAGAAACAAAGACATTAAAATGTTTACAGAGTAATTTACTCACACTTTAAGGATTGATTTCTCTTAAAAAGTTTCAGATGCATGGGGACTTTGAGTAAAATTTAAATAACAAATATTCTTACTTGAGATAACAAGTATCTTTCATGATAAAGGAAATGTCCAAATGCTCACCAATGGTACTGAGAGAAAAGGACAAGGCAGAGTGACATACATGCATTTGAGGCTGTACTTTTCCTCTTTGTATCACGCATTTCACAGGAAAAACATCTAGAAGACCTCCTCTGTGTCCAGATGCCACATCACCTTGACACATTTATGCCACCGACAACTCAGTTTCAAATTGAGGTTTAGCACTTTGCACTCAATAGCCTTTGCTATTTTCCAACATTGCTTTAAAATTTATTTGTATTTCTTGAATGGCAAGTAAGGAAGGTTCACTTAAACAGCTTTACCTTTGTATCAATTACAGAAGTTGAATGACAAATAATAAATGTGTTGCAATAGTCATATCATTCATTTGATAACCTTTTTCTTTTTTTTTTTTTTTAATGGAGTCTCGCTCTGTTGCCTAGGCTAGAGTGAAGTGGTGTGATTTGGTTCACTGCAGTCTCTGCCTCCTAGGTTCCAGCAGTTCTCCCTCCTCAGCCTCCTGGGTAGCTGGGATTATAGGCATGCGCCACCACGTCCAGCTAATTTTTGTCTTTTTAGTGGAGACAGGGTTTCACCATGTTGGCCAGGCTGGTCTCAAACTCCTGACCTCAGGTGATCCACCCGCCTCAGCCTCCCAAAGTGCTAGAATTACAGGCATTAGCCACCATGCCCAGCCCATTTGATAACCATTTATTAAGCATATAACTTAATGTTAATGTCAGTTTAGTGCTAAATGTTCCTAGCACTAAACTGACCCTGACATACAATGATCACCTAAGCTATTACCTGCAAGGGACTCTCATAACGGTCTCTGCTATTCTGAAAATGCTGCCTTTTCCAAGAAAACTTTCCTCACTCTCATCCCACAGCAGACTGAGTTGTTTCCATTTCAGATCTCCAATTGTGTATTGCCCTTACTTCTCTTATATCCCAAATTTGTAAATTTCCACTCCACAGTCAAGATGTGTATTCACTTAAGGGTCCTGATGCAGGCACACCCAATATATGAATGCTCTTACCATCCCCCAAGAAGAGTGTCATGGCCTAGGGACAGAGGGCAGCGGTGAAATGCAGATGAGAATATGAAAGTTCAGAGAAATGTAATTCGGTTCAGAAAAGTTCAGAAAGATTTCTTAGTGGGGGTGATTCTTAATCGAGGTTTACAAGGGGAGTGTTTGATAAGCAGAAATGGATAAGTCCTTCTTGTGGAGATGGGACAGGTCAAAGCATTAAATTTATTAGGAAGATATATATCTCATATATATATATATCTTTCTAATAAAAAATGAGATACATATGTATCTCGTATATATGATATATATGTAAGTCTCATATGTCTCATATATATGATATATATGTATCTCATATATATGAGATATATATGTATCAATCATAGCTCTTGGTACTGTAACTTCGAATTCCTGGGATCAAGCAATCCTCCTACCTCAGCTTCTACGACTAGCTAGGACTACAAGGACATGCCACCACTGTTGGTTAATTTAATTTTTTTTTTTCTTTTTTTGGTAGATACCAGGTTTCATCATGTTGACCAGTCTGGTCTGGAACCCCTGGGCTCAAGCAATCCTCCCTCCTTGTCCTCTTAAAGTGTTGAAATTACGGGTGCGAGTCACTGCTTGGCCCTAAATGTTTTCTTCTTCTAACTCCACTTCCCCGCCACTTCTCAAGCCCCCCAACAATATCATCATTCACTGATCTTGTCTAACATCTTCCCATTTTCATTCTCCCCTCAAATCCTTTGCTCCTCACAGCTGCCAGAATAAACCTTTGTAAGTTTATATCAGATCATATCATTCCCTTAATAGTTTTCCAAATTTGTTCACCTGGCCCCAAAGTTCCTAGGTTATCCAGTCCCACCTAAGACATGAACATCCTCTCCCCTGAGAGGTCCCTTTTGCTTTCTGTCTTCTAGTCCTGCTTGCTTTCTTCCAGACCTCTGAAAAAGCTGGGCAGGCCCTGGAACATTGCTGTTTTCTCATTTTCAAGTGCCTTTCCTTCATCTCTGCAGTGCCAACTGTTTCTCATGTCTCTATTTGACATCTCTGCTAGAACATCACTTCCTGCAGAATCTCCAGTCAGGCATCCCTTCCATAAGAATTAACACCATGTTCTTGACCTTAGCAGTATAATTGAAATTAGACAGCCACTGGTTAAATCAGTCACTTCATATGAGGTCAGGGACCAATTCCTCTTTTCTACCATGTCACCAGGAAAAATCATAAGGTATCACACAGAATAGAAAAGGCATATTTGCTAAATAAATGTAAATGTTACTAAGAACCCACCCATTACTATAGAAGCAATTCCTGTTAATTCATGGAATGTCACAAATGAGCTGAATTCGTTCACCCTCATGGTGCCATTAAGTTATAAACCACTAAGTCATCCATATATTCCCGAACTTTGCATTGACTACAGTCCATTTCTTTGGCAGGTCGTTGAAGCAGACGGCCTGCCAGAGACAGATTTATGTAGTTTTTAATGTGTTTTTCAAAAGTTGGTCTTGATTTGGGCTTAGCTATCCATGAGGATCTCATGAAAATTAAAAACATTCAATCACGACTACTGAGCTTTCTAGAAATTGCAATTACAGTCATCGCTTTGAAAACAGGGCATCTTTAAGAGATGAGGTATTGCTATGGATACAGCTTCAAGAGACAGACAATTAAATGAAAGCATAATATGGGCATGTGGTTTAAAACTCAGTGAACAATAACTGTGAGACTATTCCTCTTCTGACACAAGCAGTCTTATGTTTCAAAACAAAAACAGCAATATAAAAAATCTTGTAGTCACTATTATAATTTACAGAAACAACTCAAAAGTCAGTATTATAGTACACGACAGAAATATTTTTACTCTATAATGTGGGGTGTAAGTGCCCTATTTTGGTCAACAGTTTAACAACAACAACACAAAGATGAACACACCAAGCTATTTTATATTAATAAAACTATCATCCAGATTATCAAAATGTAAAATTCAAGCACTAAAGTAGTTCAGTATGAGAATTCCTCTACCATGAAGCATATTTTTTGTCTTCTTTTTAAGCACTCAATAGAAATAGAGACAAAAAGAAACATCTTAGAGTAGTAACTGGATTTCTAAAAGTGGCTGAAGAGATAAAAGTAGTTATCAGCTTATACGTCTAACAGGATCAAAAATTAGGGAAATTATAAACAATAAGTGAACAAAACAACCTATACAATTCTTCATGTATCAAATATACTCTAATAAAATCATTTAATAAAGAATGGGAAAAACAATTACTAAGCACAAAATATGTATCAGACATGTTCATTTAGGATTTGATTTAACCCTTCAAATACCCATGAGGACATAGAGGCTTAGGGGGAGCCTGAGGCCAGTATGTGGGAGAACTGAGATTAACACACGGGTCTCTGCTTCTGCATGGCTTCTATGTCATTATACACAGGGATTAAAATGAGAGGCAGCTACCACACAAACAAAAGGCAAAAACATGGGCACTAATTTTTATCTTCAATGAATACATCATTGAACTGGACACTGATTTAGTTAAGGCTGAATCCAGGGCCCACGGAAAAGGCTCATGCACTTACCCAAGGAATGGAATATTTTACCACAGTTACAGCTCAGATCTGTGTGGGGGACAGACCAAGAGCTCCTCCTAATGGCACAGCCAAGGAACCAGTGAACTGGAAATGCAACCCCCGATTTTGAAGAAGGTCTCCATCTATTTCAAAGGTACACACTACCTTCTACACCTGATGTCCTGCAGTACAGGAGCGAAGGCAGAGTGAAGACTGAGCCTTCTCTTAGGGATCACAAGCTCCCTAAGGGTGTGTCTGTTAACGAAGTGTGGTGCTCGATGAATATCCATTGTCAGTTACCAGAACTGCCCCCAAGCTGACTTTCCTGAAGTTGAGAAATATTTAAAAAGTGGTAGAGGAAGCTATATTGGGTTCCCTGGAAAGAAACAGGGGTTCTGGAATTAAATGTATCTTTATTCTCCTGGATCAGGCAATTGTTATGGTCCCTAACATTCCTATCTATCAAATAAGGATACTTTATAATAACCTGGATTTCTTGTCTGGAAACATATGTTTATTTCTCCTCTGATAGATATTTTGAGATTATGCTAATTTGAGAGTTATTTCATTTATTAACAGTGGAAAGAGAAAAGGGTCCGACTGACACCTTTATTACCAAGATACCAAGAGGATCCAGATATATTTGGAAACTTTTCATGATTGATGGCTGGTTTTGTGTTTTTGTTTTAATGGCAAAGAGTGCCAAAAAGTCTCAAGGGTGAAATAAAAATCCCCAGGAGAATTCTGGAAGGCAAGCAACTCCAAATTGTGAGTCAAGATGATATTTCCAGTTTTGTCCCTCCATTGTCTCCTGATAATTCCCTAGCTTCTCATCATAACATATAGATTATTAGAATAATGGAAACATGAAAAATGAAGATGAGTGATACGGTTTGGATCTAAGTCCCTACCCAAATCTCAGATCCAGGTGTTATCCCCAGTGGTGGAGGTGGGGCCCAGCAGGAAGTGATTAGATTATGGGGGTGAATCCTGCATGAATGGTTTAGCACTATTCTCTTGGTGCTGTCTCCCGATAGAGTTCTCATGAGATCTGGTTATTGAAAAGTGTGTAGCATCCCCTACCCCACTGGTCCTGCCCCTGCCATGTAAGACTCCTGCTTCACTGCTCCTGCTTTGCCTTCCGTCAAGAGTAAAAGCTCCCTGAGGACTCCCAAGCAGCAGAAGTCGTCATGCTTCTTGTACGGCCTGCAGAACTGTGAGCCAATTAAACCTCTTGTTTTATAAATAATCCAGTCACAGGAATTTCTTTATAGCCATGTGCGAACAGATTAAACAATGGAATTGTGCCATAAAAAGAGAGGATATTGAAGCCTATACTGCATTTTCTGTTGTGCTGTTATGTCACTTCATATCCTCCCACACTGAGCTATGCGTGGAGGGCTGCTCTGATTGCTTTGTTGCTACTCTTGGCATGGTGAGTTAAAGAAAACTCCCTGAAGTTTCTAGTTCCCCTATTATGCCAGGATTCTGAGTGGGTAGGGGGCATCCTAGGAGGAACAGGGTAAGGGCCATGAGTATGAAGCAGAGGGAGACTGAAGAATGGCCTCTTGCCTTTGGAACATCCTTTATGGGGAAGGAGGTCTCTTACAAGAATTATTTTAGAGAATAAAACTAATAAAGAGAAAGCTTAAGTAACAGGAAGGTATCTGTATGAACTACATTTTGATTTTAAGAATGTTACGGAAGAATCATTGATTTGGTGTGGAATACTTGACATACGCATCATGCCAATGGTGGCCATGATGTTTCAATTCCTAGTGCTGAATTAACCCCAACACATTACAATCCTGGCAGCTTCTCAGCAGCATCCTATCAATTATAATAAGGCTATCCTGAATAATCTGCACACATGTGCTAAGCATACCAAGACAGTTTCCTACTCTTCATTGGCTGATCTCTCTCAATGGGTAAGATTGCTGTTGTCATGTATACTGAAAGGTGATACAGTCTGGACTGACAAACATTTCAGTTCTCTAACAATTTTCCCATTAGCCCATTGTTTACTATATTACCTTTTTACAGTTTATGAGATTAAGTTTGTATTTTCTTACAACAGTATTAATTTATGATCAGATGTGCCCCTGGGCAGCATAAACCATGACTTTCTGTCTGGGCCTCTACTGTAGATATGAAACCTGTTATACTGTCCATTTCTCAGCATTGTCCAGAATAAAATGTCTCTCTTTCTCAGTTAATCATTCGAATGTGAGTTATTTTCTTCTTAAAATACCTGCGTTTTAAGACTAGCAGTAGCTTCGTGAAGTATGTTGGTCTCGTCAAACATTACACACAGCTATTCACCTTGAGCCTCCAAGTACAATTTATCATTTGTTTCATGAATCAAGGCTGTGGCCTAGTTTACCACAAAAGTAATGACATCAGGCTGCATCACCTATCACTTAAAAATGTTAGGTTATGCTGGGCACAAGGAATTTGTGAAGCAAATTCTTTAAAAAATATTTGACAGGCTTTTCTACTAGAATAACTGCTTATGGCTATCCATGTCTAACATTGGCATAGACCTGAGAAAAAATAGCTTTTACCAATTTTAGAGATAGGCTCCAAAGAAGATAGATTATTTAAGATTCTTTGAATAAAGTCTTCCCTCATATACAAATGTCAGAAACGCTAAAAAATGCCAAGATAAATATATATTTAAATTTATTAACAGATAGCTTCAATCACAACAAAATAGCATATTTATTAAAAAGGCACAATTTAAAAACAATAAATATACCTTTTTATACATTAGAGAATTAAAGCCTTTGCCAACTGTAAATATCATAATACTGCTAATATACACAGATTTAGGCTTATTCATATATTTTAACACATTTGAAAATGTATACACTATTTTCCTTTACAGATAAAACAACTTTATGAGAAGTAAATTCACCTTAGTATATATATTTTATTCTAATGTTCTAAAATACTAACATAGTAATGAGTATTCAATTTTTCCAAAGTTGAATTTCTTGTTATGCCTATATAATCATAACATCAATAGAAATATCCTTCTAATTTGATCCCAGTGGCTTGAATGACCTATATTTTCTTTTTCTAATGGTTATTCGAAAAGAGGTGGATGGCTTTAAAATTAGGAAACTACTGAGCATAGAGTTTACCGTATGCATTCATTCACTCCTCCAGGACATGCAGTCCCTTTGCTCCCAGAACAGTAACTATAACCTCTGCATGGACTACTGCCAAGACTAATCCCTATAGACTTTTGCTTTATCAGGATTCCTGAACTTTAGGTGAAACTAAACTGAAGCATCAATTATTGCGGTTACTTCATGTTGTTTTTAGAAACATGCAATTACCACAAAATAAAAACATATGATAAAAGAAAAGCTGAAAGAACGAAAGGTTCCCTTTTGCACCGTGTCTAAAATGACCATCATTCTTTAGAGAATGTCCCTGGTTATCTGGAGTAAATGCATTTTTTTCAATTTGTGGGTGAATGCTTTACTCCCCTAGCAACTGCAATAAATGAACGCTGATTTATAAAGTAAGGTGACTGGAAAATGAAGGGTATAGAGTAGGAATGGTTACGAATAGTTACTTAATTTCTTAAATGTTCCTGGCACTGACAAAAATGGGTGGTTTCTCTGATCCTGATCCAATGACACTGCTGAGGTCTGTTTTATTTTTTATGTACTATTCAAAGTAACAATAATGATAACAGCAATAACTCCTGATCCCCACTATAGGCCACGACCGCTAACCTCTTAGAGGTATTCATTGCTACCTCACTGTAATCTGAATCCACTTATTTTTTCACACAGAAAAGTTAAATTACAACTATCTGGAATAAGTCCACTTTGTAGCCCTAAAGCAGTGCCTTGGTTGGAACACTCTGGGGGATTCACACAGGAGCCTGACAATGTATAAACATAGACTGTGAAATTCAGTTCTAAAACAAAAACCATTACGGTCTAAACACATGTTTAGCCAATGACAAATCACTTTTCCTCAATTCACAATAGCAATAATTTTCTCATACAGAAATAGTAAAACACCAGGGCATTTAGTCAAACCACACAGCATTATTTCATTTCTAACTACAGTTATTGTTATTGGAATTTGTTGGTACTTACCTTCATCTACCCCAAAACTATCTACTGAATACCTTGAATGTAAAACAACAAAACGAAAACATTTCTCCCAAAATTATTCTTCCATAGAAAGGGTCTTTACAAAGACTCTTTCTTCAGGTATCCTCTCCTATTCACTTTATTTTAATAGTTAAAATACTCTTTGGAGATGATACACTGGCCTGATACAATCTTTATATAAACTAGTTTTGGGGGTTTTATATGGAGGTTACTTGATAAGACAGGTTAAATAAATTAAGTTTTTCAAAAGTGTTTCCATTAGCCAGGTGTGGTGGCAGGTATCTGTTATCTCAGCTACTGGGATAAGAAGCTACTGAGGCAGAAGAATTGCTTGAAACCAGTAGGCGGAGGTTACAGTGAGCCGAAATGGCGCCATTGCACTCCAGCCTGGGCGACAGAGCAGGACTCCATCTCAAGGAAAAAAAAAAAAAACAAAGGGTTTCCACATATGGATGTTGTTGTACACAAGCCTTCAAAAAATACTCTTCATGCATTACAATTAGTCTCTGGAGATTCAAAAATATATATATGCAAGTTACAGAAAGAATTTTTTTAAATGCTAGAGGCATAAATGAGTTCTTGGGGCTGGAGACATTTCCTGAGAGAACAACAATTGTGCATTCAAAAAGTGCTGTATGTAAACAATTAGACAGAAGTAAAAATAATTTTCTCTGGGAAACTCATAGGCAATTCTAAATGTGCTTTAGGGATGACAGAACCACTAATGTCAAAGGCACATGTGAAATGTTGACTGTTTTCATAAAATATAAGTAAAAAGAAAAATGTCTTAATTAACATGAGATTACAAACATTTGCAAAAATACTAGTGAATATTAAGAGCAATCATCTGAGTACTTCACCTACAAACATCAAAAATTATATCTTCTATTTGGCCCAAAAACCATTTTTGGATCTTCTCACTAGTCAGGATCATCTTATAGAGTAGTCATTTCTATTGTTTCATTTTTGAGCAGGGTGAGGAGAATTTTTTTTTTTTCAACTAAGTTTATATTTCCTAAAATGTCTGTAATATAATGTGCTGAAAATTAAAGTTCTCTTTTCCAATGGTTGAACTTCCTCAAACTCAGTCTCAGAAATTTAAAGGCTGTACAAATATAGTGAAATTGTTCCTGTCTGGAAGGAAGAAAAACAGTAGCCCACATTTTAAAAATACGGGATATATATTTTTAAAAACCATGCAATCCTGAATCAATAGATAGAACCATGCTGTAGAATACTCTTTGTATTCATCAATTTACTTGGTAAATAGCATCTGTCATGTAGGCGGCTAAATTGTTAGTCAGCACAAGGGGGTAATTTGGCAATGAGTGGGGAGCCGCTGTCAGACACTGGCGTGTCTGGATTACTCTACGTGCGGCAGAGCATAATTCAGCACAAAGCATGTCTGCTTTGGCCTCTTTCTAAAAGTTCAAGTTACAGAAGCACCAACAGAAACTTCCTATAAGACAATGTCAACTGCAAAGTGGTCCCAGGGCCTAGACTCTGGTCATTGTTACAATGAGGTGCCAGCCAGATCTGACTTCAAGCTCAGATTTATGAACCATGTGAACGATTCAGACAGAGAGCAGCGAAAGGCAAGAAGTCGAATCGCTGTCATTTGAGGTTACACAGAAAAGCTTGACCAACAACTTAATTTAACAAATAAAGAAGTCGTGACTCATAATCCACAAATATTTTTGAAGCTCAATAGATCTGAATATTGCTGAATCAGCATAAAATCATTTGAAAGAAATGTGTAAAAAAGGTGCATTATGTGAAAGAAATTGCTCAAGTCTGCCTCTTTTTTGCTATGACTCTATTTGGAGGTGCATGAATGTTATATTCATACTTCTACTTATTAAGCATTTTGCTTTGCTAGGAGATTGCTTCAAAGCAGGAAATAAAGATAAATTAGAAAACGAAAGTGTCCTGTACCTGAGAAATCTGCCGCTAAGAGATCTGCTGCCTTTAAAACCTTCACTTGTAAAATGCCGACGTCTTTCATATCTTTCAGGGAGTTCCGTAAGCACTGAGGGTTGAAAAGGTGATAACAAGTGAAAACAGCTTTTTAACATACTATTTAATGTCATAAAGTCCCATAGGAAGTGCATCCTAGATTTATCTTCCTTTCTTTCATGAAATCTTAAAAAAAAAAAAAATCCCCCAAAATGTATTATGTAAGTTAACAGGACAGTTAGGCGCTTATAGCAGCCAAATTAAAAGAAAAGTGGCTGAGAATTAATTAACTACACATTTAAAATAAACCAATTAGAAGCACATATAATCTACTTTTAACATTGCCCCCTGGTGATAGCATAGATACCCCACCGGGAAAATGTGTGGGTAGAATTATACTGATACTCTTTTTCCCCCCTTCTTTCTCATTAATGCAACTTTTAAATCACTCTGAAATACAACATTATTCTGACCTCGTTAGTACAAACTTTATGGATACCAGAGGACTAAACTTGGACCCATCACAGATACTTATTACCACTGGAAAGAGAGTTGGGGTGGAAACAGAGTAAATTTTCTGGTCTATGTTTTAGCTAGCTCATTCAATTAGAGATTAAGCATCTAGTATCACCCTAGATTCATATTTACTTTAGCCTTGAGTTTGTACGAGCCAAAGTCTGAATCTACATCTGCTGCTCATTCTTAAGCACATATAGCAATATTTGGATGTTTATATACATGGCATCCTTAAATCATGCATGAAAGAGGCCAGCAGATAAACTCTCTTCTCATGCCTCCAGAACACACCTACTGAAAAAGACACTGCCTTAAAACCGTTGGATATGCTATTTGTCATCATTAGATAGCTAAAAACCTGTGATAAACAGATCCCAAGGATTTACGAAAGGCTATTAAAATACTTGTTATTTAGGCATTTCAGATAGAATAACACAAGCTTAATAACAGTTTGCCTAACTTAATATGCATCATTCCTAAAAACATTTGAAAGTTGTTTCTCCTCTCTATTTTCAACCTAAACAAACAAACAAAGCAATTAGTTTTTAAACTAAGAGAACACATTTGAAATGAAGTGCTTTTACAATTTAGAAGTGGAAATGCCTTTAAAGATGATCTGTTCTTACAACCTGAAAAACAAATCCGGGGGCTATAACTTGTGCTTTGAAACAGCATTTGTTCCCTCTAACATGCTGGCCAGCTTGCTAGCTGAAGAAGCACTCAGTATTTCTATTTTGATCATAGCCTCTTCAAACCTCTTTTCGATTACTACTCCTCAAATCCTAAAGCATTATTCAAAGCAGGCATTACTTTATCCACTTTACACCTACATGTAGATGGTATCTAATGTTACTTTATAAATACACAAAACTCCTCATGAATTTGGTAAATTTGTCAACTTATCCATTGGAAAGCTTGGGGAAAAGTTGTATCCTTCACCATTACATTTTCATTTGCTTACCTAATCAGAGAGAATGTTAATAGTGAGTTGTGTCAAACCTTCTTCACAGTATGCCAAGCTCACATGCACAATCTGCATTGACAATGAGCTATGTGGCTAGGTCTTGTACTCCCGAAGATAAAGAATTATTCAATTAATCAATACATCTACACAGTGAAGGATCCTGGTGACACTAAAGTTTATGCTGAGAATGATAGTACCATTGAATAGGGATTCATCTTTGCTTCATTTTCAGGCCACTTTCCTAAAACATGCCTTCCCTGTGTGGCACTAAAATAAACATATTGATTTATAAAGAAGATAGGATAAAAGCAGAATGCAAATAAAGGCACCTAGAAAGCCAGAGTACAAAAAATAAATGAAGAGGACACAGCCATTTCATTTAAAAATGCTGAGTGGACTGTTAAGCACACTGTAACTACTTAGGGAGAAATCACACACTGCTCTTATCCAGAGTAGTTCAGAACAGCAGTCCTTCGTGTCCAGCTAGTGTCATTGCTTTACAAGGCACGAGCAGGTTCTCACTTGATCCTAAGAAGTTCTGCAAAGGTATCCATAACATTGCAAACATTAATGGCTGGTAAAGTTATTTGTGAACTTATATTAAAAGTCCTATTTACACACACAGACAGGCTAAGCAGGAGTCTGCTTCCCCGGGGATTTCAACATTCCCTAAAGACTTGCTAAAAGCTAAAAATTCAGAATATCTTTTTGCCTTTTCAAATAGCAAAACCAACTCTTAATTCTACTGTCACCTTTTCACTAATGCATTAACCCCTAAGTCTGATGTCTTGTTTTATGACGTACAATGAAACTTGGGACAAAGATTTCTTTTGATGTAGTTTTTCAATTCAGGGACTTTGTTTCAATAAAGACTTTGTTTTAAAAGAGAAGGGAGAAGGGCGAGTGTACAATAAGGCAAAACACTCACATATCGCTGGGTAATCTGCTTTCTTTCGCTGGGGTCTGCTAAGGGGCAGACACACAGATCAGAGATGGAGACCCCCGCACAGGGTGTAAGTGTGACCAACATAAGGAGAGCCCCCAGACAGCTGTCCAGTGGCAGCTCCAGGCAGTTGGCTTGCTTCAGAGGGAGTGCCGAGATATCCACTTTACACCTAGAAAAGTTTCAGGAATCAGAGAAAGAAAAGTTATTAATTCAAGGCCATTGTGGTACCTCCAAAGCACCTGGCTTTGATTTCATCATCCCCCAAAACTCACTCTGTCTGGTCTTAGGTTTATTGAACAGCGAAGGTTGCCCCAATTCGTAATGCTCACTCCCAGACTAACACATCCTAAAATTAAGGAGAGGAAGAGGTCCAGAAAATCAAAAAGAAGGCAGCATTGGCAGATGGAAAATGAAAACAGGATTAGGATCTTTGCCAAATAAGGTTTGTAGAAAGATAAGATCAAAAATTAGGGAGAAAAAGTTTGAAAGTTTAAGCCTTATGAGTAAGCATGTTGTATGGCTTCCCTGGGCTGTGTCTTCTATGATTAAAGAGAATAAAGGATCATGGTTCAAAACATGAAGGAAAAAAAAAGAAAGATAAGAGAAAGGCAAGTGGGAGAGGGTTAATGGAGAAACCGTTTTCTTCCTGATTAATGCCAACTGGCGAATTTTTATCTTAAACAACACGTTAAGGTGTTTTCCTAATAGGCACAGTGCCACAGGGTTTCCCCAGGTGGGTTTCTTTCGGACAAATGAAGCATGAAGTGCTGTTGATTGATCCCATTTCAGCAGCACTGCCAGGAAAGGCTGTACCCATCTGCTATAAATTGCATGTTTTCCGCCTCTTAACAGCCAATGTTCTGGGGATGTTGAAAACCTCAAACACATTTAAATACAGAAGCAAACACCAAAAAAGGGGACTGAGGTGCTAAGCCATTTATTTGCCTTAACACTGACAACTCTGGGTTTGCCTGGACCACACCTGCTCTGTTTATGTATGCAGGTGGGTGTGTAGGTGGGGTGGAGTAAAGTGGGGTATGGTATTCCCAGACATCATTTTTATTTTTTACATTCTCCTTTACCCTCCATAATTATAGAATAAGATGAATATTCAAGACTTCAGAAAAGGATGGAAGCACTGCTCCCCAGAATGAACAATAAAGATAGATTCTTTTCCTAAGCCGTCAATGGACTTTGTACATTTGCAGTTAATTACAAATAGGTAAACTTACATACTATATAAAGCGATGGCAATTTTGAGCCATATGGCTATGTGGACGAAAACTTCCACTTTAAGAAATTTGAGGGAAAGGTTGCAATCATGTTTCCAAATAAATATGACATTAAAAGACTCTACTAGACTTTATTACAATATTTTAAAATATTTTACATATCAATATGTGTCCATATAATTAATTTAGGTGGGCATTTATTTCCTATTTATTTCCTATTTATCAAAAGTGACCCCCATTACAGGAGGGAGTGGCCATTAGAGTTTTTGCATGTAATAAATTCATCAAATATTTCTATAGGAGACAGATTACAAAAAAATGTATTTTTAAATAACCCTCTGATTTGAATCAAAACAATTTTTCTGTTTCAATAGGGAAGCTTTTAAAGTTAAATTGCATTACTATCTATGAAAAAAATACGTTATTAAATATTTTTATTTCATAAGCATGATGTAAGTGGGAAATCAAATTTGCTTGGAAAGAAAGAAATGTCAAGTGCTTTAGACCATTTATTTCTAGAAAAGTAGGTCCCCACAAATTCTTAACCAATATTGCAATAATATTTCTATTTAGGAATAGTTTGCTAAGCATTATTTTACACTGTTACATACACTTTCATTTAATAAAGCTCTTTCTTACGGAAAGGTAAATAATCCAAATTTGTAGAAATTTTCTCTGCTAATCACACTGTTACAAATTAACAATAACCTATTGATGGCACATTCTTTTTAATACCATTAATAATGGCAATTTAGTTTTGTCCTTTAAACGTTTGCCTTCTTTGTTGGGATGGTAGTTTTGTTGGTTCTTTGAGCAGCCAACATTTATTTAGATACAAGTGCTCTGACAGCTAATAATATTTGAGGGTCAGAAATAATATATAAGTAAGCTCTAATAAAATTTTTCTTGGATAATTCAAAATGAACCTGATATTAATTCTAGAGTAATCTAATAACGCTGTGAGCAGTATTACCACAATTGGAATAACTGAAAATTTTCCTAGTGACTGTTTAAGTGCTCAACTTATTGGAACAGAGCAGTTTATCAATTTTAAGTAAAAGCTGAACCACATACCAGATGAAATGCAAATTAAATATTGGGTTTCTTCTCAAAATTACACATTTTCACAAGCTTTTCACTCATTTCTGTCTACTGCGAATGTTTTCCACTTATGTGATTAAAAAAAATTAGTCCCTTCACTAGAATGAACACTTTCATGAAAAATAGCCATTTCTAGTTTAGATATTAGAGTCCTATAAGCAACAGGTCGAAGATTTAGGCATCAGCTTAATGGATTCTACATTCTTTGATAACTAACGAGTGAATCCAGCCAAATATTTACTTGTACTTTCTCAGTGACTAGAAGAAACAAGCTAAACTGATATATTAGCATCATGATATTAGCATCATGTCAATCAAAATTAAAACTTAGTCTTTCTGGACATGGGTTATGACCCAGCCTCTTAGAGGTCCTGACCCACCACATGAACCGGTATGTTAAGAATTAATTTAAAGCTACCATAGTAGCCCCCTTTAACAATGACTTTTTATAAACATTCTGCAACTCTTCTACCCACGTCGTGTCCCCATTTATTTCCACATTCTAGAAGGAGGAGGAAAGATGGGAGACAGAAAAAATGTATTTCATACAAAACCTTCTTCAGGCCTCATGGTTAACCTATTTCAACTCCAGCTTACACTGCTCCAGTGTTGTCATAAAGTTTGAAGGAGAACCAGAAGCTCTGGACATTAGCCAGAGACTGAGAGAATTATTTTCATTAACCCCAACCTAGTAAGAGGTTACTGCATTATCAGAAAAGCAGCAGAATATTTTCTTAACAAAAAGACTTTTTTCCCTTCAAATTGCAAATCCTGTTAACCATAATACTCATCCAACCTTCCAAAAGAGAAATATCAAATGACCAAAATGGCTTTTTGCATTTTTTCTTAAGTTCAAAGACTAAAGTCTTTAAGATGTAAACATTCTATAATACATTCATCAAAGACATCTGCAATACGAAAAATCTCCAAAGAAGAAACTAGGCTTCTTCTTTTTCATTATTGTACTGGATTCTTCTCTGAAAAAAATACTAAATAATTTGGTTGGGCTCTTATGTCTTTCTAGTCACTGCTGAAGACCCGTAAATCTTGCTCTTTTCTGTCCTCTCTTTGGCTACATCTTATTGGCAGGGTACAGGATTAGCCTTTCCCTGTTATGGGCAGGTGTGAGGGGCTAATAAGTATTTTTGGTTTGTGGGCTATAAGTTTTGTCTAGCAACTACTAAAATCAGCCCTTGTACCATAAAAGCAGTAATAGACAATGTAAACAAAGTTTTTTCCAAAAAAAACTTTATTTACAAAAACAGGCAGCCATATGGATTTCACCTATAAGCCCTGGTTTGCTGACCCCTGAACTACTGAAACACTTGTAATTTAGTGGTGGTGAATTACACGTCTTTTTTTTTGTTTGTTTTTGTTTTTAATGTAAATTTTTTTAACTCACGACAGCCCAAGAAACTCTGGTCAAAATATCCAATGATCTGTTAGTTAATAAAAATGGATAAAGCAATAAAACCTATAAAAATTGTTCCCTTCTGTCTGATAGAAACAATATGGAAAATACACACTCAGAGCATCTATATAAGGAATTCAATTAATGAGCATGAACCAGTTAGGTCTGCTCCAGTGGCATCACATACGACTTCACACACAAGGGGACTAAATGTCTTTGGACAGTCATTCAGAAGGTACAACACACCGGGCCCTTAGGTAACCAGGAAGTTTTTATTCCAACGTCAGCTTTTTAAAAATGTAATTAATAGGAGCTCCATTGCAACAAGATTTACATTATAGAAATCAAAATAGCCAAGTCGCTGCTGTGTTAGTGTCTAAGAAGGACCACCCATTGTTCATCTGCAAGAGACGGAATCCAACGGCTTTGTGCCTTCACCCCTGCCCTCTTCTCTAGCCTTATCATGTGACACCATTGATCTTTCCACTCCATCAAGGTTCTCGGAGGGAATGTGCTCTCTCCCCTCTCCAGGCCTTTGCCTATGTTATGCTGTCTTCCTGGAAAGCTCTTCTTTCTGTCTCCTTGTTAACTACCACTATTCCTACAAGTCTCAGCTTAGACCGCTGTTCTTCAAGGAAGCCTCCTCTTTCATTCTAAGCCCAAATTGGCATCCATGATGCCAGAACCTGCAGTCCTCATTCCACCTACTGCCACTGCCTGCTTACTTGTAATAGCCCAAGGACAGCAGCCTTTTCTGTATCATTGTCCACTGAATCCTCAAGTATTTTGCCTTCTGCCCAACATACGATGTGCTCTGGATTTGAATAAATTGAATGCACGAAAGAATGAATGTCAGCACTGTCACAAAACTCATGAAGTCAAAAACTCCAAATTACAGTGTTTTTTTGTGAAATAACTAAATCTTCTGCAGCCTCTGTTTCTTCCCCTATGTAGGAAAGGAATTGAAATAAATGTATTTACTAGGTGCCTCTCAGATTTAAAATGCCGTTGTTCTACTCACCTGAAGAAAAGAGACTAAATTACTTTTTTTTCGCTTTCCTACAATAGGCATATATTAAAGCCACCCCCTCTAACCCACAGGCAGTTAATGTGCTGATTTAGCATTGTTTCTGACCTCCCATTCTTGTCTTTCTCCATTAATCCCACAGCATTTTAATGTTTTAATTCAATACATAATTTTACCATATCAGTCAGACAAACCTGCTCAAGTTTTACTTGCCATGATAGCTTTTAACCTCTTATTCATTACCATAATTCTATGTTTTATATTACAGACTGGTCAGCTTTTAACTTAAAGGCAAGGGGCAAAAAAGAGTGCTAGAGTTTTAAAAGCTGTAAATCTCAGCGGCTAAGGAAGCCAGGGAACAGGAGGAAAATGGTGAATGTGTCAAGCCTGGCTGTAAAAGCAGATCAACGACATGGGGTGCAATTTGTCCAGAGAAATACTCCAGCCCAGATTTTTCACTGCCTCAGAGCCACTAATAAACTGGTAGAATGTCAGAGCCGCTTATCCAGCACCATCTGGGACTGAGGAGGGACTCTGAGGCAGGCTAGTCCGAATTGGCTTGTGAGTTCCCATTCTCAACCTTTCCAAACTAAATTAAGTCTAGAAAATTCTATAATGAGTTAATCTGTAGAATCCCCTTGAAATATAAAATATACTTTAAGAAATTGGTATGATTACTTTGAAATGGCTCAAAATGGAATAATCTATATTACTCTATATTCATACTCTGGACATTTTGTTTAAAAGTTGGAGCCAGTTAAACTCAGCTTTATGTCTTACTCTCCCCTAAAAGCTCACTGTTTCTATCTAAGATCAGATGCTTTTTTGCTGGTTTTGCCCGTGAACAAACACTGGAGTTGGCAGGCAACACAGTTTCAGGGGATGATGGCTCTTACCTGAGCACCTTCATCTCACCAACCCCAGTGTTTTTAGGAGTTACTTGTGGCTCAGGCGGAACCTGAAGGTAGGTGGATTATGGAAAAAGGGGAAGTCAGCAAGTTCCACATGACTCAGGAGAGCCTGGAGGAGGGGCCTAATGGGCAGGTCCACATTGTAACCATCACCAAGCTAACAACCTACCCATGCCATTGTGATTTCTCTACACATAAGCAACCACTACCCCAGCCTTGTCATACATGGTTATAAAACTTCAGTATTGTTCAGGCTGACCTACACTGCCCAACCCTTCCATCAATGGATGTCCCTCCTACCATGTCCTTGATGATGGTCACTGCTCACTTTTACCAAAAAATATCAAAAAATTCTATGCTGTTTTGGAGGAAAAAAAATACATTGAATTTTACTGGTCATACTTTATTTTCTTAAATTGCATAATTTGAGTTGCCAAGGTGTGAGGACCTACAGTTTACATGCAGAAAAATCTCAAAATTAATAATAAGTAATACCTACCAGCAGAGTGTGCAAGGGAATAAACAATGTCAAGTAGATGTTGTTACTGTTAGCCATGATGACCCTGCCAGTTGGCCAGTGAGCCCATTATATAGATACAGAGCCAGACTCCACAGGGAATCCACCATCCAAGTTCCACAGTGAGCAGACAAAGTGATGATCAGCAAGCTCAGGATGTGTGACCCCAGAGCTAATGTTCCTTCCCTCCCACTGAACTGCCTACACAGCTTCCCTGAAGAGAATTTTCCCAGAGTCCATCTAGATTTTTAACTGTAATGTTCAGTTATGAATATCAAGGTTTTATCCAAAAACAAAGCATGAGACAGGCTGTGGAGAGGAGACAGTTAAGATACATTTGCACAGCAGAGAGCCTCCTGATGCAAAAAGGTTTTTCCCAACAGTTGGAAAATAAAATAGCTGGGTCTTAGAATGAAGATCACAAAGAAAAGCAAATATGTTTAAAAAAAAAAAAAAAACCTTGAAATATTTAAACAATAGCCAGGAAGAAGGAACCATAAGTAGCACGTCAGTGATGTACATATGCTAGCACAATCTTTCAGTCTGAGAAGCAGTCGATATTTTATCATAGATTTCCCCCACCTGCAAGTTCGCTGCAGGGTAAAGCAGTAGCACCAGCTCCCAAGAGATACTTTTGTTATCTTTTGTACTACAGGAGAGGAAAAAGGAAAAGGATACCAAAAAAAAAAAAAATTATTTAAAATTCATGAAGAGGAAGAACAGAATGACCATCAAGACAGGTATATGTCTCAGTTACAAACAGGAAATAGCTAAAATAATAAATGAACACCCAAATGACAAAACATGGATTACAAGGGACATCTTAAATTACTTTTATTGTCTCTGTGAGCAACCCAACACTCATTTGGAAAAGCATTTCCTATTATGTGAAGGAAGCATGACAGTACAATGACTTGTGAAATGCAGCGGCATTATTCTTTGCACCTACTAAAACAACATGCTGGCCATTCATCACAGAAGGACCCTGTTCCCGCTGTTCAGATAACACTTTGGGACACAGAGTTCTCTACATTTGTGTAAGTGATCTTTGCTCTTTGGGCTAGCACAAAATTTCGAATCCTACTACCATCCGTATTGGCAGGGTCCTGGTATATCAGAGCAGTGACAACTTCAGAGATACTGAGAAGTACCTGAGCCTGAGCTATCTCAGTTACCCTGTGTGAGTGGAGAAGAGAGAGACAAGGTCACAGAAGTCATCCGACAGGCCATGTCTGTAAAAGACTGGACCACAGGAAGTGGGTTTGCTCCTAAATGCAAACCTGGCTGGGAGATGGCCATGGAAGAAATGATTGCATTCTGAAAGATAAGCATAGAATTGGGGATGTGCAGATGGTGCAAAAAAAAAAAAAAGTAGCTTTAAAACAATTATTCTCAAAAGAAAATACTGCAGATTTGTCTGTGTTTTTTTTTTACTCTTATGCTTAGTTCTGTATACGTGTGAGTGCCATTATTTTGAAACCTAAGTGCATTAAAATATTGATGGGGAAAAAAAAAAAAAAGTAATGCAACCAGAGATGTGGAGGGTGAGGTCAGAAGTCTTAAGTGGGCGCAGTGCTGGTTCTCTAGGGGTGTTTGCATACATGTTATGGAACAAAGGGGTGCTGGGTGTGCATGTGTGTGCACACATATGCTTGTACATTTTTCACACAATAATCAAGGGAAGTTACTGGTATCAGGTGAGAGCCAGGTTTGCTAAACATACTGCAACATGCCAGACAGTCCCATGCAACAGGGTACCCATATTGAGAGACACTGGAGCAACATTCCACAGGTACTGAACCCCTCACACATCTATCTCAGGATTCTGAGGTGGGATGAGCCAATGACAACAAGCAGTCAGAATCTGTGCTAAGCATTTGACTGAGAGAAAGCCCTGCACAGGTATTGGGTTAGCTGGGTCTGAACCTGTTTATGCCTCTAAACACCTTACTGATGAAAAAAACATTTCACCTCCTTGGGCCTCCGCATTTCCTTGTTTGTAAAATGAAGGGGTTTTTACTAGATAAATGGTTTTCAATCTTTAGTTTTCAGCAACAAAACCCTTTCTTCAAATGGAATCCCAATATAGAGCACAGGCAAAAGCTGAGATGCTCTGGCCACAGAGGAGAGATGCAAGGAGGCCCTCCCATTCCTCAAGGGGTGACCCTAAGGCATCTCCTTGAACCCAAGATCCAGCTTCGAGAAAGACACACCATAGTGGTTGGGATCCCTTTCAACATCTGTGTTCTAAATTTAAGATCTGCGTACAAATAATATGTATACAGAATGAACGCAAGGCAAGTGATTTGATGGAGAAAACTACTTGGTCTTTGAAAACACAAAATCCTGACTCTGGAGCTCATGACTAAGTCCAAGGCCAAGTAATGTGTAAACTTCTGAAGCTGCATTTCATCATTTATAGAATTAGCATGATACCAGTAACTCAAAGGGCTTTTCTGAAGCTCAAAGATGATCTGTGCTTCTGCCAGCATCCCTTTTTTGCTTACTGTATGCTGGTTACAGCACCTATGCTGCTTCATTTCATTCTATTTTTCACTACAACCCTAGGAAGAAGCAATAATATTGATATTATTGTTCATTACACATGTGAGGATCTCAATTGAGAGGGTCCAAAAGTAAAGAAATAAAATAAAATAGATTTGGCCTCAAACCCCATTCCTTGGTGTGCTATAAAGTACATCAAGGACAGTGAAATGCTTCCATCATGGGAACACCTAGCCTTAGATCTTTACTAAATTATATAACATTTCACTAGGTAGCAAAACTAAAATTATAGGGTATATTGGAAATTTATATAAAATGTTTTGAATAGTCTGAGATAGCAGGTTAACTTTCCTTAGACAATTCCTTACACACATTATTTTAATCAATACTGAATGACATTTCCCAATTAAACAAACAAAAATGAAAAGCAATCTTTCCCCCAGTTAGGACTGGCCATCCAGCTCACTGCTGGCACTCTGGGGTGAGGGATGCAAGGTAGTGCCCTCAGCCCTAACACACAGAGATCACCTCTCAGAACCAGCCCCATGCAGAAACATGCTCCCGCCACTGGAAAGCAGAGGGGACTCACGTGCCCAGACGCTCCTCATGCTTTTTGCTGTCCTTTCCCCACACTTCAATGTCCAAAATGCCCATCCTGTCAGAGAAGTAGTGAAAGTCAAACTGTTCCTGCCACTGCGGATTTGCACTCTTACACAGTGTCTAGAAAACATGCAGTTATAATATTTATTTTCTTAAAATGTCATTCATTGCTACAGAAGCTACACATTAATTTCATCATTAAACTGCAGGGAGTCAAGATGATGGACCTCACCCCTTATAAAGGAAAACTTCCCTTTTTAGAATGAACGAAAGGGACTTGGTGGGTTCAAGAATTGGCAAAACATTACTACTCTCTTAGCTGCCCCCCAGATCCAATAATTTATCCACCAAGTTACAAAGAATACTGTTACCTCACAAGAAACCATAAATTATGTATACATACACATACACAGTGGACATATATCAAAACAGACACCTTCCAATTGTTTCTCTTATAGGAGATCATACTAATTGCTCAATTGAATGCAAGTAACAGTTTTGTTGGCATATCCATTCTATGCTAGCTTACCAACTATATACATTAACAGTTTGGGGTCTTAAGTAACATCTGTCAGATGCATTAAATGAGAAACCTATGATTTATATATTGCCACCTATTTTTAAATCCAAAGTTAGTGAATCCAGTCACTAGGATTGGAGGAAGACTAGGAAATTCCACTGCAGCCAAACCTAAAAATTCACAAGAGTGACATGAAAACTCCACAAGTGTTTCTGTGTTCTTCAAAAGTGATTCAAACTGCTTCTATGTTTGGTTCATTGGCAGGATTTTTGTTTTTGTTTCCTTTACATAGAGATTAAATTTGTGAATACAAAGTAAGCAAGAATGTTGGTCCCAGAGTATTAGGCTCTAGGGGTGCAGTGTCATGTATTAAATCCCGGTACCAACTATTCTTGCATAAGAAAAACATAGAGAACTCAGACCTCGGCTGTAGCCCATGTCATGTAAAATTATTTCAGTTGTTTTTCACATCAGGCTTAATATACTGGATCACAAAATTTAGAAACCAGAGAGAGAGAAAAATAAAAAGGAAAACCCTGTTAGACCACAAATTAAATGCAGTATTCCCCAAGGGTGAATGTAGCAGATACTGAACTAATTCTACACTTCGCCTTAGTCCAAAGGGCTAAGTGTGCTTAGTGATGAATAATTTTTCCATAAATCCTTAGCCCGACCCTGGCAAGCTAAAGGAATCTTAGTAGAGAGATATGGTTATTCTGGATACCCTCACTGTGAGGCAAAGCCTGAAATTACCTGGTTAAAATAATTATCTGCATACTTCTGTCTTAACGTGCCCTCAACTTTCACATTTTTTATAAACTATTCTTCAACATGAGCCTCAATTCTCTACTTTGTGCTAGAGTAAATGACATCTAATATTTGATTCTGTACTGAAAACTGTGCAGTGTGCACAACCTCTTGCCTCCCTAAATCATTTTCCAACTTGTCTATATCTGCTATGTCCTCGATGCTAGAAATATCCTCGGTTATATTTCCAAAAGTGTCCACTGATTTTTTTTCCTATGTGACTGTTGGCAAGTGATGTAACTTTCAAGTACCCCAGAGCTCCTTCAATCCATAAAACGTAGGAAATATTCCTGTCTGACAGTTATGTAAAACTAATTAATTATCATGGTTTAGGGACTATAGTTTTTGAAATAAAATCCACACCAAATTACTAAGATTAAAAATTAAATGGAATTTGGATCAGCAGAATAAGATGAATTACTTTTAAAGACAGTTAAATATGCCATTGTGGTTGTTTAAAATAAATCACTTTTCATACTTTGGATAGTTTATTATTTTTAATCACAGCAAAAAACAGCAGCACTAGATACTATTTTTGGTGTGAAGACTAGCAAGCAAGAGAAAGCAAATATTTTTAATTATCTCACATTTTTAACCCAAATATCATGTATTATGCTATTCTATTTTTGTAGCATTTTGAAAACTCTTACTTATCCTTTTCCCGCATTCTATGAAACATAATTTTCTTATTTTCAAAATGAAAATAAGTCACACATTCAAATCTATGATTTAATAAGCTTTCTCTAGTGCTGAGTTACTAAATTAAAATAAACTATACTAAGCAATTAATACAATCCCCACATTAATTGACTGCATCTATACAATTATTTTGTTTTCTGCTCCTTAATATAGTTAGGAGGGCTAAATATAAATTACTTCTACTTTAGTAAAATTTAAAGTGGGAAACAATTTTTAATTTTTTTATTTTAAATATATTGTTCTCCTTATGGAAAGATAGAACTTACCTTACTTTTATACCTCTGATGTCCCAGTTTTAACTGGACAAACATCTCTGTCATGCTTCCTCCTGAGACATTCTTCCCTTCCAACAAAGTTATACTTATAATCCCGTTCCAGAGTTGGTTCTTTTTCAAGGACTCAGAGAGCCGCAGGTTGCGTATCAAAGAGGACTAAAGCAAAAAATAAAGATGACATGTAAACTTGCTTCTAATTCCTAAGAGTGACTTTGCTGGTCATAGGAATTCCAACTTTCAATATTTGATTACAAAAAAAAAATTCCTCCCTGCCTGGTGAAAAGTGTTATTTTTCATTGGTTTTGAAAAGCTGCTGTCACAGTTATGTGACTTCCTTCTCAAGCTTTGGAGTTGTAATAATATAGTGAAGGATGAGTATATGCAACACTTTGATTTGGCACTGGCCTGTACTCCCACCCAGATGCGCTCTTTGGAGGGACTCCTTCAACTGGGCCTTTAGCTATTTTAATAGTGTGAGAGGAAGAAAGGCATTCTGGGAAACAGATATTATACAAGAACAAGGCATTGCTTTTCAAGGAAGCAAAATATCTCTGGGCATTCAGAAATAATGACTTTGAATTTATCTTTCACATTTGAATCTGTCTCCGCTTCTCTTTATTCCTTGGGGTACTGCCAAAAGCCCCATACCACGTAAGATTCACTACTCCAAATAGAGCCTTCAGTGGCCTAGCTGGCCAAATGAGCTTTGCAGACCCGGGGTGGGGGTGGGAGGGAAGGGAGTATATAAAGTACATCTCACTGCACCTGGGACCCAGGAGGGGTTCAATAACTTAACTCTTATTACCTTTGCTAAATTATATTACAACCACTCATACATACCTTAGAGGAAAAAGGCAAATGTCCTGTTATAAGTTGTAAATAGAGTAGTCACACTTCATTTTTTAATTTCCACTATGTAAATGTTCAAACATACACAAAGGTAAAGAGAAGAGTATAATAAACCTCCATGTACTTAATCACCAGATTCACTGTCTTGCAAATGTTATTTTACCTATACCTTCATTCTTTTCCAGTTGAAATATCTTAAAGCAAAATCCACATTTGTTTTTACGTAACAATCCCGCTATGATCACACTCAATGGCATTAACCATAAGTTGTCTAGCATGTTAAATACACAGTGCATATTCACATTTCCCTGATGGTCTCAACCATGCCTTTTTATGGCTAGTTTGTCTGAATTGGGATCCCCACATGATCCACACGCTGCATTTAGTTAGCAGAGTTCATTTACGTTGTCCGTTCAATAAGTGAAATAACACAAGCATAGGCTTCTTTATTGAAGGAGAAATAAATGGGCTGAAGAATGTAAATGGTGCTGAGCATCATTGCCGAGCAACGAATTTCTAACACTATATATTCATTCCTGTCGTCACTCACTATATCTTCCAGATCATTTAGACACCAATTTGCTCGGACACCAGTTAGTCACAATTTATCACAACAAATGGTATGTCAGTACCATAGTCATTATAGACCAGCTTACCTCATCGAACCCAGGCCACTGCAAGACTCTTAATAAATGACGCAACAGTGCCACACTAGGTATTTTGACCATTTATGACAACCTTAAACAAAATACATTTAAGAAAACACATATTCCCAAACTTCATATCTGTATTAGTTCATTTTCATGCCACTATAAAAAACTGCCTGGTCAGTAATTTATAAAGGAAAGAGGTTTAATTGACTCAGTGCAGCGTGGCTAGGGAGGCCTCAGGAAACTTAATCACAGTGGTAGGTGAAGGGGAAGCAAGGCACCTTCTTCACAAGGTGGCAGGAAGGAGAAGTACCAAGTGAAGTGGAAAGAGTCGCTTATAAAGCCATCAGATCTCATGAGAACACACTATCATGAGAACAGCATTGGGAAACCACCCCCATAATTCAGTTACTTCCACCTGGTCTTTCCCTTGACAAGTGGGGATTACGGGGATTACAATTCAAGATGAGATTTGGGTAGGGACACAAAGTCTAACCATATAAATATCCATGTGACTTTTCTCTTAAAACATACACACACACACACACACACACACACACACACACAGGTTTCGCAGGTGGTGAGACAGAACAGAAGGGGCAAATGAGGAAATAATTTTGAAAAGAAAGAAATATCCTCTTCTCTGGTGAACAGGAGTAATTCCTTCTTACTTCATATATATACACACACACATATATATGGGAATATATGTATAGGAATATTTTAACTATTTCATAAACCTTTATTATTGAATATGTTCCATCCAGAATATATGATCATTATTATTATTATATATAAAAATAATATATTCCAGATATAACATACTCAATAAAGGTTTATGAAACAGCTAAAATTAGGTAATTTTTGTATTGTTCATAAACACACACCATCACAACATATAAATAGATATATCTGCATATATGCACATATATCTACAGATATTTATATAGATATTGATATACTTCATACATTTTCTAGCTTATTAGATATACGGGCTAAAAACTTCTACCTTTAACAAAAATGAGATTTTGATTCATATATCCTGCTGCAATTCCTCCTTTTGCTTTTTTTCTTCTTAAAGTTTGATTTGCCAACCAACAAGCTAAAGCATGACCTGTCCCACGGCCATGCTTCAAAGTTCCGACAGATATATTCCTCCCTAAACACTGCAACTATTTCAAAATCCTTTTTATAAAAAAGGGAGTAATGTCCACAAAGGATCAAAGGGCATCCTACAGTCTGGCAATTGCTTAAGAAAAATGGCAGCACTTCCATGAAATATGCCCTAAAATAATTTTGCGGCTTGGTATGTCCTAATTTCAAATTGGATGTTTATCTTGGAAAGGCTTCTATCTAACTTGTCCATAAAACAGCTCCACTTAGCTCTATGAGCTCTGTGAAAATGGAATCCAAAGCTGGTTATTAAGGGGGCCTAGAGATCGGTTCCATATGGCGGAACAGCATGGGAGGGCAAGGCTGAGGACTGTATCAGGCGCGACTTGGCTGGAGCTCCTGATCTATCCACGGACACTCGTTGCATTACACCATAACATCTGGATTATTGCTTGTAATGTCCCTGGGAAATATCCACTTTCCATCAAAGCTTTTATCTATCTCAGTCAGACTTTGAACATTTTAGTATTTAACGCAGTCATGTTTGATCTGATGGACTTGCTCTCTGCTGTCCAAGATTTTTTTCTCCCCCCTCTTAAAGGGAGGGCAGGAGAAGTATTTATTGCAGAGTTCACAGATAGAAAAGAACACAAGACCTTTATTCTACTTATTACACCCCAAATATTTCTGCAAACCGCTATAAGGTTATTTCTCAAATAAAGTTTCATCTGTGATCCACACATTCTGGAGGAGGTGTGTGTACTTTAAAGAAGTCTCTTAATTACTTTAACATTTCTCTTCCATACTTGATAGGTTTGATGAGGCCTCAGACCAGGGAGTCTGGGGTCTGGGGTAGGGCCTGGGCTATCTAATGTGTGCTTCCTTGCAGAGCTGGGCTCGCAAAAGTCTTCTGTGCTCTTCAAACACCCCTTTTTCCCCCACAATAAATCAACTCATCTGCACTCACTCAGCTGAATAGCTTAGGTTTTCATGCCTGTGCCCGAGCCTATACGTGAAATTTGTCATCTTAATGCAGCCTGGAATGTGAAAGGAGAGGAGGAAATGACCCATCACAGGGGAAACCCACCCCACCTGAACTGAAACAGACACCAAGAGATAGTGAAAAGTTTCGGGGCCCTGACCCTAATTTCTCAGCAGATATAATGGATACAATACAGTACATCAGGGTTTTGTTATTTTTCTCCTTCCTCCCAAAGGATCAGACCTTTCGCTATTCCTATGTTGATTCATTCATCTGCTCTCCCTTTCTCAGCCCCCACCTCACAGAATCCCCACCCATTCTTCTAAAACAGAAAAGTGACTTCCATCTGAGGCACACTGGCTAGTTATTAATAGTGAAAACAAGGTGTGCTGTGCCACTTAGAAACATATTAACTTCTGTAAAAGAGTTCTGAACACACTAATATACTCCTTCATGACCATCGCAAGGCAGGAAGGGGAGAAACTTTGGAGTGAGACTAAAATTGTACCCAGTGGATTCAAACAGGTAGGGAATCCTCATAAGTTTCTGATCTAGGAACAAACTCTAAAAACAGTGAATGTACTGTCATTGCTGGAATACACGAAATGGACTACAGTTTGGTGGCATGCATTATTTGATGTTTTGGGCCTGGGGACAGGCTGGGGAGATAGTGATGTGAATTCCAGTATCCCAAAAGGGGAAACTTTGGCACGGCTGCAAAGGAAACTGAGGGAGGATGGACAGGTCAGCTTGGTGCCTCTTATCTGTCCCAGGCCAGGAAGAGTGGCAGAGAGGTCAGGAGGAAAGAAATCCTAAAAGGAGGGCATGAAGTCAGGAACTGGAGCCACAGCCTGTGGCCATCAAAAGCAAGATTACATTCAACTAGGTGGCACTCCAGAACTGACCATGCCAAGTAATACCCCAAAATACTCTCTTGCACATAACAAAAAACCAATGAATCAATCAATAAAGAGGACAGTAAGAAAAGGCACTGGCCAGAGCATACCTGCCAGGTGTCAAATAATGTACTGGTACTCCATACATAGTCTCACAGACAGAAGTATAAACATATTAGTGTTCCCATGGTGCCAATAAATCCCATTTTGACTCTCATTAATTGTTTTTCCTAAGTCATTATGGGAAAGTAAGTAGCCAATGGAAACAAATGCATTTAAAAAAATCAACTTCGTAAGAAAAATGAGTAAAGTCAGATTCCAACTATGTTGACCACTGCTTTGAAAACTAAAGAGAAAACATTGAGCCTGTAAAATGTTTCACTGAAATATTCCTTTCAAGCTTTTTCAACATGTAAAACTACTGTTCCTTGTCAACAGCTTTTATTGCATGACATGAGAAGATCCATACATCCATGGAACAGGCTCCCAGGGAAAATTCTTCTCTGCAGCTCCTCTCTATCATCTGAAGAGGATACTGGACCCATAAATTGTCCTACAACTATACAGAAATCCTTGCATGAGAATATAAAGAAAACCTTTTAAATTTCCCACATGTAAAAAGTCCACAGAAGTTGCAATTTATACTTGTGGATAAAAATGGTATCAGTTCCAGAGACATAAATAATCTGTGCACAATATATTAGCTATAAAAGCTTTGCATTAAATTTAATATTTTTAAATTATAAGATAAAATTGTCACTCAATTTTTGTACTTAAAAATAAAAATTGGATTAAAAGAAGATTTTAAAAAATAGTTAAAGACTGCACATATCCAATGACTCTCAGATTTTAGGACCAGGGAAATGCTTCTAATGCATTTCCTACTACTAAAAAAAAAAAAAAAAAGGAGACAAAACAACACAACAACAAAGGCCATGTGATTCAACAAGACTTTCTTTTTTCCCTGACCTGCAGGAAGCTCAAAGTTAAATGTTGGACTCATGTGCAATAGTATTAATCATCTTGTATTTCTTGAATTACTTGTATAATCCTGCTAGCCTTCACTTCTCTACTGTTCTATATCTCTTACTTAAAATACTTTATAAGCACCCCTATCCAGGGATGGGAATAGTGTGAAGCAGTGAGGTACAGGGCTCATCCTCCAGGTCCTGCAAGTGCAGGGCTGGTGCATCAGCCTGGATGCCTTTTATTTGATTATTATTATTATTTTTGAGACGGAGTCTCACTCTGTCATTCAGGCTGGGGTGCAATGGCGTGATCTCGGCTCACTGTGACCTCTGCCTCCCAGGTTCAAGCAATTCTCCTGCCTCAGCCTCCCAAGTAGCTGGGACTACAGGAGTATTTTTTGTATTTTCAGTAAAGACAGAGTTTCACCATGTTGGCCAGGCTGGTCTCGAACTCCTGACCTCAAGTGATCCACCTGACTCAGCCTCCCAAAGTGCTAGGATTACAGGTGTGAGCCACCGTGCCCTGTCCCGGATGCCCTTTTATGTTTTGCACCCAGAGTACCTCTCTTGCCTCACCTTAATCCCAGCCCACCTCCATCACCTTCTGGTTAGGAGCCAGAGCCATGGCCTCCAAGGCCTGTCCTTCCTTACATCACTTGCTTTTTCTCCTACAATTCACAGCATCCTTCTTTATATCCTAGTTCTTCCCAGTGCTTCTCAAACTTGAAGGTGCTTGACAGTCACCTGGAGGGCTTGTTCAAAGATGATTGCACCTCATTCGCAGAGTTTCTGATTGAAGAAGTCTAAGATGGGAACTAGGACGTTGGATTTCTAACCATTACCAGCTGCGGCTGGTCCAGGGGACACACTGAAAAGCAAGCTGTTTGGAGCCCTACAATAAATAGTTTGGAGATCTTATCATATTTCACATTATGTTATCCTGAAATGTTTCCATTCATTTCATCCTCCTTCTACTTTGGGGAGGGGGAGAGGGGGAAGGGGAAGGGGAGAAGGGGGGAGAGGGGGAGGGTCAGAGGGGGAGAGGGGAAGGGGAAAGGGGAGAGGGGAAGAGGGGAAGAGAGGAGGGGGATGGGGGATGCAGATGGAGAGGGAGGGGGAAGAGAGGGAGGGGGAAGAAGGGGAGAGGGGAGGGGGAAGAGGGGGAGAAGGAAAGGGGGAAGGGGAGGAGGAAGGGGAGAGGGAAGAGGGGGATGGGGAGAGGGAGACAGGGGAGGGGGATGAAGAGGGAGGGGGAAGGGGGAAGGGGGAAGGGGGGGAAGGGAAAGAGGGGAAAGGAAGAGGAGGAAAGTGAAGAGGGGGAGGGGGAAGAGGGGGAGGGGAGGGGAGTGGGAAGAGGGGACAGGGGACAGCGGAGGGGGATTGAGAGGGAGGGGGAAGAGGGAGAGGGGGAAGAGGGGGAGGGGAAGGGGGAGAGGGGGAGGGGGAAAAAGGTAGAGGGAGAGGTGGACAGAGAGGTGGAGATGAAGAAGGGGTCGGAGAGGGAGAGAGGAGAGGGAGAGGGGAAGGGAGATTGATTCCCTCCAAATGCTATGACTGTCCTCTCAGTGTACGTAGCCAGGTGGAGGCCAGCTGATAGGAGTGCCTAGAGAATGTATCTTGCAGAGGTCAGCCTTTGCAATAACAGACAGGAACCAAAATAAAAAAATATAAAACCAAACAGGCCAACAATCGGCACTACTAGTCAATTAATTTCATGTAGAAAAAAAAAATTACGCTAGTCTAAGTCATGTTTCTTACTTTAGACAGCAGACATAGTAATATATACAACAGAGAGTCAAAAGAGAGGCTATGTAAGAGTACGTAATTATCTCGGTGAAAATTCATCTAAAGTAAAGATAATCCATAACTAAATAGCCATTGTAGTCAGACATAACACCTATAGACACCCAAATAATCACAGGGGTTGTGTGGGGTGCATGTGTGTGTGTGTGTGTGTGAGAGAGAGAGAAACAGAATATGTGCAGTTTCTGAACACAATCAGTAATTTGTCAAAGCCATTTTTATCATTGCTTTTTTGTCTTTATATTAGACTATTTGATATAAGGTAAATAACCACTGTTAATATTTTTTAGTTCTCGAATTGTTACACAAATTAGAAAAGAGGGAAATAAGGCTTGGAAACAAATCTGGTCACACCAAAGATTGTATATAGTAAATACATAAAGAGAACTAGGTGTCCAACTCATCTCTACTAAATCAAATTCCCAATTCTTATTTAAATGCCCATTTTAAAAGGCTTTTGCGTGAAACCTGAACTTATTTTTAAAGGCAATCTCATTGTATTTACTATATTGAAATCCAGGGCCAAATAGTAAGAAAACAGTTGAAAAAAAGAATCTACAAAGACCATTCAGGAACCTTTTGGATGATGCAAAATTATAGATGTATGGCATTAAGAAGAAATTATCTAAATAAAGTTATTATAAGAAAAAGATTCAGGTGAAAAAGCCAATGATATTTTTAGGTAGTACATTACTTAGGACTAGTAAAATTTTTAATACTCAAAGCCAAGTAATCTTCTTTATGTTAAATTATTACATAATATTAAATACAATGTGGAAATCCTAAAATAGAACCTTATAATTTAAAAATACCAAAAGATAGGCCGACCAGGGTATTTTAACTACTTTTACAGATTACTAATCAAGTGTCTATAAAGTCTCCATGTGACTAATTTCCATAAGCCAAATCAGACACTACCTGACTTTTCTCTTTAAAACTGTACACTCTCAGAAGCAAAAAGTCAACATAATTAAAATTTCTCAGCAAAATACAACTTGCATGCCTTGAATAAGAGGATAGTAGCTTTCAAAAATTAATAAAGTGAACTTTATTTATCTAGAATTTTATTAAACATGTATACTCAGGATGGGCGTGTATTATATCCCTGAGCCCAGTGCACTGAAGTCAAATTCGAGAAACTACCGAGATGGGAAAAAAGCAAAAAAAGACAAACAGCTCAGTTCTAAGACACAACTCTGAAGTATACATATAAATACTGCTCTCCGGGATCTTCTGTTTGCTTCATATTTTTGATAACTTTATCCAGGTCGTCAACATTTTTTCTATCCCCCCTCATTCCTTTGGCCATTCTTCCATAACCTCTCCTGTCCTCCCTAGACTCCAATATTCCCCAAGCTCACAATTTTTCTTTCTAGCCTTTATGTTCTTCCACAAACTGCCAGTGCTCTTCCACAGACCAAAGCTCCCTAACTAAAGATGGTTATTGATGTACAGTACCAGTGTTTTAGTGCAGGAGCAGAATCAATAAACGAGAAAATACTGCTTTGTCAGGCTTCCCCAAAGCATTCTGGGAAACTTTACTGCTTTGGGTGGTTATAGAAACTCTTAATATGGGAGAGTGAGAGCTGGGCTTTGTCCTGTGGTGAGAAATGATGTTCTTCTACCCTCTAGTGACTATAAAGGAATAAGGCAAACGTTGAAGGAATTTTTGAGATGGCTCCATGTTATTATTTCTTGAATATTAATTTTATTACTAAAAAGAAACACAGTCTTGGGAACCAAGTGAACTCATATGGCAACAAAACACCTTATGAGAATTATTTTAAAGTGTTCAAAATGCAAAGGTATATATTTTAGTAAGTATGAGTCAGAACTTTGTTTCCTGCATATTTTCAAAAGCAAAATTTAAAGTTTGCTTTCTTCTTAAGTGACTAGTAAAAGTCAGTTTAAAATTCTCTCTCTCTCTCTCTCTCTCTCTCTCACGGTCTCTCATCCGCATCCAAACTCCAGCCTTTGAGTTGGAAGTGCCCCCAGTTTCAAACTCCTTATTATGTAGAGAAATAAGCAACTGAGGTACAGTGACATTAGAAATCAGAGTTGGCATATCTGTATGCACATGTATGTGTGTGTGCAAATACATTCACTGAGATCATCTGTACATCTTCCGATCACACACACCACCACCACCACAATTCAGAAACTGAAGGAATAGTCTCAAAATTGCATCACTTCATAGGAATTATTTTGTGGTTATTTCTCCTTACAAAGTAGCAGTGCTGCTAAATTAAGTTATAAATACTTTTTTGTTGGGTTGATTTTTACACTAATTTTCACATTTAGTCATTTATGTTACAATTGGCTATTTTAATAACTTCATAAATTAATAATGCGTTCTTGCACCTTTTATAAATCAGACAGAATTGTATAATTGCTTAAAAAGATTCTAGCAATGTAAAAAATAAAAAATCAGCAATTCATGAGAAAGCTTTAAAGAAAATTTTACTGAAGATATAAATGGCTTTTTCAAAAGACATTAAAGAGACTTAAAAAGTATACCACATATTTCTTTCAATCTTTACATTGCTCCTACAACACCGATGCTAGTTTCCATCTCATGGCAAATAACTTCCTAAAGGGACTAAATCTAACCATGCTAAACTCTAAATAATCCAAGCTTAATGAAGTGTAACACTCTAACATGGCCAGTACATATAAAATGTCACCACTAAAACAAGAGTCAGCTCAAACATCTGGCAACACCCTTATTAAATAAAATTTTTAAAGGAAGGTTGTTTTCTTATTCATAACAGCAGAAAGAGGAAAATAATTCTGTTCGACGTAAAGGCTGGGTAATATCTATCGTGTATTCATTTGTGTTTGCTACAAAGACAAAGTTTTTAACCAAATGATCTAAAGAAAAAAAAGTATATTTACCTTGCTGGCACTTAATCGCTTCCGATTTGACCAACGCTAAAGATTGTGTCCGTGGAATGGTGAAAATGGCAAAATAAAACAGAAGAAAATAGAATCATTATCAATGTAATTATATTATGTTAGATGGTCCAGGTTACATTCAGATAATTAATATTCAAGTTCTGAGGTTACAGAGAAAGCACATATGAGGAAGAAAATAGAAACAACATCAAAAATCACATGTATGTGTTGTGTTATATCATTTTCTCTAAATATTCAGTATGAAAAAGCAATGACATAAAAATGCTGTTCAATCTTTGGAAGTACATTTTTTAAAATTATCTTAAAACAACATATTTTTCTCTCTAAAAATATAGAAAGGTTTCTTCTGCTTGAAATACTCAGATATTATAAAAATGTTTAAGAAATTCATGACTACTGATAGTTGATGTTTAGGTTTCCATAGTTTTAGATGCTAGAAAAAAATAATTCCATTTACTTTGAGTAAATCTCAGGATTCAAAACAATAGAAAAAATATGAATAAGTATTGCATAATTAAGAAAATGTGCTAATGCAGTATCTAAGGAAAAGGAAAAAAAATTCTAAATAGCAAGAAACTTCACCACTGTTCTCTTTTGATCTCTCTTCTGTCATGCTAAGGCTGCTGAATTTTGTCTACAAATTCTCTCCAAGCAAAACTCTCTCATTACTCCTATCACCATTCAGTACTGCAAAGCTCTACTCTGGCTGGTTAACCAGCTAACTGTTTGTTACAACTTGGATCCATTTGGGAGATTACAACTCAGTTATAAACCTAATTGAGCAGATCACAAAATTTACTATTTTTCTTAAGAAAAAAATACCTTTAGGTAAATGACCAGTCCACTTTGCCAATATGTCTTCCCAATACATTAGAAACCAGAAAATTAATAGTCTTCAGGGGAAATCCACTTACACTGCATTGACCAGCAACTAGAAATGTTGGTACAGAAATGACTGAAAAATATTCTTTATTAATTACATGTCCCCCAGTGAAATTGTGAGTTCAACATTCAGCATACAACAGAGTTACAGGTACTATTATCTGGATATTAATATTGGGGTGTTTTTTTTTTGTATTTTCCTGAAATAGTGACAGATATTTTCACCCAAACCAACCACCAAAATTAATTACCATCTTTTAGGTACACAGGACTATTTAGGCCCTTTGACATACAGGAACTCATTTGATTTTTTTTTTTAACAATTATATAAAACAAAGCATGTAAATAAATTAATGGAAAATGACTATTATTATTCACTTCCTACAATACTACCAAATACCATATATTGAGTGTCTCTACCCAATTCCAAGCACCATATTTGATAATTTTGATATTAACCCTATAAAACACTCTTTTTATCCTTGTTTCACATATGAGGAAACTATAGCTTAGAGAGATTAAATAATTCTTTGAATTAACCAGACCACTGGTGGATCTAGGATTCAAACCCAGGCAGTCTGAGAACAGAGCCCAAAATTTTAGCTACTATATTTTTTCCTGTTTTTGCCATGAAAAAGAACACAGAGCATGTTTGTTAGTCTTCTAGCCAATGTCTTCCCTTCTGCCTGCACCATTCTCATATACATTTAAGTCCCTGGACACAAGAGTAAATTCATAAACATTTTGCACATACTGAGATTTTTGTCAGCTTGGTTCTAAAGCAACAAAGGCTACCTCAAAGATGACTGGAAGAAAAACGGGTTAAAAAACTGAGATTTTAAACTGAAATCTCTCCACCGGAGTTTAAATTAAAATGGAAATTTATGAACAAATTATCTCACCTAAATAATCTATTGATTTCCAGTCCCAAATGCTAGTCATTCTCACTTAAAATCCCAATATAAAAAATCTCTTTAAATAGTAACTCAAACTCAATGAAAAGAACAAAGATTCTGATAATCTATGTTACCCTAAGGGCTCCCAATATGCACCGTTAGCTGAATAATCACACATGGCCCAGAATAAATTATTCCTCAATTAATTTTCTTTGATCAAATATATAAATGGAAAAAAACTATCAATCAGAAGAAAGTAGGCAGTTTTCTATTTTCCATTATATATATGTTATATATACGCATATTTATCTCCATATGTACATGTATATAGATATTCATATATGTGTGTATACGTGTATGTATATATGGATCCATATATATGTGTATATAGGTGTGTATATACATGTATTCACATATATACACACACATATATATCTCCATATTCATAAAAAAATATGGATATAAAAATTCACAAAGGTAGCTATATGAATTGCAGCTATTTTCACGGAGAAATCAACTACCTTTACAAATCCAACTTGAATAAATATGGATATGGAGATAAATATATATGTGTGTGTGTATATATATGGAGATATATATGCGTTTATATATAAATATATATGCGTATATATGGGGATAAATATATATGTATGTGTATATATATGGAGATAAATGTATGTGTATATATGGAGATAAATTCATGTATATATGGAGATAAATATATATTTGTGTATATACAAGATAAATATATGTGTGTGTGTACGTATATATGGGAATAAAAATATATTTGTGTGTGTATATATAATCAATATATTGTACACTAGGCTTCTGCCAGACAAAGACAAAAGAAAATAAGGAAGCACATGAGTGAGCAGACAGACATTCTGACAAAGTCTTCAACATGGGAGGTGGGGAGTCAGAGGAAACCAAGCCTACACTGAGAGGAAACTGTGGCTATTCTTAAGCCCTGAAAAGATCGTCTCTTTGAGATCTTTTACAAAAACAACTCCAAGCTGTGTCTAGTATTAACTGTTCTGCAATTTGAAATAAATTGAAACTAAAATGGCGTTATGTTAAAACTCCAAATTCTGACAATATTAAATATCTTTTAAGTGCCAATATTACTGCGAAACATAATCTAATGTGCTATAGAAAAATTCACAAAGGCAGTCATTTGAATATGCAGCTATTTTCATGGAGAAATCAACTACCTTTATAAACCCCACTTGAATATATAAGAAAAATTTTGAAGATATCAGCTGGCAAGTTGTCAACCATGTGACAAATAACTATTTACATTACATGCTATAACCTGGCCCCCAGCTCAAGTCACCGGTCACCTACTATATCACTGACACTGAACCCAGAGTCTCAGATGCAGCAGCAATGCTGTGAAGATGAAGAAGAAACTAAAGAAAATCCCTCCTTCTTTAGGTGGGGTGAGAAAAAATACTTTTATTTTCAACATTAATTTAAGACATTTTAACATTAAAATCTCTCTTTTGTTGAGGTCCCAAGTGCCAACAGTGCCACTTTTGAAAAAGAAGTAATAAAAGGAATTCAAATTAAAAATAGCAGATATTTAGTTGAATCTTTGAAAAGGCAACTGAAAAGGCACACTACAGTTTTCTTACTGCTTTAAACTATCTTCTACAAGTTTACTAGTAAATCAATCATGATTTTCATCACAAAAAACTACAACTAAAAGCATAAGTGATATCAAAAGAAAAATATTCTCCTCTCCTACCCCACCGCCTCAATTCAAGAAGCATTACTGGAGACCTAATTATAAATAGGCTTCATATTTTTATATTGGATTATAAACATGCTAAATGATAACACATCTTAAAAAACAGGTATTTTAATTGGCTTTAAAAATACTTTTCAAATAAGTCATAATCAAAGATGCTTTTGTTCTAATATAGCCTTAGATATAATCCCAAATAAAATAAGATTATGATTTGTATCCATATTTTTGCTTATAAGAAGAGTCCCAATCATACTGTGACAAAATCTAATGCTTCACTGATGTAACAGACCTCTTTGATAGGTACTATACCAACTAGAAATTTGCAGGTACTAGACCAGAGAACATTAAAATTTGTATCTTCCCAAAAGAACTCCCAATGGAAAACTTGGTAGCTAAAAGTGAAAGAAGAAACCAAAATGCTGCAAATGTAAGCCTGATCATCTTAATAATATAAAAGAAATAATTCCTTAACCAATTTCCTTTCTGGTGCCTTAAAGAGCATTGTATTAAAAAACAGATATTTTAAGACTCCATAAAATGTTGAACCCTCCTAAAATAATTGCAAATATATCAGTCATCTGCTAGCTATCAAGGGACAATTGCAATGAGCCACTTCAAAAGGACAAAATGAACGGTTTCAAAAGAACAAAAGGTCCCACTTACATGTCTCTTGAAATCACCCTGTTTTACCACTAGGTTCAAATTTAAGACGATCACTCCCATGTCATCTTCTAAACTGTTTGGATCTTCCAGTTTTAAAATATGTTCAGTTGTTCTACAACCAAAAAGCAACAAACAATGCTACCACTTATTGACAGGACTATATTGACCTACACGCAACAAGAGCTTATGGCAAAAGTCTCCTACCTCTGAATAAGGATTAGACACAATGTTAAGAAAGCACAAAATTTAGTGAAAATAAAACAGTAATATTCAGAGTAGAGAAACTGGGATTGCTTAATTCAACAGTTGGTTAAATGATCCTCCCCTAACACCCAAATAAAACGTAAACACTTGTTTTAATTTTAAGCTATGTTAATGAAACTGAATACTAACAAATCAAAGTATGAAATTCAATACACACTTTAGAATGCATTATAAAATACTTAACATCTGACTAATATATTTGGCACCCAGAAAGCAAAAATCCTTAAAAATACACTGAGAGTTATAACACTTTAAAGCTCTCTTTCATTTGTTTAGATATGTTGTTTTTGTCATTTGACCTCAACAAGCACCATTTAACATTATCGTGAGTTCCCTCTAAAATTCATCAATAACAATTAAAAAGTAAAAATACGGTACCTGTTAAGCTCAAGATCACTGAGAATTACAAATGCAGACCCCATGAAATCAGATGTGGTTAAATCACGATCATACACCTACAAAGAGGACAGAGGTCAATTATCACATTATTATGGTAAACCAACCGAGTTTATCAAATTATTAACAAATACAATAGGTTGGAAATTTTGAAATCAGTCTTTCAGATCTTGAAATACTTTGCATAGTATAGTTAAAGAGAAATTTAGTCAAGCCAACGCAGAGAACAAAATTACTCAATCTTGTCCATTTTGCCTGCTATGATCAAAATAACAGCAATAATTTCTTTTAAGGCAGTATTTATATCCATCGAAATGTTATGCACAATGGACCACTCTCTGTAGTTTAAATAGTCTGTCATTAAAATTTAGTATTTTCCACAGTGAGCAGATCTGCCAATTAAATAGAAATTTGCTAAATTTTCTATAGCAATCTCATCCTGCACTCAACTCATGCAGTTTTAACCCAGATGTTGTAGCAATTGATGCTTACAACTGGTGGCTTGAAGCTCTATTAAGTATAAAGATATTCCTAATGAGAAAGGCTTTAGTACTTGTCGCCACTGCAGTACCAGTAATAATTCTTCCACATTTGGTAGACTGAAATACAATTAATGTAGATATTATTTTCACTGGAGTGTATCTCATTGATCGAAGAGAAACATACAGTTTCAACAAATAGTATAAGGAATTTCTTCTATATTATTATTTTAATCTGTCCTAATAAAAGAATTAATTTGGCAACTTCACATCTAAGAGGACATGAGAAATTGCTCAGAAATGTCTTTAATAAAGGAGCATATTTGAAAGCCATCTGTGATTACCTTCACACGTAGCTTTTGATCAAGGCTTTGTATTGGCAATACCACTATCTCATCCCATACTGGGTTCAAGTTCTTATATATGACTTTACTTTTGTACAGCGTCTTCCCATTCAGCTTAAATTTCACATAAGGATCACTTGTGCCTTTAAAAGAAAAAGAAAACAAGATAGAATTTTAAAATACATGTAAAAGCCTGGGACCTTCACTAAATAAAGATCCTTTCCCCACTCCCCAGGCTAATGTCTCCCTGCACAGAGATTAAAGGCCTCGGAGGTGGAGGACAGAGGGAGATATGAAACAGTTTGGGATAAATGAATGATATTTTTTTCCCTTTAGTGGTAGAATATAAACGGGCTCCTTGAGTAGTTTTTGTTTCGTTTCTTTGTTCGTAGGTCACCCCTATACTAGTCACAAAAATTCAAGAAGTAAAATCTAGCAGCACCAGCTAACAGGGTCAGAAGTCCTAGGGAGAAGCCCACCCCCTCGTAGGAACCGCAGCAAGTCAGTGCAAAGTGAAAGAAATCAGTTTCAAACATTTAGCCAGATGGCTGATTCAACAGAATCCTGTACTTGAAAATATAATCATAATAAATAAATATCTGGAATCACTGGCTCAAAAGATGGCACGTTGGGGCTACAAGTGAAACTGCAGGCGTAGAGATTAAATTGACAAAGTTGCCATTCTTTGCTGCCTCCCCGCACCTGCACTAAAGCAGCCAACATTGTCTGAGCCAGGCCAGCTGAACTCCACACCAGCCAGGCCCTCAGCTGGCCTCAGCGCTGACACCGCTGACCTGCCCAGCTCCTCCCCGGGAGCTTTGAAACAGACGCCAAAAGAAATGAATAATGTCCCTCCAGTCACTCTGCCCAAAGCAAAAAGAAGGGCTGATGGCAGACCCTCCTCCACACTTTTCAGATCAATGCAAGTAAAAAAAAAAAAAAAAAAAAAAATGCCTGCAAAACATAATACATGAATTATGTATTGTGCGTGTGTTACATGCGTGTGCGTCTCATGATACAACGCTTGGAATACACTTGTTCATTACTACCTAGTAAGTGGTGGATGAAGAAGGCACAAATGAATGAGCAACCAATGAGGAGCTAAATGAAGGCCAGCTGATAACGCTACAAAGAAAGAAAATCTGATTTGGGGAGTTATGATTCTATAGCTAATTTTGAAACACAGCAGTGAATAAGCATACAAAGACCAACAGCCCGGTCTGTTCACTGGGATCTCCCCTGTGCCTTGGACAGTACCCAAGACAGGCCCCCAGAATATTTATTGAAATGAAGTGCTGATATCAACATCAAGCCAATATAGTCTAGGAATATCACATCAAAAATTAATTAGGCTACTCTATCACAACATTTATCAAATCATTAATATCCATCATGCATTACACTTCATTCTTTTCTTTTTTCAGCTCCTTCTATTATTTCCATTTAACTCCAGTACTAAAAATTACGGAAAATGGAATGCACTACATTTCCCAGCTATTTGAACTGAAATAAACATCGCTACGAAGTAAAATAGCAGCCATGGTTTAAAAGCCTTACTAGATTAAGTAAGGCACGATTTTGAGAAGTCAGCCTTGCAGTATTGCCAGGGTACTAACTTTAAACAAACATTAAATTAGCTGCAAATATATACATATACATAGTCAAATCTCACATTTTAAGTTTGGTAACATAGGAGTGGGAGCCCATCAGTCTTTATTTTAAACTTGGGCATGCACATGCACATGCATGCGCACACACGCACAGACACGCACACACACCGTGTTCAGGGGCAGTTCTGAGAACAGCAAAAATGAATGCATTCACAGCCATTCAGAGAAATGCTCACTAGTGAGAGTGCAATCGCCCACCCCCTCCCTCCTACAGCAGAAGAGAACACCTCTGGCGAGGCAGACTTTAACAATCATTCTGATATATATATATAAAAAAGTGGGGGAAAACTATAATAAAAAGAGGCCTTTAATTAAATGAAATTGCCACTCTGGGATCAGGCCTTCATGCTTGTCAGCGTACTCTCAAAATAAACATCTCAAAACTAGGCCTCAGTGGTGTCAGTTTCTCACAGGCAAGGCATACTGGGTAATCCCCAGGCATCTTGACAGCTACATAATGTTCAAACTGTTTCACGGGTGAATGGCGGCAGTTGCGTGAAAGAAAATATTAATGTCTGGAATTAATAGAAAAAGGGACCGGGGTTTACAAAGCCAAACAAGGAAAGAGGGTGTCAAGTTAGTGCCGCATTAATTGTTAGGGAAAATTTGAGAGAAGGGGGAGCACATTGTGATTTTTCTCTCTGAGCCTAAGTGCCTCACTGTCAGGGAAGTGACATCTCAACTAGGCAGCTTCTGAAAAGGGGTCGGCCACTCAGGAATGCAACTCCCAGATTATACAAATGATGAGATGACACCTGAATGGGTGGACTTTAACCTTGTTCACTGGGAGCTTCAGACACAATGAGGCTCTTGTGGTAGTGTGGTATTCGGCGAGGAGAATGAAGCCAGGAGTCCAAAGACGGTGCCTCCATTCTGGGACCGTCACCAGTTCTGCCATGTGGACCTGATGGAGTCCCTCAGCCTCAAACGTAGACTATCAGGATGTTAAGCATTCATGGCCCTAGTGTCCTGCTCCATTCCAAACACACAGCAGTACATATATATACACATACATGTATCTATATACATACATATATATGCGCATATGTATATGTTAAGCAAAACTAACAGCCAGTCATCAGTCCTCTAAAAATGCTGCACCCACTTCCCTTCCTAACGACCACATGTGACAGCCCTTGTTTCTACTCCTGCCCACTGACACTACGGGTCATCATGTCTTCCTCGATGCTGCATCTGTCAGGCATGCTAATGAGCCACAAACAGCTTCCAGCCGTTTCCGAGTGTGGCTCCGTGCTGAGCACTCCAGGAGGTTACAAGGTGCATCCAACCCAGATCTTGCTCTTCTTCACCTAAGGGGCAGCAGGCAACCCAGACATATAAAACAAAGTTCAAGAAGGAAGTGTCCCAACAGAAGTGAACCTGGGAATGATAATGGCTCATAGGTGGGGAAGATTAGTTCTAGCTGGAGTACCAGTGGAGGCTGCAATAAAGAAGATGGGAGTGGAAATATGGGTGGATCAGAACAGGCAGAGAAGGAGGTCATTCCAGTAGGAGGCATCTGCTCTAAAAGCGAAGGAGGAAAGGAGACTCAAAATGACTAGAGTGGTGTGGTGCCGAGCATGCATTTCAATCTATCCAGAGATTAAGGGAAGAACATACAATGAGAAATAAAGTTGTAAAAAACAGATGAGTCAGAGGCCCAAGTAGCCTATAAAGGCAAAATAAGGAGTTGAGTTTATAATCTGTAATAAATACAGGTGTTTGTACTCTTTTCTTTTTTTTTTTAATTTTTAAGAAAAGTAATAGATGCACACAACTCTGAAAGGGATGAAAAGTAAAATCTCTACTCTAGTACTCTTCATTGATTCTCACTTGTCTAATATACCCACCATATATAGTTTCTTGGGCATTTTACAGGAAAAAAAAATGGAATTGTTTTTAGTGGACTCATGCTTTCAGTTACCATTCCTTGGAGCTCTGCTCATACCAGCAATATAGATCAACTGTTTTTTAAAAAACTAACCGAATATATTTTCATGGTATTGTGTTAGTTTATGTAAGTAGTTACTAAATAATGGATATTAATATCTTTCCCAATTTTATTAACTAGTATAAACAATACTGCAATAGGCATCCTTCTATAATTATCTTGGAGTCCGTAAGTGATTATATTCAGAGGAAAATTTTAACAATGAAACTGCTGGAGAAATGAATATGAATGGCCCACGGTTTTGTCTTTTGCTTATGGATTTAAATGAGCCCCTTCATTATGGAAATCAATCAACCATTGACTATAAGTCTCGTCAGAATTTGTTTAGACTTACGTGATTTCTGGCAATAAGTGATTTTCATTTTTATTTCATCAAATTTACCTAAGTTGTATTTATGGCTTTGTAGTTTAACATCCTGTTTAGAAGCAATGTTGTACAAAATTTTAAATTAATTCAGCTATGTTTTCTTCCACTGATTTTATAGTCTTTTTTTTTTTTTTTTTTTTTTTTTCCCTCACCACTTAAGCCTTTAGATCATCTGGAATTATTTTAATACGAAGAGGGAAGGAAATTCAGGTTCACTCACGAGCAGCAGGCTAAAGTGTTCAGAGCCAAGATTTAGAAATATAAATCTGACAGCAGCTTATAATTTAGAATAAAGAAGAAAGAGGGTAAAGCTAGGAAACCTGGTAGCTGAGAAAATACAGCAACAGAGAGTTGAGGACTGAGGAGAAAGCTGGGACCAGACCACAAGAAGGACCTACTCACGGTTTCAGAAAATGCCCTAAAAGCACTTCCATAGAACTTCATCTCGAGAGACACTCCACGGACGGGAGAGGGTATGTGATCTAAACCATTTTTAAAAAGCTGCTTACTATTTCCTAGCCTAGAACTTTCATAATATAGAGTAAAATATTAAACTATGTTAAGAAATGAAGTACAAATAACAGGCTGGATACAGCGACTCATGCCTATAATCCCAGTACTCTGAGAGGCCAAGGCGGGAGGATCACTTGAGGCCAGGAGTTTGAGACCAGCCTGAGTGACATAGTAAGACCCCATCTCCACCGGGGGGAAAAAAAAAAAAAATTAGCTGGTTGCGGTTGCATGTGCCTGTGGTCCTAGCTACTCAGGAAGCTGAAGCAGGAGAATTGCTAGAGCCCAAGATTCAGAGTTTACCATGAGCTAAGATTATGCCACTGCACTATAACCTGGCTAACAGAGCAAGACCCTGTCTCTCTAAACAAACAAAATCAAAAAACAACTTAAACTTTTCTATTCCATATTTTACAAATGTATTTAAATATAGAAAACATTATTTGGACCACCTGTGAGTATATTATGAAATTTCTCCAAATCAAAGCTCCTTTGGAAGGTAAGATTAATGACCAGAGATGCCTAATATGCCTGGTAGATGGATTATACTTATGTGATGAATGAATGATTAAATTTTGAAGTTAGATGGACATGGTGAATTAAAGTCCCCGACCTTCCTTTTACTAACTATAAAACTGTGGGCCATTTACTCAGTTTCCTTATGCTGTAATATCTTCACTTGTGAGATAGAAAACTATCAACTTCGAGGGATCATTTTGAGAACTGAATGATCCAACATACTTCAATGATAGCAGGCTTCGGCCACCTGCTGAGAATGCCTCACGAGTGCTATTTTTAGTATTACTACTGAAGTTATAAAGGGGAAGAGTGTATGGCAATGCATGTAGCAGCAATTAAATATTCATTTATTTTACTTTAATTTTCCAAGTTAACGTACACTAATTTGTTTCTATAGTATTTCTTCTATTGCCACCTCTAAAGGTGTGAAATTTACATCATCTTCTCTTAAGTTTGACAGAAAATTCCTTATCTTACTTCTCGCAGGGATTCTGCGTGATTTGGGAACATTTCTATAAAATAATCTGAGCTGTCCTAGAAGGAAAGAGCTGTATAAAAACTAAAAATCACTAAGTCCTCATAAGGACTGGCTACTTCCTTTCCTACTGCTGTATTCACTGAGAATTTCAGAGTACGTTGGAGATACAATTGATAAAAATAACAGGCAGCTCAGTAAGGACCCATGGCAACTCAAGTCATCATCAGGAAATAGTCACCCAGAACTATAGAATTTGAAGATTTTGTTCTCCCCTTGATTTTTCTTATCATTTTTAGGAACTCTTGCCACCTTGAGAGTGCTATTGAAGAACATGGCTGGTGCCAATACAAATGGTGAATACAAACAGTCAATATCACATTGAATGGCTCAAGAACAATTGTAATATGCAAATAAAATGAACCTCTAAAATTCAGCTCTAATTACAAACAACTTCTCTTTGCTTGTTTTTGATATAACTCATGGCAATGGTAAAAAAAAAAAAAAAAAAAAAAAAAAAAAAGAAAGTAGTTTTTTAAAAAAAAAAAAAATTCCCATCTAGAAAAGCTTAATATGCTGATACGTACTTAGACTTTACATGCTTAAATGTACATATACACACACTTATCACAAAAAGGGATCAGTCTTTATACAATATCATTTACCTGCTTTCTTCAATTAATAAAACATCAGAATCCTTATACACCTTTTTCTGAGACAGAGTCTTGCTCTGTGGCTCAGGCTGGAGTGCAGTGGCAAGATCTCAGCTCACTGCAACCTCCTCCGCCTCCTGGTTTCAAGCAATTCTCCTGCCTCAGCCTCCCAAGTAGCTAGGATTAAAGGTGCCCACCACCAGGCCCAGCTAATTTTTGTATTTTTAGTAGAGACGAAGTTTCACCATGTTGGCCAGGCTGGTCTCGGACTTCTGACCTCGTGATCTGCCCATCTCGGCCTCCCAAAGTGCTGGGATTACAGGCATGAACCACCACGCCTGGCCCATAAATACATTTCTATGATTCAGTTTAATGTTCACTTTATCTGTATGTCTGTGCATATATATGTATAAACTTTCTATGTAACATTTTTTTAAAAACTAGCATTCCTAATTTGGACTAAAAATACACTGTGTTGAATACAAAAGCATTATTTGTAGGAAAAGTTTACTTACTTGCTATTAGCAAAGCATGCTTGCCAAGTTATAAAATTTAGCCATGCAATTTATCCAAAAGAAATGTCTTTAGCTTGAAAAATTTTCTGATCAAATATATTTCCCAAAGTAGTTGCTTGCTCATGAAAGGAAATTATCACTATATTTTAACACTAAGTTCACATTTTGGAATATCTGATAACTTTCCTTGGGAGAGCTTAAGATTTCAAATTCAAGTCAGTAATTAAATTATTTACCAGCTCTTTAGGGACACTGAGCTACATATATAAAACTCCAGTGACAAAAATCATATTTGGAAACATACAAAAAGTATATATTTTAAATTTTTTATCTAATAGGGTAAGAGTAATAAGTGACTATTCTATTTATACACATCCATTTATAGTCTTCTGAATATATACACATATTTAGGATCTTCTCTTTTTCTTGGGAAAAGAATCATGCCTGAGCTTCTTTTAGATGGAATCTCTAAGTTCTGACTTTGACACCAGAAAATATAAAAATAAAAAAGTTGTGTCTAAGTTTTGAACAGGTGCTTCTGGCCTCTCACAGTAGAGCTGAGCTATCAGCCTAGTGCGGCACTTTTAACTGACCTCTTCAGAAACCCTAACGGACATTATGGAAATTTACAGGACATTTTTCCTCAGCCATCCGAGAAAGAAGGATTTTCTCCTGTGCAGAGAAAAATCTATACTACTTCAGATAGTGGTAGATTCAAAGCTAGCAGAATTCCAAGCCAGTGGTTTTATCCACCAAAACAAACAGAACATGCACATTCCAAGGTTTATCACGGCCCATTATCTTTCTTTTGTAGATAAGGGCCACATGCTTCTCACAGCCGTTTTTGATACCAACCATAGAACAGTTTCTTCCCCAATCTTCTACTGGCCTTCCTGTCTGTTTTGCCATTTAGCACACTCTGATTGAACTATTCCCGAACTTCTCTCCCAAATACGATTGACTTCCTTTCTCTAAATGGACCTGCCACATATTGGCACCTTGGGCAAGGTCTGTCCACGGACAGACCCTGAGTTGCAATAGCTCCAGGCAATTTATCAAAGTCCAATTTACTGGAAGAATTTCCAATGACCAATATATAGTAAAATCAATGACCTGAAATTCTCAATGTTACTAAAATTTGTTTAACTAATTTTAAAGTTTATAGCAACTCACAGAGGATAAACAATGAGACATAGGGCAGGTCTAAGAACTGGGGAAGAAGGTCCTCCTGGGTCTTCGGATTCTTCGCAGCACCACAGCCCCCATGAACTCCCTCAGTCCCACCCCATACCATCCCAGATCTCCACATACCTCCCCTGCCTTCCCCTACTCTCAGTCCCTCCCCCACCTCTTCCCCTAACACCTTCCCTTTTTCTCTCCTTACACTTGCCCTTTGTGGGTCTGCAGCTTAAGCTATGAGATATTCAGTCTCTTCTATCATTTACTGTTTTGACTTGACACAAATTAAATATTCTTTAAGATGCTGTTTTGGTTTTGTCTTTATAACCCATCAACTAAGATGACCCAGAGACTTTCAAAAGCCATTTTTAAAAGTCCCCATCCAATATTTTTAAGAATATCAATAGTCATAACTTTATAAATAGAAGAAGAAAAGCATTGTCAATATATTAACATGATGAATTCAGTAATTTCAGTGAATTGGTCATTTGGTTGAATACATGATTGAACTAATTGGCTTTTGGCAAACTGGTCATTAAAAACATATGCCTGCACTGGGTGTGGTGACTCATGCCTGTAATCCTAGCACTTTGGGAAGCCGAGGCAGGTGGATTGCTTGAGCTCAGGAATTCAAGACCAGCCTGGGCAACATGGCAACATTCACCTCTACAAAAAATACAGAAATTAGCCAGGCATGGTGGTGCATAGCTTTTGTCCCAGCTACTTGGGAGGCTGACATGGGAGGACTGCTTGAGCCTGGGAGGCAGAGGTTGCAGTGAGCCAGGACTGTACCACTGCACTCCAACCTGGGCAACAGAGTGATACCCTGTCTCAAAACAAGCAAACACACACACACACTCCCATATGCCTGTATCCCTATTTTTGGTCACGCAAAAAAGGGTGTGAATTTCGGCTTAGAGACCTCATACATGGTTGTCCCTGTAACATGAAAAAAGGAGGGCCCCATGTAAAGTTAGAATAAGGCATGACAACATAGAAAAAAGGGACAGGAGAGGCAGCAGCTAGAATACTGCAATAAAAAGAGCTAGAAAGGTTTAGAGGAGAAAAAAATATAAGAAATAAAGCCAGAGAATCAATGAATACAGTTGCTTAGAATCTCTATAAGGGGTGAAGTCTACAAGGCCTATATGCGTATTAGTAATCTGTGTTCCAGAAATTCATTATTACCAAAGCATACGTGATTATTGATACTCTCGCATTTTTCTTCTTATTAAAAATTACTAGATATAATCCTCCACCCAAGCTACTATTTAAACACAAATCTAAGTCTAAGAAAATGGACATCAGCCTTTACAGAAAAAAAATAGAACAGGACCAAAATTCAAGAATAACATTAACATGGGAATGATCTCCTTTAATCCTACAAAAGGAGATACACATGCTTTACACTGCTTCTTTAAGGATGAGGAATACGTCTCAGTCTTATAAAAGGAGACCCTGCCATTTGCAACGACATGAATAAACCTGGAGGACATTATGCTAAGTGAAATAAGCCAGGCGTAGAAAAAACATGCCACATGGTCTTCTTTCATATGTGGCATCTAAAAAGAAATCGAATACACACAAACAAAAAGTAGAAGACTTTTTCCCAAGTGAAGGGGAGCAAAGAAACAGGGTGAAGTAGGTCAAAGGCACCGAGGTGCAGTTATGTAAGATGAGTAAGTCTGGAGGCCTACCATACGATGAGGACTCCAGGTAATGGAAGGGTATTATATATGAAAAATTTATTAAAAGAATAGATTTTAAGTGCTCTTACCACACCACAAAAAACTAACTATGTGATGATGGATATGTTAATTGGCTTCACTGTAGGAAGCATTTCACTATGTGATATGGTCTGCATGTGTGTCCCCATCCACACCTCATACTGAGATGTAATCCCTAACGTTGGAGGTGGGGCCTGTTGGGAGGTCATTTGGTCATGGTGGTGGATTTCTGATGAATGGCTCTGCATCATCCCTCTTGGTACTGTCTTCACGACAGTGAGTGAATTCTCAAGAGATCTGGTGGTTTAAAAGTGTGTGGCACCTCCCTGCTCTCTGTCTTGCTCCTGCTCTCATGTGACATGCTTGCTCCCTGGAAGCCATTATTGTAAGCTCCTCAGAAGCCAGCATCATGCTTCCTGTACAGCCTGTGGAACCATGAGCCAATTAAGTCTCTTATCTTTATAAATTATCCAGCCTCAAGTATTTATAGCAATGCAAGAACAGACAACTAATACACTATAGACATCAAAATATCATGTTGTGCCTTAAATATAGGTAATTAAAAAATGTTTTAAAGGATGAGGAAAGTTAGAAAGTTCAGAGCTGAGCCTTGAACCCAGATTGTTTTCACTCTAAAGGCTTCAGAACTACTGTAATTTTACAAAATAGCCCCCGAATTCTGTGGTACTTAATAAAAAAGTAGGGTATCTGTCCCCACTCCTCTTGAATTGGGTGACTGCTTCAACCGTTGTGGTGCGGTGTTCCTTCCAAGGCCGTGTCCTAAAAGGTGATGCAGTTTCTGCCTTGTGCTGGGACCCTTGTGCCTGGAGCCCTGAGCTTCCACATAAAAAGCTTGAAGACTCTGAAGCTGCCATGTCATGAGGAAGACATGCTACATGGAGAGGCCTCATGTGGAACCATCTTCATCTTCCAGACGCCTGATTCCATACACACAATATGGGAATCAACAGACCTTCAAGTCTTCCAAAGATAGGTTCCCAATAGCCAACTCTTCACAACCTTCAAGTCTTCCCAGGTGAAGCCCCAGACAGTGTACAGCAAAAACAGGCCATCTCCACTGGGCTTTGTCCAAATTTACACTCCCAGAAATCATGAACACATGGCTGTTGCTGAGATTCAAGGTAATTTGTTACATAGAGAGAGACTCAAGAATAACACCCTTCACCACGACAGGCCACACTCCCCACCTCAAATTTAGCAAGGCGTGATGGTGTGATAGGACTAACTGTCACTGAAATCAAACCTCAGCCATGAGTAAATCATGGATATGTGGGAATACACAAACACACATCAATGTGCGCACAGGCAGAATTCCTCTTATCAACTTTACAAACAATGAAACAAATACATTAAAAGAATGACTTGAAACATAGCATGGACTGTTGTGGTATAGAAATAAACACTTGATAGGCTGGGCGCGGTGGCTCACGCCTGTAAACCCAGCACTTTGGGAGGCCGAGGCAGGTGGATCACGAGGTCAGGAGATCGAGACCATCCTGGCTAACATGGTGAAACCCCATCTCTACTAAAAATACAAAAAATTAGCCAGGCATGGTGGCGAGCACCTGTAATCCCAGCTACTCAGGAGGCTGAGGCAGGAGAATGGTATGAACTCAGGAGGCGGAGCTTGCAGTGAGCGGAGATTGCCCCACTGCACTCCAGCCTGGGCGACAGAGCAAGACTCAATCTCAAAAAAAAGAAGAAGAAGAAAAAGAACAAACACTTGATAAAAACCACCCCCTCTAGAGAAGTCCCAATCAAGCAAATAGAAGACATGCCACATTTAATTCAAACCAATGATGTTCGGTTTGGTGTAAGGCAATTTTCTTACATGCAGCAGGAATAGAAAATGTCCCAATTTTGCTCCAAGGCACTTCATAGGAATTGAGATGGGATTCCACAGAAACAGAAAAACTGACTCTACAAAGCAGCAGAGTATCAGGACGTTCTGATCAATCCACAAGTCCACACAGATTCCCAAAACAAAACCATACAACAAAAATCTTCAGAGGAAAGGGTTCAGTTGTGGGAATACATTAAAGGCTGTTGGAACAAACACGTCCAGTGATGCTCTGTACCAAGCGGCAAAGGAATAAACAGAAACCAATTTTAAAACTCAGCTCCAATCACTTACTGCAGGACATCCGCAAGCTACCAAAACTCAAAGAGTGAAGAAAAACTACCAAATGGGTGTCTGAATCTTTGAAAGGTTCACATTTGCTCTTGAATGACAATTTTTCTGATACACTGGCCCAGATGTGGCCAATGATCTCATGCCATCTGGCGTTCAGAGAAGGTACTCCAATGAGAAGCAAATCCCAAATGTTGCAAAATAAAAAGGACTGAATTTTCCATACAGTAAAACTCTGGTGTGGAGCTGATGCCAAACAAGAGAAAAACATCAACAGGAATCAAAGAGAAATTGTTGAAGCAGACTCCAATATGTGTTGTAATTTAATGTATACTTAAAAAGTGACCGTCACATCATTAGGAAAAGAAATATTTAGTCCTAGTTAGTTAGATAGCCGTTTGGTTACAGTAAAACTAAGCTCCTGCTTTGGGCCAGAAACTAAGTAAACTTGACACAGATCAAAGAGATAAATGTCAAACTAGATAGAAAAGAGAATGAATGTAGGTCAATGTACGTGTCTCTCAAGAAGCTTTCTAGATAAAAAAAAAACGAAGACACTTTCCAGAAAAGAATCGTAAGACTAAAAATATTTTTGCAACAAAAACTTTATAAACAAAATCTAAAGGCAAGTGACAAATTTAAAAAAAAAAATGCACATGAACATGCCCAGGAGACAGAATGAATAACAGTGATGCATGTAACAGACTATGCAGAGAAGCAAATATCTCATTAACCAAACGTATTTAAAGGTACACATTGATGAATACAATTTAAAGAAAAAAACAAGACAACACTTTCCTTCTATCAAAATAACAAAGATCTGACTGGGCACGGTGGCTCACACCTGTAATCCCAGCACTTTGGGAGGCCGAGGTGGGGGGATCACCTGAAGTCAAGAGTTCGAGACCAGCCTGGCAAATATGGCAAAACCCCGTCTCTACTAAAAACACAAAAATTAGTTGGGTGTGGTGGCACATGCCTGTAATCCCAGCTACTCAGGAGGCTGAGGCAGGAGAATTGCTTGAACCCGAGGCAGAGGTTGCAGTAAGCCGGGATCACGCCACTGCACTCCAGCCTGGGCGACAGAGCGAGACTCAGTCTCAAACAACAACAACAACAACAATATTCTACATACAAGGTAGGTGAGAAACAAAAAGTGGCCCATCTTCACATACCAGTAGGTCAACAAAATAGGTCTTTCTCAACAGTAAATTGGCAATTTTGTAATGAGAATCTTGAAATGCTCAAATCATGTAACAGAAAAATACAATCCAACTGAATAAATATAACTTACTTGCAGATATATGAAAAAGTAAGTTGTACACACAGATTTAGGCATAAGCATGTTTGTTGTGGCATTATTCCTAATAGCAAAAATTGTGAACAAAATTCGAAATGTCGATTGAAGAAAGTATGCTGCCCCTACTAAGTTTTTAATTTCTTCTCCAAATAAAGTTTTTATAATACAGAGAAAAATGTGTAGAGAGAAAACACCAAGTAACTAAACATTCAAAAGCCAGATTCTCTTTCACTTTAGGAAGAAAAATAGATTTTAAAAATTGGGGTGGGCCAGGCATGGAGGCTTACGACTGTAATCCCAGCAGTTTGGGAGGCTGAGGTAGGTGGATCACGAGGTCAGGAGATCGAGACCATCCTGGCCAATGTGGTGAAACCCCATCTCTACTAAAAACACAAAAATTAGCTGGGCGTGGTGGGGCATGCCTGTAATCCCAGCTACTCAGGAGGCTGAGACAGGAGAATCACTTGAACCAGGGAGTTGGAGGTTGCAGAGAGCTGAGATGATGCCACTATACTCCAGCCTGGTGACAGACCAAGACTTCATCTCAAAAAAAAAAAAATTGGGGCAATGGAGTAGAGTATGTTCAGAATTTCGGTAAGGCCTAGGGGTGTGCCTTCATCAACGCCAGTTTTACTCATGTCGGTCACTATAATATCTGAAGGGGCATTTTCTAGGTCAAATTTATAATGGGGAAAATAAAACCTCAATCCACGACAGTCTTTATCCAAATAAGGTGCCTTTTAAAAGAGTCTCTCATTTCTCATGTTTCACAGAAAATAAGACCTGACCTCAGAAAACACCGTTCACAACCCTCACACCACCCAGGTTAGAGGTGGTGGTGGTGGCAGGGGGAGGAACATCTATCTCAAAAGAAGTAAAAGATACACAAAATATTCAAAAATTGATGAGGAAACTGGGAAGACAGGCCCACAATAAAATCGATGGGAAAATTACAAAGTCATTCCTGTTCCCACAGGCAAAATGCAAAAGCAAAACCCAAACTAGAATAACTATTCCAAGAATAATTATGACAATTCACATGGCCATAAAAATAGCTAATATTTATTGCATATTACCGTTTCAGCTCCACCCACCCCACGGAGCCGCCTCACCACCACCACCAAGTCTCCACAAGCACACGCACCAGGTTAATTGTACCATAAGCCTAGCAGGCTCATGGCTAGACCATGTCTGAGCTAGAATCCAAACTCTGGTGGTGCACGTCTAAAGCCTATGCATGACTCTCACCTACCATCCAGCACTCTTCAACACGTCACATCATGGCACAAAAAGAAAATGATGTCTGTAGGGCACAGCAGAGTTTACGGAAGAGACTGCTGAGGGGCTGGCCCAAGCCTAACAGAGGTGCCCAGAGGGCTACCAGAATGAATACTCCAGCACATCCCATTCAGAACACACCTGTTGGGAAGTTATACCGCTGCTCAGTATACAATAGAGTTCTAGCAACATCATAAAAATTAGCCTGCTAAATAGCAAAAGAAAACCAGGACTTAAATCAGTCATTTTAACTTTTTGAACTTTTTGGTAACAATTTAGTAATTTAATAAACAATAATTTAATAACATAATAATAAACAATAATTATTTAATATTAAAAATTATGCTGTATAACACCGATTACATAGCACAGTTCTCACCATATCAAGAGATCTTTAAACTTTTTCTCTGAACTACTCCTTTTAAATACGAACATGACTTATGTAGTACATTTTTTTCCATTATCTGCAAAATAAAGCTGCCATTGCTCTAAAAACGATTGTCAGATATCTACCTGTGCTGGAAATTGAGAAAGAGAGCAGTTTTCTGAATGAGTGTTTATGAATTTTCATCCACTAAAACTTGCATCAAAAAAGAAAACCATCAAGCCTCAACTGACAGCTGAAGGGATGATGTTCACGGCCCTAGTAATGTGACAGCGAACTTCAACTGACTTTTCTTTTACTTTTGCAACACTGCAGAGTGCCCACAAGAGGGCACCAGCAACACAGTAAAAACTACTACAACTGCCTAACATTACAGAAAAACATAGAGTTTTAATGCGAGGGCTATTGTTTTCCACCTATTAGTGTTCTAGGAGCCAGCAGAGTATGAGCTGAGCATTTTGCACAGGACGAGAGACCTGCCCATATCACAAGGCTAAAGTTCAAGCCTGGCCTGGGGCATAGCACCAGCTCTAAGACGCCAGAACACCTCCTTCTCGGCCACCTTCCTTCTGATGGGAAATTGACCCAGGGTTCAATTTCCTCCACGCATCAACCAAATCATGAAGCAGTTGGAATTAAAAGCGATTGCTCACATATTTCTTCTGCTTTACCAATCTCAAAGTTTAAGACTGCCAAGAGCTACTCAGATCAAGAAGTTAAAACAAGTGTAAGTACTATTTGGTCAAAAACAATACATCTTGTATAACATCCTGGAAAATAATAGAAAGGAAAAGGGGACTATAAGGAAATAAAAGGAAAACATTTGCATGAAGAAAAGGAGAGTAGAACGAGCAAAGAAAGATGAGAGAAATAGAAGAGGGGACAGGGAGAGTCAGATGAACACAACACACAGGCAATGGCTGATACAGACGAGAGGCAGGAAGATGGCGGCCATTCCTCTTCCGGGGATTGCTAACAAAGGTGAGCTCAACGCCTCGCCTGGCGCATTGACAGCATCTGAGTAAGACTCGATCTTAGACCACTACAGAGCCAAAGTCATCCAACAAGAAATAATAACAGTAATAATAACAGGGCTGCTTAGTTTACTCCTGAGTTCCCCAATACCAGACCTAGTCTTGTCAAGGTTGAAGGCCCACATGCCAAAGATTCAAAGGAAATTCTTGAAGAACTGGTAAACCACCTGCAAGGAACAATCTTCTAAATGTGGCCACACTTCCAGAGCTACCTAATCCAAACTTCTCAGCCTCCCATGATAGTCTTCTGTGTCCATGATTATTCATGGGTATTAAGCATGCTTAAGACGGGGAGTTCTTAGTCTCCTACCAACTTCATTTTTAATTACCCATAGGTTTTTGTTTTTTTAAGTATGCACACACAGACACACAGAGAGGTGGACAGCTAAAGACCCTGAGGTGTCCTGGTGGCAATTATACAACATTACCCCTTTCCCGACACCATTGCTAAACCTGCCCGTTGTTCTGAAGCCAGACTTCCTCATGAGTCTTTCTAAAGAACAATTAACAATGGTGTAGTTGAGCAATCTTCACCAAAACTCCCCAAAAAAGCTCAAAATCCTGCCTTGATAGCCTGCTTAACAAACCAGCTCTGTGTCTGAACCAGGGAAGGGAGTGATTCAGATAAAACCTCATAGCTCTTTATGCCAATGAAGCCTATTTCCCAGCCTCTGGCTGATGGCATCACAGCAGAGACAGGGAACTCGGGTATCTGAGAGTCCTCTTCTGTATGTGTTTCCTCATGGGCAAAGTCACCGAAAACTTCCTATGCTTAATGACAAACCCTTTAAGCACTTTTTAATACTCTTTCTTGGGGTTTGTGAGCTGTCTTTTCCTAAGGGACATACCATATTCTTCCACTCAACTGCTCAGTTAAATAGCAAGAAAATGATTTTTTATTACTCAACATCTCCGGATTTTTCTGCATTATTTCATGTCATATTTCCAACACGCTTCTGCTGAAAGCATTAGCCTCAACTCTTGATGACTGCCTAATTAGATTATACCATCTTTGTTGTAGATAATGGTTTTAGAGCAGTTTTTAAAAGCAAGAATTCAAAAATCAGACCATGATATTCTAGGCAGAGGTCAACAAACTTTGGCCCATTAGTTAAATCCAGACCACTGCCTGTTTTTGTAAATAAATATTTATTGGAAAACAACTATGTTCATTTGTTTATTGTCTATGGCTGCTTTCTCACTATGTCAAGAGTCAATTTTCAGTTATGGCCCACAAAGGCATAAAAAGTTTACTAATCCATGTTCCAGTCAGAAAGTAACATAGACAGTAATGATTATGTAACAATCCAAAGAAAATGCAGAACTCCTTCCTTAGCAAAGAGTGATTCATCAAAAATAGTTTTTCTCCCTAAAAAAATTCAAAAACAGAGACTGTGCAATTGGAATTAAAGGTTCTGAAGCTACTGCTCCTCCACAGTCAAGCTTGCAACATATTTGAATACCTTTGAAGGAGCCTCTGTCATAATAAAAAATATGTGATTGATTAGATCTGTGTATTTTTTACTTAAAATTAAATGCATGATTCCACATAGGAAAATAAAATACAGTTGACTCTTGACAACATGAGTTTGAACAACTGCAAGGGTTCACTTATACAGGATTTTCTTCCTCTTCTGCAACTCCTCAGACACCAAGACCAAACCCTGGTCTTTCACCTCCTCCTCAGCCAGCTGGATGTGAAGACAACGAGGGTGAAGGCTTTTATGATGATCCACTTTGACTTAACGAATAGTAAATCTATTTTCTCCCTTTTATGATATTCTTAACATTTTTTCTCTAGCTTACCTTGTTATAAGAATACAGTACAAAACACATATACAAAATACGTGCCAATGGACTGTTCATGTTATCAGTAAGGCTTCCAGTGAAGAGTAGGACATTAGCAGTTGTGTTTTGGGGAATTCAAAAGTTATATGTGGATGTCTGACTGCATGAGGGGTTGGCAACCCTAATGTCCTGCATTGTTTATTGATGAGCTGTATTTTAAAAACCCTACGCTGAAGACAGATCATAGAGAGAGCACAGAGAAATTGGCAAACTGACACAAGTTAAGGATCAAGCATCCAAGTTCAATGATGGGGGAGCTGACATGGAACACAGCAATGAGTTCTGTGCTGGGAGTCAAGAACATGGCCAACTTGCATTATGATCATTCATTAATTACTATAACAACATATCTATTGCCTATTTCTACATGTAGGCCATTATATCATCTATACTTCTTTATTAACACATAATAATAGTACATATTTATGGGGCACATGTAATATTTTGATACATGCATACAATGTGTAATGATCAAATCAGCATAACTGAAATATGCATCACCTCAAACACATCATTTCTTTGTGTTGGGAACATGCCAAATCTTCTATTTTGAAACATACAATAAATTATTATTAACTAGAGTCACCCTACTGAGCCATTGAACACTATAACTTATTCTAACTGTATTTTTGTACCCCTTAACCAATCCTTCTTCGTTTCCCCCATTCCCATCCTTCCCACCCTCTGGTAGTAAGCATTCTCCTCTCTACCTCCATGGATCAACTTTCCAGCTCACACATGAGTGAGAACATGGGATATTTGTCTTTTTGTGCCTGACTTATTTTACCTAACATTCTGTCCCCCAGCCTCATCCGTAGTGTTTTAATTTTTCAGTCCTTACAATCACATTATGAGGCAAGTCACATCACACCCATTTTAGAGAGGTTATGTAAGTTGTACAGTGAGGTCACAAAGCCAAGTAGTAGACCAAATCCAAATCCTCTTCTTGTCCCACTGAACCACCCTATCTGCCCTGAATCTTGCCTCCCAATGTGACCTTCGACAAGTCAGTTAATTTTTGTGCTTCCATTTCCTGAATTAAAGCTTCCATTAAATCAGCAGCTGGACCAGGTGATCTGTATGAAAGTCATCTTTTATCCTGGAAATCATATAAATCCTTTTTGCTGACTTTAATCACCAAGCCCCAGAAGAGTACCAGTGTAGTGCTCATTTCATTGAGGAAACCCAAGACATGCTTGTTGAATAAGGGAGTAAGTGACTAAATCCTGTTCATTCTGCAAAGATACTTTCCCTTTTATAACAGGCCTCAATGCTCCTTAACTCCAGCACTGAAGTTGGATTTCTTCAATGAAGAACTAAAATTAATTAAAAATACTCTGTGTATAAAGCATCAGGTATATCACAGGAGGGCATGCAAAGATTAATAAACTATTCTTCCTCCTAATATAGCACTAAGATTGTAATAGGGCAGATCAGTCATTTACCCAATTAAGGATAAAGGTGTATGTTTTATAAAGGTAAAATCTGTATACGATTGAGGTGAGAGAGAGCTTATGCCTGTGAAAAACATAAAAGACTGCATAGGAGAAGTGCCATCTGAGTCTGTATTGTTGCAATACTTCCTATTGCAACAATAAGCTATTGGCTTAGTATCTACAGAACTGGAGAACATGTTATAAAGACTAAATATTGTAAATGCATAGATAAGCCAAAAACATTTTATAGTTAGTACTTTAGCATATCACACAGTTTCTTGAACCTAATTATTTTAATTGGGTTAATACTAAATTAAATTATATTCCAAGAATACAAATTAAGTAAAGCTGAGACCAGTGATAGCAAACAGGTAATGAGAACAAGCTCCAGGAACATACAACGTCGTGGCTAACATAACCAAGAATTGAAACTCTACCTCAAGGAGAAGCATGGGTTTCTTCTCATGTGCCAACATCCACCTGTGACAGGGACTGCCTAGAGTAAAGGTTCTCAAAGTGTGGTTCCTGGGCCAGCAGCATCAGCCTCACCTGGGAACTTGTTAGAAATGCAAATTCCCTGGCCCCACCCCAGACACACTGAATCAGAGAATCTGTGTGTGGGGCTCAGAGATGTACGTTTTCATTAGTTCCCAAGATTCTTCTGAGGCTCATTCAATTATGAGAACTATTGGTCCAAAGGATTGTGTTAGATAAAAATTCTGAGTCTCGGTCGGGTTTCGTAGAAAATAATGCTGTATTGATAAGTGACGTTGTTCCTAGGCAAAGGAGGCAGGAGTGAGGGAGCACACGTATTAGTAATGAGGACCCCCTCTTGAACCCACAGTAGACCCTCAAATGCTGTCTTGCCCTGAGCAGGCTCAAGGTCATACCTTTATCACTAATTTAATACTTGTGATAATCAAACAGAAATTAACATAATAATAACATAGGAAGCCATACTATACATCCCCAAGGTATAAAACATGAACTTGTTGAAAGAGTAGGGTATTTTCTTAATAGATAATGATAAAGTGTTCCCCAAAATGAAAGAAAAAAAAAAAAAAAAACAAGAACAATTACTACTGGTTTCAAAAGAAATAGGGACTGAAATAGCACAGTTTATGACCTAGACTCCTTACTGGGTATTTACACTTGGATTATATTAGGTTTGCACAAATTAAAAGCCAAATTCTCGCATTATGTTTTAACTGTGATAAACTCTGCAGAGAGAGATGACAATGGCTGGGGTTAGAGCAGACTTTGGTCTTCAAACAGCAAGATATGGAGCAAGTGCACATAAGCCCTATTGTATCATTTTCTGATGTGTGCAATGACTTCATTATCTAATCAGTGCACTGACCATCTACTAGGAATCTGCTGTAACTGCATCAGTTTGATAGAGAAGTATAGTGTTGCCTGACACCAGTGAGGGAGAAAGAACAAAAAAAAAAAAAAATGGAGAAAGCTAGAAAAGGAGTAGTTAGCCCACAGAAGAGGTCCAGGGCCTGTATATGTCCCGAAACTTAAAAACTATTGGCAGGGCATGGTGGCTCACGCCTGTAATCCCAGCACTTTGGGAGGTTGAGGTGGGCAGATCACAAGGTCAGGAGTTCAAGACCAGCCTGGCGAAACCCCATCTCTACTAAAAATACAAAAATTAGCTGGACATGGTGGTGCATGCCTGTAATCCCAGCTATTCGGGAAGCTGAGGCAGAAGAATCCCTTGAACCCGGGAGGCGGAGGTTGCAGTGAGCTGAGATTGCACCACTGCGCTCGAGCCTGGCGACAGAGCTAGACTCCGTCTAAAAAAGAATAAATAAATAAATAACAAAACAATTGAAGAAATTCCATAAATTTAAAACAGGACAGGTAGCTTGAGAACATTTTCTTCCTAGTAATGTAAAAAACACACTCTCTAGAACACTCTTCTGATCACCAGAGAAACTGTCACAAAATGAATTTGATAACAATCATTTTTGACAAAAGTAACCACTGGACACTATGTCGGATCAGGACAAGAATCAGGATATTTGTGGGAAGCCCCCCCTACATTGGTTTATTATTACATCTTTTAGATATTATTTCAGGCATCAAATGCTATCTGCCCCAAACCATTAAAAAGAACATAAGAGATGCAGCTGTAAACATACATACATTTATAATAATAATAGAAATGAGAAAGGACACACTTGATACAGAAAGTATGATTTTGATTTAAAAACCTATTTACCAACAAGTAGGCAATAATTTTTTCACTATTTTAAAATGCTACATCTGAAAAACCATGAGCAAGAGAGACAGAAGAGAAATTCTGATTCAGATAAAAAAGGCCATACTTCATCCAGTTCTGAAAGATGAAAGCCAGGTGAGATCAGTTCATGGAAGAAGCCACATCCAGAGACATGAGCAGTAGAGAGTCATAGCAAAGATGTTTCCGGGTAGTGGTGGAGTGGGAGGGTAGGAGGGTGGAAGGGTGTGTGGCAGGTGAGCCAGGAATGCTCCAGGCTTGGAGGCAGCAGGTAAGATGGCCAGTGCAACTCAGTGTGACCGGTGGGTTCAGTACAGAAAGAGAGCTGCATGGGCCAACACTGTCCTATACCTTCAGGATGAGCAATGTCCAGCAAAGGCATCTGAAGATAAGCAGAAGCAGATAGCACAGGCGTATGCAGACAGAAAAGCTTTAAGTGGCAGGTGATAACCAGGAGGAATGGGAAGAACCCAGCCTGAACTACCGGCTCACCCTGTCCTGCAGCATGCCCAGGTCTCCTCATCATCACTGATTGCAGGACACAGTAAGCAAAAAAAACATCCACAGATGCGGGAACAGAAACACACAAATAAAATGATAAGCAACCCGCTTCAGAGAATCAAACAGGTAAAAGAAAATAACGTCCTAAATGAGAGACAGTCAATACATTAAACTGACATCCAACAAACACCGCAGCAAGCAGGATATTTTAAATGAATACTTACTATTCTCAAAAAGAGATGGGATCATCAAACAAAACAGGTTATAAAAATGAAAACCATAACTGGTAAACAGAAGAGTACAATGTAAACAACTGACAAGAAAATGAGCAAGCTGAAGATCAAGCTGAAGAATTCTTCCTGAGAGGAAAAAGTCACGGGAAAAATTAAAAAGAAAACCTAAGAGACACAGAAGACAGATCTAAGAGTCAATAGACCCTTCCTTTATTGAAAAGATGTTCCAAAACACAATAGAGAAGGACCAGGAGAAACTAAGAACCAAAGCAAGAAAAAGAACTCTTTAGAATAAAAGGGCCTCAACTACTAAACCAAATGAATAAATAAAGATCATAAAGAAAAAACAGATATATTTGCCTACAATGAAATGAAAAACTTCTGAAGGACAAAAGAGGTCATACAATTAAGGAAAAGCAACAGACTGGGAGAAAAATATTTGCAACACATAACAAATGTCAATGCTGAAAATTATGAAGAACTACGAAAATTTAGAAGAAAAAACTCAATTGAAAACTAGACATTATATAAGTTAACGCCTGCCACCTTCCCAATAGCCTATAAGGTAGGTTAACCTTACTATCCGTTTTACAAATGAACAACCCAAGGCATCAAGTGGTCAAGCAACATTTCTCACATCAAACAGCAACGAACAGAGACGCCAAGGTCTGAGCCCAGGCAGTCTGGCTCCACTGTCTGCTCTTAAACACACGCCATTTTAATATAAGGTTTAGCCTTATCTGTGCACAGAAACATATATGATATGTTCATTACAGCATCATTTATAGTGCAGAGACAGAAGGAAAAAAATAGCTACCATCAGTAGAGAAACAGATAAACAAAACATCATACTATGGAATAAATATAGTATTTAAAATAAAGGCAATATATGTACATGGAAAAGCATGGTCAATTTTGAAGACCTGTACATTTTTTTTTAAAAAGTTCATTGCAGAACAATATGGACATTATAGACCCATGTTAATTTAAAAATGCACAGGTATATATTTATGGCTAGGTACAGAGACTTGTAAAAGGTAAATAAAACAAGCACAGGCAGACACTAGCTATTAGAGGGAGTCCAGTGAGATTTCAAAGCAGAAGGCAGGTGTTTCAAAGGCGTTTCTGTCAATGTGTACATTGGATGACCTTATACCAAGGATGGGCTCACATTTTTCTCATGAATAATTAAAGTAGGATTGAGGAAACATTTTCTTGAACAGTTGCTATATGCCAGGCATAATGCTATCAGAGTTATCTCATTCCATTCTAAAACAACTTCATGTGATTATTAGTATCATTATATAGTATCACTTAATAATAAAGAAGAATAGTAAGGCTTGGTGTGTTTAAATAATTCACTGCAAATGTCTTATACCTGGAGAGACTTGGATTTGAGCTACTGTCTATCCTAAACCATGCTGTGATGTCAAAGCCTGACTGACAGTATTGATACAAGGACAGAGAGAAAGAAGTTTCCAGCCTGCATCCACTATAACAGACCCAGGTCTTACCACAGCGATCTCGGACAACCAGGTTCCGGCCTTCCTTCAGGTGTATGGTGAGGAGGTACGCAAAAGGGCTGGAGAGGTTACTCAAGCCATCACTGGCTTCCCCCAGTACCTGCACAGATGGAGAAGGCAGTTAAGACAGTATGTCTTGGGCCCAAGCAAGAGAATTTCAGAAATACTTCTTAATTTTGGAGGGAAAAAAGAAAGGCCACTATGAAGATCAACTGTCATCCCCAACTCCTCCTCACAACGACAACTCGGTTACCCTGCTTTATTAACAAGTCCCTTACATTGCTCCCCAGTGTGATTTTATCAGAATTCAGAAGCAAATATGATTACATCTTTGCAAGGTTAACCTTCCAAGAATGAGATAACCAACCTCTGAAATACCCTCATTAAATTACTGCAGGATCCCTTGTTATAAAACTCAGGGTACAGTCCCAAGAGAGGCAACAGGAGGAAGAAGTGCTGCTGCAGGGCTGGTTCCCAAGAACATGTGCCCCGACTTCTGAGTTCAGATGTAAAATGCCCCGTCGTGTTCTCCACCCTTCCCACCAACCCCCATCACCTCTGTAGACCTCCTCCATGTGCAGTAAAATTTCAGTTCTGGGGACTCAGCTCATCCCCCCGCAAGCCCACATGTCCACCTGACACATGCTCCTTCCCTGGGTTGCCAAGGGACATTGTCTCTGTCCAGTGCTCTCCCGGCTTTTCCACCCTTCTTTTTCATTCTCTGGCACCCACTCTTAGTGTCTCTTACTCTAATCCCCACAGTCTCACCTCCCTGCAACTCAGTCACTTCCTCCTCCAGAAATGCATCCACTCCTGCAGGCCATATTGTAGAATTCAAGTCTGTTTTTGAATATTTATTACATGAGCCCAATTAAATTTTTGAGCCATTTCAAACTTTTGACTGTCCTTAAAGGGAAAGGGCAGATAAGATCATTTATCATTCACTTATTGGACATTCAATTAATTGATCTTGTGGCTAAGCCACCCTTGACAGCCTTCCTTTGAAAGCTTCAAAGCACTTCAGAATGGCTTTATCTCCCTTACTATCTCACTCAATTTCATAGTTACTCTGTATTTTTAGAAGAATCTATCCCAGTCTGCCTAATCAATAGACAGTGAATTAATCTCCTCCAGCCAAAATTTACAAGGCCTGTTTTTGTAAGTGGATACGGTTTGGCTTTTTTTTTTTTTTTTTTTTAGCAATAAAAGAGGCAAAGAAATACAAACCCAAACATTTGATGAGAAATATCTATAACATTTAATGTTTCTTTTTAAGGAATGCCACTCACAGATTGTTCTTCAAAACGCTGAGATGTCATAGAAGCATTCAGGTCACTGCTTCCACATAGCTTCTGTGAAGAAAAAGAAAAAAAAAATCTGCTTTATAAAAGCAAATTAATACCAACTCAGGAAGATACCCTCTATCAGGTCTTTCCCTTTGGAAATCTGATATTTGCATATGCAGCTTCGGTGAGGGCTGCCTTCTGGTTTGTGTGGCAAGGAGGAGATGTGGATTCAGAGGTGTCAATCCAGCTGTGTCCTCTGCCACCTAAGTCACTGGATAAGAGGAACTGCACGCACCTGCTGGGGCACTGGCATCCCTAGTTCACCCAGGTGTTTAGTATGCAAATAACTTTGTTCCCAGGGAAAGCAGTGGGGCAGCAGAGCCACTGTGCCAGATCCCTCCCAAGTGGGCTAGCCTGGCTCCCAGCCTCCGACGTGAAACGGGCAGCTCAGGATCCTGAGAACTGAGCATGTCTATTAGGAAGAAAACGTTTCAAAGTGTGATCTGCGAGATCCTCCTCAAGCCATGCCTTCATGGGGCTAGCAAACTGGTCAATCACCAAACCAAAACTGGGAAATGCAAATTCTGAACAGATGACCTCAGAATGAGAGGTGTCTATATTTCCCAGTTATTTTTGTTTTTTTTTTTGTTTTGTTTTGTTTTTTTAAGACAGAGTCTCACTCTGTCACCCAGGCTGGAGTACAATGGCATGATCTCAGCTCACTGCAACCTCCGCCTCCCAGGTTCCTGCCCTTCTCCTGCCTCAGCCTCCCGAGTAGCTGGGATTACAGGCACCCGTAACAACACCTGGATAATTTTTGTACTTTTAGTAGAGACAGGGTTTCACCATATTGGCCAGGCTGGTCTCAGACTCCTGATCTCGTGATCTGCCTGCCTCGCCTTCCCAAAGTGCTGGGATTACAGGCGTGAGCCACCGTGCCCAGCACCTATGTTTCCCAATTTTAAAATGCTTCTCATACCCCGGAAATGAGTCCACAGGGCGATGACACCTGCATCATGTAGTAGTTAGTATGGGGCACAGATTCCTCAGTTGTATCAGCTTTTATATGCACAAAGAAGATTTTGTCTGTTTCTGGAACTTTAACAGAGTTTCTGGGCTAAATGTGAGGACAGCTGCCTGCAATGAGAGGCAGAGTGGAGGGGACATGAGCAAATGGCCTCCCAGCAATTTGAGGATGTTCCTGTTTGGCACATTAGCCAGGACTGACTGCGTCCATGAAAAACATAGGGATTTCCCCTCCAAAGATGACTGCATAACTTCACTGCTATGGGCCAATTAGGAGATGAGAGGCAGCCCTGGAGACACTGCTTAGGAAACCATGAGCCACTGGGGGTAGGGGCACTGATGATATTAGTCCTTTCCATGCACAGTGACCACCAGGAACCACCTGGACATGACTCAGAGATCCAGCTTGATGGCAGGCTACCTTCCAAGACACACATTCGCTCTCTCCAAGTGGAGCCTCAAGAAGCCACAAAACATCCAGACGGCGGGGGCAAATCTTCAGCACCCATGAGAAATGGTGAGGAGCTGCAAACAAGGATGGGCTTTCTGGCCCACTGCCTCTGCATGCAGTGACATCGAGAAAGGCTGCAACTGGGCAGAAACGAGCCCTGAGCACAAGAAGGCATGGAGCCTCATGGGGCTAGGACAAACAGAGGCCCTGAGGTTCTTGTAATCTGTGGTTCTTACCCTTGCCTCTTTCCCCATCAGTCCCAGGTTTAATGTCCCTAGACTGTGAATACATTGTGTTCAGTTCAGGTTAATTCACACAGGATCAAGAGTGATTTCAGACACAGGCTTTTTCTAGGACCCTGGCACTTCAGCCACTATATGCCTCTGACCCAGAAAGTACCACCACGGCCTAGGCAGGAAAACAGCCCTAACTCTCAATGTGGCTTGATGATGGACAAGAAAAGAGGCCACAGGTCCTTTGCCAAAAAACCTCTCCTTTAGTTCTTGGTATCTCCTGCACGTGTTATGTATAAAAGGACCCCCAGGTGAGTTGGGCAGTACTCTCTGAAATCCACTTGATGACAATAATCAGAACCTTATTCAACTTACTGACTTTCCCAATATCAATAGATTTCTATATGTTTTATATCATATACTATCATTTCCCAGAAATGCAATCAAATGCAAACATTCTGCCTGATTTCTGGTACCAATAACCATGCCTTCACATGCAGAGCCAAGAGTAACTGGTGCTGATGCTCTGAAGCCTGAAAATCACATGCTATGGTCTCCAGTTCTATTAATTGAATCAATGCTCCACTTAACCAATCCCATTTTGAAGATAATTCCACAAAACTATTGGGATCTACTGAAGTGGATAATAACACTTTTGATTAAAGTATTATGTCATTAGCCAAGGATAATGATGGTCTTGTATCTTCTACTTTCGAGTGGAGGAGTGAACAGAGGTATGATTAAACCATATCACCCTTCAGACTGGACCATATATATTCTCCCAAGTTGGCCTCACTGTACTGAATGACGATGTTAATTAAATGACAAAATTAATCCACCTAACCACCATCATTAACATGCTATCAAAAATGAAAACGGAGCTTTTATTCAAATATGTGATAAGTCTTCCACTTATAACAACAAGGAAATTCAATGTGAGGAATGACATTAATTCAACATTATGGCTGGTTTTACTCACAGAAAAGTCACAGAACTTAAAGTTATGGTTCCCACAGCCACCATAACTGTCACACACCATATATAAACACCAAGATAGGAAAGTGATTACCATAAAGAACAGCAAAATGTTCCATATGCACAGGAGGATGGAGTTACAGCCGCTGGGGGACACATAACTTTGGATATTCGCCCACACTCTTGCATAGTGCCTATGGTATTACTCATTGAGTAGAAGTTGCTTTATTTTCACCTGTTTTGTAAACCTAGAAACTACATCAGTAACTTACTTTTTCATTAAGAAGAGCAAAATTAATATTTATTTCATCAGGAATACCCCAGAATACCACTATTTTTAGATTTTTTTTAAATGTTCCCTAGGTTGGACATAGAGGCTCATGCCTGTAATCCCAGCACTTTGGGAGGCCAAGGTGGGTGGATCACCTGAGGTCAGGAGTTCGAGACCAGCCTGGCCAACATGGCAAACCTCCCCACCGCAATCTCTAATAAAAATACAAAAATTAGCCAGGTGTGGTGGTGTGCACCTGTAATCCCAGTTTCTCTGGAGGCTGAGGCAGGAGAGTCACCTGAATCCAGGAGGTGGAGGTTGCAGTAAGCCAAGATCATGCCACTGTACTCCATGCTGGGCAAGAGAGTGAAACTCCATCTCAAGAAAAAAAAAAGTTCCCTATAAATGTAACCAAGTACTGTGGGTTGTCTTTCTTTGTTTTGAGGTGTTTTGTTGTTTTTTTGTTTTCTGAGACAAGGTCTCCCTCTGTCACCCAGGCTGGAGTACACTGCTGACATGTTCATAGCTCACTGCAGCCTCAACCTCCTGGGACTTTAAGCCATCCTCCTGCCTCAGCCTCCTGAGTAGCTGAGATTACAAGTGTACACCATCACACTTGGCTAAGTTTTGTTTTACTTTATAAATATTTTAGAATATAAAAATTTTAAAATGGATATATTTTATAGTATTATATATTATGCTATAAAATATTTTATAAAATAATTTATTTTATAAATTTTATTACAAAATTTAATTTTGTAGAGATGTCTTCCCACAGCCACCATAATTGTCACACACCAGCCCAGGTTGGTCTCTATCTCCTGGCCTTAAGTGATCTTCCCACCTTGGCCTCCCACAAAGCACTAGGATTACAGATATGAGCTACTGTGCTTGGCCTTTCTCAAAAAAAATTTTACTTAAAAAAATTAACACACTGTAAAATTGACATTTTCCATGTGTACATTGCCATAGTTTTAAACACCTGTATATATTTGTATAACTCCCACCACAATCAGAATATAGAAGAGTTCTACCACCCAAAAAATGCCTCTGTGCTATCCCACTTTGACCCCCATCTGTAGTCAAATCTTCCAACTCTAGACCCACGGCAAGTAATTGTATATTTTCATCATATAGTTTTATCTTTTCTAGAATATCATATCATTGGAATCATACAGTATTTAAATGTTTGAGACTGGAATCTTTTACCCAACTTAATGCATTTGAAATCCATAAAGGTTGTCATCTGCGTCATTCTTTTTTATTGCTGAGTAGTATTCCATTCTAGAGATGTACTATCTATTGATTGTTTACCTAATAAGCATCATTTCAACATTTCAAACAAATTTTGTACAAGTACATACTCAGGAAGAGAAATAATTTTAAATATTATCAAAGCTAATACGTCTCAATATGACAAAACTGTCTAATTACATTCTAGCATTCAGAAACACAGCCTTAACATCTTGGAATGAGCGCTATTACGAGATTAGTCTTCCCTTGCATAGCTCTCACTATTGCCTTTCAGATAAGTGTTTTTCATTAGTGTTTTTTAAATAAAAGCAAGTTTGCATTGATATTTCCCTTCTGCCTTGCTAAACTGAAATTTATGGGAAGGTAATACATACTTTGCATTCCCTTTAGATGTGGATTTTCCATCCATAAGGATGCAAATATATTAAAATTCAGCAGGATATGGGGAGATACTGGAATGGCAGATCAATTATTTTAAAAGAAAATCTCTAGTCACCAAGGACTTTGAGATTGAGGGCAAGACGCTGTTGTGAATAAACATTTTCCTTTCAATATACACTAAATGTGATCCTGTACAAATACCACCTCCCATGTGGCTGTCTGAAGGATCTTACTGCGAGGCACACACAGGAAGCCAAATTAAAAATTATGTAAGCAGTCACTGTTTGTTTAAATTTCAGAGGCAGAAAACATAAACCCACATCCAGAAAAGCTAAATAAGAGTACAAAGTTGGCCGAACAAATCAATAGAATTCTCTCTATAAACTGCCCCATTAAAGTATATAAATGTATACATACTGCATATTTAATCTGTAACCCATATCTTGTCTATTTACAATACATATATTTAAGAATACAGGAGTCACGAACACAAACACCTAGAGGAAAAAGGAAGTTACAAAATAAGCCAAAGGAATCAGATGGCTCCACTAACCACGAAGCAGCAACTGGACACAGTGATAGAATGAAAAGTGAGTTACATGGCAATGAGAGGTCAAAACTGGAAGGTGTTTTCAGAAGACAATCAAGCCTACCAAAAGGCCAAGTCTGTTCTTATTTTTTATACCACTTTTCAGGAGGTTATGGATCATGCAATCAAGGTGTATAAATTTAATTCTCTCTCATCTCCAAGACTGGTCTCTAAAAGTGATTACCCTGCAATATTGACTGTCTAATCTAATAGCAAAATATGAATTGTGTATGTGTGTCCATATACCTTGCTCAAGTATATGATGGTATAAAACAGTCAGTAAATTACATCCCATGAGACAAACCAGCCCGCCACTTGCTTTTACAAATAAAGTTTGACTGAAATACACCGCTGTCTACTTGTTCCTGTGTTGTCTATGGCTAATGTCATGTGACCTCACCTTGAGTAGTTGTGACAGAGACCTGTGGCCTACAAAGCTCTGGCCCTTTATAAAAACAAAAGTTTACCAACCCCTGTTGAAACACTCTAAAACTTTGCATATTCAGCAATATTTGTCCACTGACCTGCTATAAGTTTTTTGCATGTTTATTAACAGGAGATACTTTAAAAAATGGTTGCTTGTACATTGCTGAGCACTTTCTAATGTAAAATTTATACTTATTGTAACTTCTTAAAACAAGTCCACAGGCTGTCATTAGTCTCCCCAATCGGCAAAGAGGAAAGCAGAGCCCGGTGGCTAAATGGCCATCACAGGAAAGCTGGAGAGATAGGCCTTGGCGAGCACTCTGGATTAGGCTTCCTCTGAGTTACCTGGGTATGCTGCTCTTTTCACTGTACCACACCTGTGCCAACAGAATACAAAAACAGCACACCTTACCTGACCAGGAGGCAGTTGTACATGGTAGTGAACAAGGCTCTGGAATCCAAAAGATCAGTCCCAACTCTGCTACTTTTTATTATTATTATTATACTTTAAGTTCTAGGGCACATGTGCACAACCTGCAGGTTTGTTACATATGTATACATGTGTCATGTTGGTGTGCTGCACCCATAAACTCGTCATTTACATTAGGTATATCTCCTAATGCTATTCCTCCCTATTCCCCCCACTCCACAAGAGGCCTCGCTGTGTCATGTTCCCCTTCCTGTGTCCAAGTGTTCTCATTGTTCAATTCCCACATACGGGGTTTTGTTTTCTGTTCTTGTGATAGTTTGCTGAGAATGATGGTTTCCAGCTGCATCCATGTCCCTGCAAAGGACATGAACTCATCCCTTTTATGGCTGCATAGTATTCCATGGTGTGTATGTGCCACATTTTCTTAATCCAGTCTATCATTGATGGACATTTGGGTTGGTTTCAAGTCTTTGCTATTGTGAATAGTGCCGCAATAAACATACGTGTGCATGTGTCTTTATAGCAGCATGATTTATAATCCTTTGGGTATATCCCCAGTAATGGGATGGCTGGGTCAAATGGTATTTCTAGTTCTAGATCCTTGAGGAACCGCCACACTGTCTTCCACAATGGTTGAACTAGTTTACAGTACCACCAACAGTGTAAGAGTGTTCCTATTTCTCCACATCCTCTCCAGCACCTGTTGTTTCCTGACTTTTTAATGATCGCCATTCTAACTGGTGTGAGATGGTATCTCATTGTGGTTTTGATTTGCATTTCTCTGATGGCTAGTGATGATGAGCATTTTTTCATGTGTCTGTTGGCTGCATAAATGTCTTATTTTGAGAAGTGTCTGTTCATATCCTTTGCCCACTTTTTGATGGGGTTTTTCTTGTAAATTTGTTTGAGTTATTTGTAGGTTCTGGATATTAACCCTTTGTCAGATGAGTAGATTGCAAAAATCCCATTCTATAGATTGTCTGTTCACTCTGATGGTAGTTTCTTTTGCTGTGCAGAAGCTCTTTAGTTTATTTAGATCCCATTTGTCAATTCTGGCTTTTGTTGCCATTGCTTTTGGTGCTTTAGACATGAAGTCCTTGCCCATGCCTATGTCCTGATTGGTATTGCCTAGGTTTTCTGCAAGGCTGGTTCAACATATGCAAATCAATAAATGTAATCCAGCATATAAACAGAACTAAAGACAAAAACCACATGATTATCTCAATAGATGCAGAAAAGGCCTTTGACAAAATTCAACAGCCCTTCAAGATAAAAACTTTCAATAAATTTGGTATTGATGGAACATATCTCAAAATAATAAGAGCTATTTATGACAAACCCACAGCTAATATCATACTGAAAGGGCAAAAACTGGAAGCATTCCCTTTGAAAACTGGCACAAGACAGGGATGCCCTCTCTCACCACTCCTATTTAACATAGTGTTGGAAGTTCTGACCAGGGCAATCAGGCATGAGAAAGAAATAAAGGGTATTCAATTAGGAAAAGAGGAAGTCAAATTGTCCCTGTTTGCAGATGACACGATTGCATGTTTAGAAAACCCCATCGTCTCAGCCCAAAATCTCCTTAAGCTGATAAGCAACTTCAGCAAAGTCTCAGGATACACAATCAATGTGCAAAACTCACAGGCATTCTTACACACCAATAACAGACAAACAGCCAAATCATGAGTGAACTCCCATTCACAATTGCTTCAAAGAGAATAAAATACCTAGGAATCCAACTTATAAGGGATGTGAAGGACCTCTTCAAGGAGAACTACAAACCACTCCTCAGTGAAATAAAAGAAGGCACAAACAAATGCAAGAACATTCCATGCTCATGGATAGGAAGAATCAATATCGTGAAAATGGCCATACTGCCCAAGGTAATTTATAGATTCAATGCCATCCCCATTAAGCTACCAATGACTTTCTTCACAGAATTGGAAAAAAACTACTTTAAAGTTCATATGGAACCAAAAAAGAGCCTGCATTGCCAAGACAGTCCTAAGCCAAAAGAACAAAGCTGGAGGCATCATGCTACCTGACTTCAAACTATACTACAAGGCCACAGTAACCAAAACAGCATGGTACTGGTACCAAAACAGAGATATAGACCAATGGAACAGAACAGAGCCCTCAGATGTAATACCACACATCTACAACCATCTGATCTTTGACAAACCTGAGAAAAACAAGAAATGGGGAAAGGATTCCCTATTTAATAAATGGGTGCTGGGAAAGCTGGCTAGCCATAAGTCGAAAGCTGAAACTGGATCCCTTCCTTACATCCTATACAAAAATTAATTCAAGATGGATTAGAGACTTAAATGTTAGATCTAAAACCATAAAAACCTCTGCTACTTTCTACCTTTCTGTCCTTGAAAAATATACCTAAAATTCAAGACATGGGAACATCTCTCAATGGGTCAAAACAGATTCTTACAGGTTGTTAGAATAATTAAATCACTCAATGGGTATTTACTGAAAGCCTTTTCTCAGACAGACACTGTGCAAGGGCTCTTTGTATATAGAGGAAACCAAATAGATGTGGTCTGATAATATTTATACAGAAATTAGCAGAGTTCCTTACACATAAACCCTCAGTAAGTAGTATTAGATTGGTGTTGCTATTCTATTATTTATTATTATTAATTATATTAGTAATAGTCATAAAACAGCCTATGTGTTTGGGAAGAATGGATGAAAAGAATTTGATGAAGGTGGTCAGTAATCTGACTCCCTTTCTTAGCTCCCTCCAACATTCCCCACCGAAAGTGACTAGGACAAAGTCAGATACTGGCTGACAAAGCCTCGGGATGGTGCCATTTTCCCTCTGCACACAGCCCAGCAGCCTGTGCGCCATTTCTCCATACCTTTTGTCCAAGGCAAAGCTTGGACTTACTGCCATACCCAGTGTCTACAGCAGGCACAGCAAGCACTGCCCATGTGCTGCCTATTCCTTCTGCCCTATGAGCGATGCAGCATTGAGCCCATGGGGTTCCTGTGCATCCCACTCATTCAGTGCACTAAGCAGTTGCGATGGTCAGCTAGAGCTGCCTGACAGGATACATGATGCCCTACATGATGTGGTTTCTGTTCACTTCTCTGCCATCTCCTCCCATTGCCCCCTCACTGCCTCTTCTCCAGCCTTACTGCTTCCTTGCTCTTCCTGAAACATCAGGGACACTCTTGCTATCCTGGGGCCTTTATGCTTGCTGTTTCTCTTTTTCTGGAAGGCTTTTCTCTAGCTATGCAAGCAATCCACTTCCTCACCTCCTCCATATCTTTGAGTGAAGGTTATCTTCTCGGAAGAGGCCCTTCCTGACCACTCTGTACAAAATGATAACACCTCCCACCCCCAGCACCTACTCTGCTTTCTTTCTCTCCATGACACTTTATGTTCTGATTATATCTATAGCATGCCACCTTTCCTAGTGGAAACTCCATGAGGGAGGCAACTTTTTTCTATTTTGTTGACTACTGTCTCCCTAGCGTCTAGATCTGCATCAACACAAGCAGGCATTTAACAGGTGCAAAGGAAAGAAGGGAAGGAAGAAGAACAGGGAGACTGAGCCCATGATGGACCCTGGGATGTGGCTGACACACCTGCCTCTCTGACACACCATCACATGTTGAGGTACGACTTTCAAGATCACAGAAAAATAGTAAAAATTACGTCATTGAAGTGTAGAGAAACTGACGTACTTGTTTAATTTTGCAACCTGGAGGTCCTTTCCTCTCCTCTGTGGTTTTTCACTCTGCTTCTCTGTGATCACTAACCTGAAACTATGCAGCTGCCAAGCAATTTCTGAAAATATCTCACTGGGGAACTTCTCTAAATCACTCAACTCACCCACGTAAGCACGGGCCAAAGCTAGTTATTCACGACTCCAACTGCCAAATGAAATGTCAGGGAAGGACATACCCCATTGTGGAATTACATGGATTATGGGAAGGGAGAATGATCCTTTCTTTCATAATTATTAGTTATTGACCATGACAATGAGCCCATTCAATCTTGATAATTATCCTTGTGTTTAAAAGGACACAGTGGACACAGAAAAATAAATGTCTTCCTTTTGTGATCAACTTTTTTTGATCTCCAGTTCTGAGTTCTCCCATTTGCAGAATTGTACTTCCAAACTCATGTTATACACATAGTTCTGTGCACAGTCCCAGGATTCAGACAGTCCTGGAGTTAGATCCTGTCTCTGACACTTACTAGCTGGATGACATTAAACAAGTCACTAAAATTCCCCAAACTTCTATGTCATTCTGAAAAATAAGCAATGTTAAAAATAATTATAAAAACTAATGAATACAACCATAATCATGGCAGTGAGCACTTGTTAGGTGCTTGTGACTGCCAGGTACTAGGCTAAGGCCTTCATATTTTTTGAGCCCCATAGACAAACTTAACTAATCTGTATTATTCTCTGCCTATCTGAGTCTTACTCATTCTCAAAAGGAGTTCTCTTCAAGCCTTTCCTGACCACCCTGCTCAGAATAACCTCCCCCACTTATCTCAACTGGTTATCTAGCACTGAGTAGAGAGTGGTTGGTATTGCTGGTCATTTTTTCCAGTGTCTGTGTCTAATCCCAGTTTCCCCATCAGCACCTACAGCAAGAACCAGAATAGACCATATGCATTTTCTAAATACTTAGCTAATTTTACAACGCATGTTAAAAGCGTCTTGTAAAATAAGTACTAGGAGAATGCTGACTAGAGGAGAAAATGAGGAGGAAAAAACCAGATAAGAAAAAAAATAAAAAATAAGTTCCTCTTCCTCCGAGTTCCCTTAACTTTAGCTTCATCACATTTAGTCTGACACTTGGAAACTCCTTTCTTTAGGGCCCTAACCACCTAGGGACTCCATGTATCACCCTTCCCCAATGCAACTAAATTTGTCATGACTTTTCGAGCCTTTGGCAATAGTTGGAAAGTCAACTACAGTGATAATATGAATCAATATACATGCATACCATATAAACAAGGTTTGCAGAAAGGCTGAGAGAAGAAGAAAAATGACATTTCTACTCTTCAAGAGCTTATACTCTAACAAGAGAGACTGACTGCTAAACAATTGGGTGTGTATACACACACACCTATATAAAGGTATATGTATATACACACACACACATACACACACACACTCCCATACATATATATCCACATGTGTGTGTATGTGTGTGGAGATATTGGTATGTGGCAGTAGTCTATGGTGCTCTCACCTCCTCTTTAGCCACAAGTCTTGGTGAAGAGCAATGAGATCGTCCTCTGAGGCTAAAAGAGTTAAAAGACCAGAGTTAGTCAGCTCAGGCGACTATAACAAAACACCACTGACTAGGTGGCTTAAACAATAGAAACCCACTTCCTGCCTTGCAGATGACTCCTTTCTCACTGTGTCCTCACATGGTGGAGAATGAGAGACCTCCGGTGTCTCTTTCTCTTGTATAAGGACACCAGTTCCATTGGATCAGGGCTCCATGCTTCTGACCTTACTTATCCTTAATCGCCTCCTAAAGGCCGTATCTTCAATAGTCATGTAAAGGTTAGGGATTCAACATAAGAACTTGGTCTGGGGGACACAACTCAATCTAAGCAATGACTCTTTATCCATCAGCATCCAGACGTACAAAGTCACCTAAAGGAGACGATATGGGTGCCAGGCCACCATGATAAGATATCAGCCTTACTGAAGTGATAACATACAATTAATGAAATAGTGTATCAATCAGAAACAGGGAGAGGTCATGCCAGGAAGCCTCAATAAAAGTTTGGACTTGTTCAGAAGGAAGGAGAGAGAGCCTATGCCACAGGATGTTAAAATCCAGGCTTCCTGGACTAAGTGGGCTCACAGAGAGAGATGGATAAAGGTGGCCCTAGCAGACAAAGTGTGAGTATGTCAAGTTCTAATTTGTGGCTCAGTACTTATTGTGAGATGGATGGTGTATGAAATGCCATTCAGCAGGGAGCCCATGCATTCTCCCTGCAGTGTGCCGATCCCTGCACCAATTTTCCCAATTCTCATGTGACTTCTCCTAAAGGCTGACTGTGGGGAGGAAATGCATTTCAAGTATTTCCAGGCCCTGAGATAACAATTTCTCCTAACTGGTTAATGAAGTAGGCATTGATTATGATTGGACTTTTTGTGTGATTTGACAACAATGAAGAATGAGCTGTTTACATCGAAAGAACATTAGAGTATTTAGTTTTTTATTATTATTTGAGATGGCATCTTGCCCTGTCACCCATGCTGGAATGCATGGGCACAATCACAGCCCACTGCAATCTCCGCCTCCCAGGTTCAAGCAATTCTCATGCCTCAGCCTCCTGAGTAGCTAGGACCACAGGCATGTGCCACCATGCCCAGCTAATTTGCATATTTTAGTAGAGACAGGATTTCACCAGGTTGGCAAGGCTGGTCTTGAACTTCTGACCTCAAGTGATCCACCCGCATTGGCCTCCCAAAGTGCTGGGATTACAGGCATGAGCCACCACATCCAGTCTAGTCTTTAAAGTATTTAATTCTCATGGCAAATTAGTTGTGATTATCATTTATAGCTCAGACTCATAACCATTTGGTTATCATGAGTCAGTCCTCTGAGCTAGATGACCACTGGACGGTGAGTACGTGCATGCAGACTTTCTCAAGGACTTACTCAGTGACACCCTTGCCCAGGACCAATTTGCCTTCCCCTCTCTACCTCCTCTGCCTGTTGTAATCCCTTCTCTCTACGGATTTCTCCACAAAACAGACTGAGGTTAGTGCTCAGAGTAAAAATGACATGCTATGAAAATGAAGGCAGGCTGATTATTGCATTCATCACACAGTTGGAAAAAGCACCACAGAGAAGGTTTCCACTAGGCCTTGAAGAATGGGAAGGATTTCAGTAGAACAGAATGAATATGAGGTAGATGATATGTTTGGCTCCGTGTCCCCACCCAAATCTTATCTTATAGCTCCCATAATTCCCACATGTTGTGGGAGGGACCCATGGGAGATGACTGAATCATGGGGCAGCTCTTTCCCATGCTGTTCTCGTGATAGTGAATGGGTCTCATGAGATCTGATGGTTTTATGAGGGGAAGTGTGATAGTTAATACTGAGTGTCAGCTTGATTAGATTGAAGGATATAAAGTATTGATCCTGGGTGTGTCCATGAAGGTGTCGCTAAAGGAGATTAACATTTGACTCAGTGGGCTGGGAAAGGCAAACCTACCCTTAATCTGGGTGGGCACAATCTAATCACCTGCCAGTGTGGCTAGAATATAAGCAAGCAGAAAAATGTGAAAACAGAGACTGGCCTAGCCACCCAGCCTACACTGTTCCCCCATGCTGGATGCTTCCTGCCCTCGAACATCCGACTCCAAATTCTTCAGTTCTGGAACCTGGTCCGCTTGCTCCTCAGCCTGTAGATGGCCTATTGTGGGACCTTGTGATCATGTGAGATAATATTTAATAAACTCATATATATAGAGAGAGAATATATATATGTATATTCCATTAGTTCTGTCCCTCTAGAGAACCGTAATACAGGGAGTTTTCTTGCACGAGCTCTCTCCCTTTGCCTGCTGCCATCCATGTAAGACATGACTTACTCCTCCTTGCCTTCTGCCATGATTGTGAGGCCTCCCCAGCCATGTGGAACTGTAAGTCATCCATATTAAACCTCTTTTGTAATTTGCCCAGTCTCACTATGTCTTTATCAGCAGCATGAAAATGGACTAATACGGTAGGTAAGAGAGGAGGAAACATGTGAGATAACAAATGATGACCCCACAGAACATGAAAAGCAGGGAAAGTAAGAGTCTACCATTATTCACAGGTGTTTGGCTTGAACGACTAGGTGAATAATGGTGATATTGCCAAGAAATCATGGTCTCTGTTTGAGGTGGTTCTTCAGGCAGACAGTGAATTCTGTCAAGACAAGTTGAAAGCAGGTTCCTATGAGACATCCAGTAGGGTGTGGATCCAGAGCTCAAGTCTGGCTAAATCCTCTTCCAGCAATGTATCCTTTCTTCTAAGCGTACATTCTCACCTTTTGGTTTCACAGCTGGATTTGGCACTTGCAATATTTTAGGCTCTGCCTGTCCTGTTTCTCACATTCCTTCTTCCTTGCCCCTTATCCTTACTTTCCTCTTTTGCCCCATCATTCCATTTCCCCATAACAGTAGACAAACACTTCACTTTCTTTGCTGATGCTGGTGGGCCTGGAGGTGACTGTAGAATTCAGACATTGCTGATATTTGAGGCCCTGTCCCACTGCCACAGGCTTAACCTGGCACCAGAGCAGCGTTGGTACACAACAGAGGAGGCAAAGTCCTAGGGGTCCCTCAGGCCACAGATGCTCACTCCTTGCTTGACCCCTCTGGAAAGCTAAAAGCAAAGTAAGTTAAACTGAGAACACTGGACAAAAATCTGATTATCCTTGCTCCACACCAGGCTTGCCACATGCCAACTCCTTCCTTCTTCTTCATTTCTTCCCCATTCCACAAAAGGTATAGAAAGTCACTGGCTATTAACTAGGAAGAAACAGATAAGCCAGATCTATAATACAGAAGAACCAATTCCCAAACTCTCAGGTGACATGAATTCTGCAGGAATTCCCTCTTCATTAAAAAGAAAAAAAAAAAAAAGCAGAAATTATGAATTCAGAGTTAAAATCAACATCAAATTTCAACTAAAAAGTTTACACCTGCCTGAACCTCTAATTTCAATTATCATATAAAATGAAGTTGAGTTTTTCAAAAATCACAAATGTTGATTTTAATTAAATCATAAACTAAAGAAAACTCACAGGAAAAACAGGAACAAATACCCAAGTAACCTGAATGCACACGTTGCTATCATTGTGTTTGTATTAAACAAATAACAGCTGAGCACACGCTATGTGCTATGCGCAAGGCATGAAGCTATACTCTTAGAAGACAAAGACAAATGTGTCTCCCCAGCCACGCCAATCCTCCAGATTAACACAGCCTAGTGGAGAAGATAAGTAAGGGAGCCCCTCTTCTGTACCATGTGATAAACTGGCAGTGGGACAGGCCCTTAAATATCGGACTCCAAGTTCTTCACTTTTGGAACTCAGACTGGGTAGTGGGACAGGCCCAGCTCAAACAGGCAGGACTGAGGGGAGGAGCCACTGAGGAGCGAGGTGGGTAGGCAGACCTAGACTGCAAGGGATCCTAGGGGTCTGATCAGCAGCACTCCTGTCCCTCTGTCCTCTGCAAGCATGTCACACCCAGCAAATCTATGGCACTCAAGTAGTGAGAACCTCAACCCTGAACGGTAGAATCAGTCTTGGTCTTTGTTTTGTACTTTCTAGGTCAGAAAAAGAGGAGCAAAAGATTCGTTTTTGAGAACAAAGATTAAAAAAATGGTTGCATTAAAAGGGAAAATCAAATGACCAGAATAACCTATTCTTGAAGGAATCTGCCTATTCTAAGCTTTCTGGATTTAGCCTGCAGAAGATAAAACAGCCAACCCAACAACCCCTCATCTACTATCATGGACCAGCCCACCCTTCCAGACACACATCACACCACAAAACTCCCAGAGCCTCCAATCCAGGTAGAGCAAAACACTCATCACCCCAACAGCACCCATCCACACTTCAGGCCTGTGATCACCAGCTTTCATCACCTGGCAAGCACACTATCCTCTGTGCCAACTTGGACACTGCTCCACAGATAACATGCTCTCATTTTCCACACACTGATCCCCTCCTTCCAATGAGTTGCCAGGAGACCAGGCTGAAACGTTTTGCAGGTACAGCTCTGATATCCAGTTGGCTCTTATGCTCTGCTTTGTAGTGTATTATCTCCCAGAAAATCATAGTTGGAGGGTAGAGTCACTTTCTTACCCACCTCTATTTCCAATAGCAACTTTCACACTGCCTGGCCTAGAGTAGCAATCAAATATTTCTGTTTGCTCAACAAAGACAATAAAAGTTATTATTAAATTATTTTTATTATTTTTATTTTTTATTATTTTTTTGAGACAGAATCTCACTCTGTCACCCAGGCTGGAGTACAGTGGTGCGATCTTGGCTCACTGCAAGCCCCGCCTCCCGGGTTCGTGCCATTCTCCTGCCTCAGACTCCCGCGTAGCTGGGACTACAGGCGCCCGCCACCACGCCCGGCTAATTTTTTTGTATTTTTAGTAGAGACGGGGTTTCATCATGTTAGCCAGGATGGTCTCAATCTCCTGACCTCATGATCCGCCCACCTTGGCCTCCCAAAGTGCTGGGATTACAGGCATGAGCCACCATGCCCGGCCACGACAATAAAAGTTCTAAATCGTTTAACAGCAGTTGCTTCAAAAAAATTCCTTCTGAGTATGAAAATGTTAGCATATCAAAGCCAAGAAGCCCACTTGTACTTTCTGGTCAAGAAAAAATAGATGAAGATTAACTTTATTATATAATTCAACATGTTACCTTCCTTATACTGACCTGATTTAATAATCTACTTCATTTGCATATTGTTTAGTAGAAACATGTATTTCAAAATTATAAATAACTAAAAAGTCAGAAAAGGTTTACAAAATGGATTTTATAAAATGTAATGCCAAATAAAAAAACAGTTAAAGTCATTTATGAGTAGTGGTGTCTTAATACAGTAATGCTTGCTAACACATAAGGCCATGATAGCCTCCAAACATCCATGGTCCCTTCTCCAGTGAAACCCCAATATATGGAATAAGCAATTAGTTTTGTTTCTAAAAGTGAAACTAAAAATCCAAGTTGAACAACCAGTTTCCTATGCAATTGTTACACTAACCTGGAACACAGAAAAAGTAACCCCTTACTTCAACATGGAAACCTACTTCAGTGTCAGTAATGAAAGACTTTTTAAAAATAACTAATTACATCAGTCACTTAAATCATGAGTTGGTAATCTGGGGATTTAATTTAAATTATACTCACCTTTGAAATAGAATATTTGTGTCACTATATTTGGTTAATTGTATTGAAATACTAAAGTTTTGTTAACTTTTTTTAAAAGAATGCATATGAAGTCCTTCACAGGTAAGTGCACACACACGTGTAAAACAGAAGGAAATTCAAATCCTTAGGCAGTCAAATGGGGACGTACATTCATACACTTCTTAGGAGTAATCATATGCATGGTTTGTCTACAGGTATGACTGGGCAACAGTGTAGTGAGAGAGACAAACATACACTTAAAAAAAAAAAAAAATTCCAGGAAAAGTTATGCACTTAATTTCTTTGCCAGGAGACAGATAAAAGAGAATTCATCCAATATGGCTTTTAATGTCCTAAAGTATTCTGGAAGAGTTATTTGTAATAGCTTTAAAATGCCCAGAGGTCAATCCTAAAACTAATGGGAACACCGGGTCCAATCAATATTGCATTAATTTAAATTCCTGTAAACAACATTCTCCCCATCTGAGCTGACCACGAAAATAACTCCTAACCAAATTTTCCAAGGGGAGGGGAAGGGGAAGGGGAAGAGGGAGGGGGAAGGCGAGAGGGAGGGAGAGAGAGAAAGGGAGAGAGGGAGGGTGAGGGAGAGAGGGAGGGAGACAGGGAAAGAGGGAGGGAGACAGGGAGAGAAAGGGAGAGGGAGGGAGAGGGAGGGAGAGAGAGACAGAGTGAGGTGGGGAGAGAAGGGGGGAGAGGGAGAAGGGGGTAGAGGGAGAGGGAGAGACAGGGAGAGAGGGAGAGGGAAAGGGAGAGAGAGGGAGAAAGAGAGGGAGAAAGAGAGAGGGAGAGAGAGGGAGGGAGAGAGAGGGAGAGAGGGAGAGAGAGATAGGGAAAGAGAGAAAGAGAGAGAGATAGGGAGAGAAAGAGAAAAAAAATGAGAGCCCAGCTCTGTTCTCACCTCTGGTTCTTCTGGTGCATCCCCTCCAAGGGAAGTTTTCTGAAGATCAAAGATGCCGTTGCTGGACACCCGCCTCTGCTCAGGAGAGGCATAGGCCTCCTCCGAGTCTGTTTCCACCACATGGAGGTGGCTGGCTTCTTCCTGGCTCCAATCCAATTCTTCTTCAGACTGTTTCAAGGAGCTACTGCTGCTCTTGGGAAAGATCCCTGCAGTGGACAGACTGCTGGGCACCGAGGTGTAGGAAGACTGTGGCCCAGAGTAAGGCCGGCCCTCTGGAGCCAAGGCCTCAGCCTCCAGGAGATCAGGCACCGAGAGGCTTAGGCGGCGGTCCAAGTGATGCCTTGCCCTTAGATCTGGGGGCTTACTTGGGTTCTTTTTCACCTTCTTCTTGCTCAAGTTGATCAACAATGGCCTGGTCCGCTGTTTTAATGAGCCCCAAACAGATGGTTTTTCCAGATCCATGGCTGCATGAAGACCCAAGAAGCCACTTCTCAAGAATACGCCTCAGTGACTCCTATAAAACAGATTAAAAAAAAAAAAAAAAATGAACGTTCTTGGTGGCAGTAAGGCACATCAAAGTGGGAAATATGACTCAAAAATCTTACAGTTTCCAAAAAGTGATTAAGACTGAAACATTTGATTGGTAACTTGTATAAATATTGGGAAAAGCATTTTTAAAGAACTTTTTAAAAGAATTTTATCAGAGCAATTGTAGAAACATTAAAACGACGAATGAGATTATAAGGTTGGCACCAAAAACAAATGCTTCATGAAAAGATAACTTTCTTGTTTCCTCCCCAGAGAAGGCAGAGCTAAAGACATTCACGAGAACACTAACAGCAGCTGTTCTTCAGTATGATCAAGGGGTGGGGACTTTCTACTTCTCTAAACCGGAGGTCAACAAACAGTCCCAGTGCAGGGCCAGTTATTAAATATTTCAGACTTTGTGGGCCAGATGGTCTCTGTCGCTACTACTCAACTCTGCTGTGTGACATCAAAGGAGACAGACACAATACCCAAATGAAAGAATATGGCTGTGTTGTAACAAAACTTCGCAAACCTAGCAGACTGTGGATTGCAGATCCCTTCTTTAACCATGTCAACTTCCTTCCCAGAATTAAGCGTACATTTTGAAGAACAAAACCATGGCCTTATCAACTGGGATTCCATCTAGTATCTTTCAAATTTACATTCACATACAGGTGATTAGAGCAATAAACATTTATAAAAATGTGAGCTTTGTTCTTATTCAGAAGAAATGACAAACTTCCTATAACGAAGCCCTTAAAAAAAGCAAGCTTCCAAGATTTAGCCTGAGAATGTGAATGAGAGAGTGTCACTCGCTAACAGTTGGTTATGAGAGATAAGGATGCTCCACACATACAGTAAATACGTAATTACAGAGTAGCATAAATGCTGTGGAGGAAAGTGGTGATTTGGGATATTACAGGTTGAACTCATCAGGGATCAAATCAAAATCAAATTTGCAGAAATAACCCTTATTTTATGTGCCACATGCCTCATAATAAATCCTTTCAGTATGAAAAAGAACAGGATGGGCAGTCACTGAAACCTGGCCTGTTTGTATTTTGCCACATTTGGCTGAGGCCAAAAGAGGCCAAGAGCTTCCACAAAACACGTTTTCTAAAATCAAGGACCCTGGCTGTTGTGCCCCACCCCAGTTCCTTCCAGGAGAGGACAGTTTATCATTGTGAAGAACGATCCAGAAAGCCAGAGATCAGGGTGCGTGCAGCCATTTGCCTGCTGAAAGTCAGGACTTCGTCTCTATAACCCTTGCCTAATGACCAGCGCATGGCAAGAGCTTCTCCCAGGATGAACTTGGTATCTTCAGTAGATAAAGTAAAGATTAAGAGCTTGGCTTCTCAAAACAGACTCCATGGGTTAAAATTCTGATCTGCTGTGTTCTACTTAGATGTATGATCAGGTGCACGTCACTTCACTAAGCCTCCATTGCCTCACCTAACCAGTGGGGATAGATTACCTAATTTACAGATACGATGAGATAAAGTAGAAAGCACAGTGTCTGAGGCTTTAAAGCACTCAGTCATAGAAAGCTGTCTCTATCATTATTCTCATCATTTGTTGTTTGGATAATCTTAATCAAGTTACATGAGAGCTCTGTGTCTCATTATTATTCCATGTCACAGATGAGTTTAACTCATCTGAATGAGCTAATACACAGAAAGTGCTTTGGTACCTAGAACAGTGCTAGGTACGGAGTAAATGTTTAATACAATGTTAGCTACTTTTTAAATTGTTTCAATTACTTCGTATTGGGTCATTTTGGCTTTAAATGTTTAAATATTTTACAACTTTTTTGCAGCTTTTAAAAACGTTATCGTAAACAGAAACTTGAATTTCACATTAGCAATACACAAGTACATTCAATTCACACCTCACAGCTTGACTTGCAAATATGATAAAAGGCATTGCCTCTATTTTCATATAGCAATATTTTCCTTCAATTAGCATCTAATGAAGGAGAACAGGGTAGCATTCTATGGAGACATGGGAGGAATCTGTAGGAAATGGGAAATGTCAAACCAACTAATACAACCAGAGGACCCACAATGTGACAGGTACTATGAGAGAGACTCGGGACAGAGAGCAGAGTCTTGAAAAAATTTATCGTGTATGTGGAAATCAAAACAACGCAACTGAAACATCTGAGAAAAAGAATTTATACAAATTCCACACTAATTACAACCAGACAGAATTTTTTTTTTTTTTTTTTTTTTTTTTTTTGAGTCAGGGTCTCACTCCGGTTGCCCAGGCTGGACTGCAATGGCACGATCACAGCTCACTGCAGCCTCGAACTCCTGGGCTCAAGCGACCCTCCCATTTCAGCCTCCGAAATAGCTGGGACTACAGACGCATGCCACCATGCCTGGCTATTTTTTTGTACAGATAGAATTTTTGACAGAAGAAACATTTAAATGAACTAAAAATCTAAAGCTGAAAGAAAAAAAAAATAATTTAAATAACTGAAAAGTCTGTTGTAAAGAAAGTAATATATATGGAAAACATAAAAATGGAGAAGGTGGCCAGTAACTTCTCAGCAAAAACAATGAGACTGAAGTTTGGGAATGACACATATGTCATGCAGTGGCTGCTGATGAAGACTCAGCACACGTGTGAAATAAAGTGTATCTGAGCACAGCCCAGAGAAGCAGCACTGTGATTTCCGTGGCAGCAGCAAGACTTCAGATGCGCTCACACAGTGGGATACTGTACAATGCTTAAAACAGTCAGGTGAAGCCAGATGTGTTTCAACACAAGTAATGAGAGCTATCGAGACGGAGATAGACAGACAGACAGATAAAGTACAAGTTTAAATTCCTGACTCTATAGATTTTCTCAAAGAGGTTCCCTACAGCACCCCAAACAGACTCATCAAAAGAGTGTCTTTAAAAATACCCAGTTCCAGTCAGGGGTGGTGGCTCATACCTGTAATCCCAGCACTTTGGGAGGCCAAGGCGGGTGGATCACTTAAGTCAGGAGTTCGAGACCAGCCTGGCCAATATGGCAGAATCCCATCTCTACTAAAAATAAAAATAATTAGCCAGTAATGCCAGCAACTGAGAGGTGGAGGCACAAGAATTGCTCAAACCGAGGAGGTGGAGGTTGCAGTGAGTTGAGATTGCGCCACTGCACTCCAGCCTGGGTGATGGAGTGAGACTCTATCTCAAAAAAAAAAAAAAAAAGGAAAAAGAAAGAAAAACAAGTTTCAAAATAAATAAATATAAAAGTAGACAATCCTGGGCTCCACCACAGAAAATGAACCTGAGTCCCAAGAATCTGCCTTCCAACAAATCTCCCTGTTCTTACTATGCAGATCAAAGCTTAGGAATCCTAGGGGAGAGGCTTACATTCCCCTCTGAGAGAAATTTCCTATTTTGAAGGGAGACTGGGAATGGGAATCAACCTCTTATGAAATGAAGAGGTTTATTTCCAAGCAAACCAAAAACATCTCCAAAAAAAATGAGAAAAGGAGTTGGTATAAACAAAGTTGCATTGCTAAAGAATGTGTGTAACTTTAAAAATGCTTATTTTCTCCACGCACTACACTGTCCTGTGCCAAGAGAGAGTTTCTCTCCTTTATTTGAGGGGGTGAAGCTGGTAGGAATGCACGTATTACTGGTACATTATAATATATTCAAGAGCAATTCCAAGTAGAAAGCAGGGATATACCTAACCCCTGGACACTGGAACCAACAGTTTCACCATCTTTGTTTTGTTAAGAAATGACTTCTTCCACTTTATTTTTGAAATCATTCTAAAACAAAATTGGCTTTTGTCTCACTTTTGGTGCACAGTTCTATAATTTTAACACATTTACAGATTTATGTTCACACCATCACAATCGGGACACAGAGGGGTCTGTCTATCCCCATAGGATCACGCGCTCCCAGGCCCCCACTTCCTTCCTCTGGAAACCACCGTTCTATTCTCTGTCATTATTGTTTTGTCTTTCAGGGAATGTTTTCTAAACAGAATCATGCAGTATGTAACTTTTAAAGACAAGCTTCTTTCACTCAGCATGTTACCTTTGAGATTCATCCAGTTGCCTCACATGTCAGTAGTTCAACTTTTTGTTGCAGATAGTTGTAGTCCATTGTGTGGATGTACCACAATTTATCTATTTACCCCTTGAAGGACATTTGGGTTGTTTCCAATTTGGAATTCTTACAAATAAAGCTGCTATAATCATTTGTGTATAGGATTTTTGTATATGACTATATGTTTTCACTTCCCTGGGATAAATGCCAAAGAGTGAGATTGCTGGGTCATCTGGTAAGGGAATGTTTAACTTTATAAAGAACTTGACAACTCTTTGCCAGACTTTAACAGTAGCAATTTGCATTTCTGCCAACAATTATGAGAATTCCAGTTGTCTATATCCTACTCAGGACTTAGTACTATCAGGACTTTTAATTTTAGCCATTCTAATAGGTATGTACCTAGTATTATCAACATCTGGGTTTTTAACTTTCATTTTCCTAATGTGTGATGTTGAAAACCTTTTTATGCATTTCCTGTCTTTTTATCTACTTTGATACGCTGTCTATTCAAGATTTTTACACAATTTTTAGAAATTGGGTTATTTTCTTATTGTTGAGTTATGAGAGTCCTTTAAATATTTTGGATATTAGTCCTTTGTTGAACACATAATTCGAAAATATTTCCCCTACTGTGTAGCTTGTCTTCTCATTCTTAGTAGTGTCGTTTGCACAGTAAAAGTTTTTAATTTTGATATAGTCTAACAAGTCATCTTTTAAAATTTTATGTTATGTACTTTTGGTGTCATGTATAAGAACTCCTTGTCTAATCGCAATTAACAAAGGTTTTCTCCCATGTTTTCTAATAGTAATATAGTTTTACATTTTACACTTAGATTTATAATTTATTTTAGATAACTTTTGTATAGTGTTATATTTAGTTTAAGGTTCATTTTTCACATGTGAATAATTTTTTCCAATGTCATTGTTTTAAAAGACTGTAATATCTCCACTGAATTGCTTTTGTACTTTCATTGAAAATTGATGGTACATCTTTGTAGGTATATAACGTTGACTCATTATTCATTTCCATTGATCTATGTAACTATTCCAACACCATTTTGATTACTGAAGCATGATAGTCTTCTAATTGGGTAGTGTGACCTCTCCAAATTTGTTTAGCTATTCTAGATTTCTGTATTTCTATATAAATTTCAGAATTAGTTACTCTCTATAAAAAATATACTGCTAACATTTTGATTAGTACTGTTTTTAATAAATAGAGCAGTTTGGAGAGTGCTGATATATTTACTATGTTTAGTCTCCAATACAAGAACATGGCAGGCCTCTCCATTTATTTAGGTCTTCCTTGGTTTCTTTCATCAGCATTCTCTGGTTTTAACACACATACCCAGTACATGTTTTATTAGGTTTATTTGTATTTCATTTTTGTTGAAGCTATTGTAAATGGCTTTTCATTTTTGTTTCCAATTGTGTATTTTCAGCATAAACATAAACAATTTAATTTTTTTATATTGGCTTTGTACCCTGTAACTTCCAAAATTTACTTATTGGTTTTATTATATTCCTTTAGGTCTTCTACATAGAAAATCATGTTGGGCATTTTTATTTCTTCCTTTCCATATGCTATGCCTTTTCTTTTTCTTGCCTTATTAAACTAAGACTTCAAATAAGATAGTGAATAGTATTAGTGAGAATGAATATTCTTTTTTTTTCCCCCTCAGTCTTAAAAAGCATTCAATCTTTCTCCAGTAAGTATAGTGCTAGAGGTTTATTAATTTTATGGATTATTTTTTCAAAGGACCAGATTTTGGTTTTTAATTTTCATTGTTTTATTATTTCAATATCATACATTTCTACTCTTGTCTTTATGATTTATTTCTCTCTTCTTGATTTAGGTTTAATTTGGTCTTACTTTTTTTATTTTCTTAAGGTGGTGGCTAAATCAGAGGGTGGTAATCCACAGGTCAAATCCATACAACCACCTGTTTTTATACATAAAGTTTTATTTAATGTAGCCACACTGATGTGTTTACATATTGGCCATGACTGCTTTTGCACAATGGCAGAGTTTAATAGTTGTGGCAGATACCATATGGCCCATAAAGCCTAAAATATTTACTGTCCAAACATACACAGAGAAAGTTTGCCAACCATTGGCCTAGATTATGGCTTTGAGCATTTTCTTTGTTTTAAAAATAAGGTTTAAGGCTACATATTAGCTGCATGCCACAAGATGTGAAATGTCGTATTTTCATTTTTTTCCTGTTTAAAATATTTTCTAATTTATCTTGAAACTTCCTCTTTGGGCCATTTATTATGTAAAATTATGTTTTATTTTTCACTTTTTTTTTTTTTTGAGATGGAGTTTCACTCTTGTAGCCCAGGCTGGAGTGTAATGGCGTGATCTCAGCTCACTGCAACCTCCACCTCCCTGGTTCAAGCAATTCTCCTGCAGCGGCCTCCCAAATACCTGGGATTACAGGCATGTGCCACCATGCTTGGCAATATTGCATTTTTAGTAGAGACAGGGTTTCATCATGTTTGTCAGGCTGGTCTTGAACTTCTGACCTCAAGTGATCCACCCACCTCAGCCTCCCAAAGTGCTGAGATTACAGGTGTGAGCCACCATTCCTGGTCTCACTTTCATTATTTTTTATTTTTCTTGAAATTTCCTCTTTAGGTCATGGTTAAGTCAAAAGCATATTGGTAATTTCTAAGTATCTGAAGATTTTTCTATCTATATTTTTATTAATTTCCAGTTTAACTCAATTATGACCAGAAATCATTCTCTATATGATTTTAATTCTTTTAATATCTTAAGGTTTGACTTTGACCCCTCAATGTGGTCTGTCTTGGCAAATGTTCCAGTGCATTTGAAAAGACGGTATATACTACTATGGTTGAGTGGAGTATCGTATAAATGTCCATTAGATTTCGTTGGTTGATAGTTCAGTTCTTCTGTATCCTTGCTGATCTTCTATTACTGAGAGAGGAGTAATTTTTCAACTATAGTTGTGAATTTCTCTATTTCTCCTTTCAGTTACATCAGTTTTTGCTTCTGTATTTTGAAGCTCTGTTGTTACACACACATGTATGATTGTTATAGCTTCTTCCTGAACTAACCCTTCAATCAATATGTAATGTCTATCTTTATCCCTGATGATTTTCTAGTTCTGAAGCCTATCTTGTTTGATTTTAACATAGTCATGCTAATTTACTTTTGGTTTGTGTTTGTGTGGGTTTTATTTCCCTCCGTTCTTTCTGCTTTTCAGCTTACAACAACAATATATTTGAAGTGAGTTTCTTACAGAAAGCACATAGCTAGGACATTTTTAAAAACAGAGTCTGACAATCTCTAGCTCTTAGTTGGTTTGTTTAGACCACTTATATTTAACGTATAATTGATAGGTCTGGATTTAGGTCTGCCATTTTATTATTTCTTTCTTGTTCTGTTTTTCATTTTTTCTGTTCCCCTTTTTCTTCATTTGTTGAGGTTATAGTGTTCCATTTTAATTTATCAATTATGATTTTGACTATATCTCTGTATAAATTTTCAGTGATTATTCTAGGGGTTACCGGTATGTATAGTTAATTTTCCACATTTTATGTAGAATTAATATTTTACTGTTTCAACTGGAGCAGAGAACCCAGATCACCTGCATTTGTTTTGTATTGTTCCTATAACAAATAACTAAAAACTTAGTCGCTTAAAAAGATAAATGTATTATTTTTCAGTTCTGAGAAAGTCTGAGATGGGTCTTGTCAGGCTAAAATCAAAGTGCTGACAAGAATGCATTTTTTTTTTTTTTTGGAGGTTATAGTTGAGAATCCATTTCTTTATCTTTCTCAGCCTTAGCAAAATTCCATTTCTAAAAAATTTTCATTGACAGCCATGTTTAGCTGATTAGTCAGCTAAGGACTGTTATTAGCTTTTAGAGGCTGCCCACATTCCCTGACCCCTTTCTCCATCTTCAAAGCCAGAGACAGTGAGTTAAGTCTCTCTCATTGATGTATCCCACTATTTTGTTTTCCTCTTCCACTTTTAAGGACTCATGTTACTTGATTGGGCCCACCAGGAAAACAAAGGTTATTCTGTCTTAAAGTCTGTTAGATCCATCTACAAGTCCTTTGTGCCACATAAGGTAACATATTCACAGGATCCTGGGATAAGGATGTGGGTATCTGGGGTTAGGGAAGGGAGATTATCCTGTCTACCATACCAGCATATAGGTATCTCCTCCCATAATATAATACTACATATACTGTCTTATATATTACATCTAAATACAGTGAAAATTTGTATCAGACCATGTTTAACTTTTGATTTCAACCATAAGCCATACTTAAATTCAAGAGAAAACAAATAGAAAGAAAGGCTATTATATTTTTATAATATAATAAAAAATAGAAAGGCTATTATATTTTTCATTTGCATTTCCTTGTTTTTGATATTCCATATTTCCTTCTTGTACCATTTCTCATCTGCTTAAGAAGTTTTCTTGTTATTTTATGGCAGGTCTGCTGCCTCCAAATTCTCTTAGTTTTTCCCAGTCTCAGAATATACTTCTCGCCTTCATTTCTGAAGGATATTTTAGCTAGATATTAAATTCTATACTTTTCTTTCAACACTTGAAAAACAGATGTGCCATTTTCTCCTGGCCGCCATGATTTCTGATGAGAAATCTCAGCCATTTGAATCATTGTTCTTCCATATATCAGTTATCATTGCTCTGACTGACTTCAATATTTTTTTCTTTAAGTTTTTAGCAGTTTATGATGTGTCTGGGTATGTGTTTATTTGGATTCATCCCATTTGGGGTTAGCTTAGCTTCTTGAATCTATCAATGTTTCAGCCATCATTTCTTTGAATACTTGTTGAGCCTCACTCTCTCCTTTCTTTCTGGAACTCCAGTGATACAAATATGATGCCTTTTGTGATTGTTCTATAATCCTGGAGACTCTGTTTATTATTTTCAATCTTCTTTTTCTTTCTTCAGATTGGATACCCTTTATTGATTTATCTTCAGTTTTACTGACTCTTTCCTCTGTCATCCCCATTCTGCTATTGAATCCATACAGTGAGGTTTATTTTTTGATGGGGGGAGAATGGGTGGAGCAGGCAGCTATTGTATTTTTCAGTTCTGGTTTCCACTGGTGCTACTTCACATCTTTCCTTGCTTATAGTTTCTATCTTAAATTTTATCTCAAGGCTCATGATTATTCTTTTGAGCATTCTACAATAGCTACTTTAAAGTCATATTTTCATTTTCATCTGTTAATTGCCTTTTCCCATATGAGTTAACATTTTTACATCTCTTCATAAACCAATCTAAATTATACCTTGGACATTTTGAATGTTATAAAACTCTCTGTTTTATTTAAGTCTACAAAGATGCTGATATCATTGTTTATGCAAGCACTTGATCTGGTTAGCTTCTAGCCACAAATTTCAGCCCACCTTCTGTTGGCTATGGTTCCAATATCAGTTTAGTTTTCAATAGCTATGCAGGTTCATTTAGATATGCCCTGCTTGTATAGGATGCAGAGGTCAGTCAGGGACTTGAGTGGAGTTCTACCCATGAACCCCATTCTCAAAGTCATTGGTACGCTAATAAGTATCAGATCCATGCATGTTCAGGCTATGGGTGAGTCCAAGGGTTCACAATGTATTTGATCACTTCCCAAGCCCTTCCTTCTCAGCTGTCTCCTGTGATACTTTCTGGCATCCTAGAACTCACCCTTTTTCATTTAACAATTGGGAACAACCTACATCTATGATCATACCAGGGTTGTGGCAAAGACAGAGAGATTTAAAAAACAAAACAAATTTTAAAACCCAATTGGCCCTGCCACTACGAGCTACCAAATAGCTCTATTTTACCAAATAGAAAGCACATACTCCTAACCCATTATTTTTGCTTCTGCAGTTTCCTACTACCAGTTGCTTTTGCTGCCACTGCCTCCACCACAAGACTGTTGGGGAGTCCGGGCATGACAAAAGTGAGATAAAGGAGACACACAAGGTAGGGGACTTCCCCCTCCCTCTTAGCTTCAGGACTTCCCTTTTCTCCTTGAGCCGCAGCTAGAGGTCATCTCTTTCTCTTTCTCCCTGAGATCCCACTGCTAACGTCTGGATCTGGGGCTGCATTAAATTCACGCTGGAGAAATAGTCCAATTTTGTCATGACCCAGCTCCCAGGCGATCTATGAATAGAGATAGTAAGCAGTTGGCAATGGGAAACTGCAGGAGCCAATCTGATGAATGAGGAGAATGGCTTTCCTGTTTGTTGAAGCTGTAGCTTTACTTTTCTGAGACTTCAACTAGCTTTACCATACATTTCATTCAGATTTCGTATTTGTGTTCAGTGGAAGAAAAACGCTGAAGTGTTTTTATTCTATCTTATTCAGAACCGGAACTCATTTAGGTTTTGCAAAGCATGCTGACCATAATTTCTCCAAGTATGTGAGTAGTACACAACCATGTGCAGAAAATTATAAACATATAAACACAAAAAGATATGCCCAGAGAAAATAAGGATTCTTAAGGTGTGTAAAGCTAATACACCCTTGGACTCTTTAGTACCTGAAAATGTCACTTCTCCAATAAACAGTGTATTTTCCAGAACAATATATTTTCCAAAATAAGCAACAACAGCATAAAATACAGAATAAAATAACAGAATAAACAATCATGTATAAAGAATTACAAACATATAAACATAAAAAGATGTGTCCAGGAAAAAAAAAAAAGTGTTCTTAAAGTATGTAAAGGTAATGGTCTCTTTTATACCTGAAAATGTTACTTCTCCAATGAACAATGTATTTTCCAGACAAAGCAAAAAGTAAAGAAATAATAAATCTAAGAGTCAGGTTTAGAAAGGCTGCTGAGACAAATTCAACTATCTGAATATTATATTGTTTGCTTCCTCTAGAAGGATATTTAAAAATAAACATATTTCTTCCACTTTCTACCATGAGGCAAGTTCATAGGTTATTGTCATAAATACTCAAAGGGCTACAAGTTAAAATGTAACCCTTGAAGAGCAGGATCTCTTCACAAAACATGATACCTATGCTCTCCTACCTGGTAATCTTCAGCTTTCATTTATTGAACAAAAATATGCATTTTGCTTCTGCAAACCACTAACGGCAGAGCAAGATCTTTACAGGAAATGGCCCCAAGCCTAGGAGCCTAATGGAAGCTTCATTTATTATGGTTTTAAGCCAGACATCCTCCCCAGCTGGCCGCTAGCAATTGGCCAAGTGGAAAAAAATAAAAAAATAAAAAAAATAAAAAACCTTTTTAATACCAACTCTCAAATTTCTGATTGAGCTCATACTGCAACATTACCTGAATAAGAACCGCAAGGTAGGAAAGAGGTTCTCAGAACGAAACAGAATAATTTTACGGGGCATTTTAGAGCTATTCAGTAACACTGACTCAAATTGTTTCCTGAACTTCTTTTTTAATATAAATGTGACAAAAAGGTCTTGCTTTCACAATCTAAGTGTCAATCCAAATAACAGAGTAGCAAGCAGTCACTAGTCAGAATGTGTCATTACTGGAGTATCTTTTTAATTAACCATCAATATTTTTTTTCTTACCAGTAGAAAGGAAATTTCATATCAAGTCATTTGAACATGAGGGAAAAAGAATAATAAAAATAGGGTCAATAATACTAAAAAATCTGATGGTGTATGCCTACCTTATGATAAAGATAAAGGCAAATGTAATTATATAGACAGATTATTCTGTACTTTAATAGAACTGGGAAAAGAATCTATATATCTTAGTGCATTTAATTATGCCTGTAGCTAAAACAACTCTCTCCTCTTTTCTAAAGGAAATTATCCTTCATAAAAAGCTCTCTCTAGATCATTTCCAGAGGATGAACAAACCATTCCCCTGCTTTTAAGATAAATTTGGCTTTTTTCTTCCAAAACACAGATTCCCTATCTACCATTTCAACTTTTTATTAAATGTGTAATCTAATTGCAGGTGGAGAATCATTTCATATACTAGACATACTATTTAAAATTATACCACGTGGACAGAAACCCCTTCAAAATTAAGATCAATTAAAAGAACTGGATGAAATTTTCAGTCCCACCATCCATGTTCTTGGAAGGAAACATAATGTATTAATAGAGAAGTAGATCCTATCTCCTCTGGTTAATGTCATACCCTGCCCCACTTCTAGTCACCTAGAAATCTCAGTCATTGCAAAAGGCCCTAAAACTGCTTACCTCTTTTTCAATCATTCCAAATTAATATAGTATGCTTGGAGAAGTTTGGAGAAGAGGAAAGGGAGGAAGGAGTTAGGGTTTCTGAAACATTCAGACACTTGTACGTCCACTTTAATTCCAATCTCTGATGAGATATTTAGTTACTATCTTGCCCTGAAATGACTAGTATGAATTCAATAAATGTGTGACTTTTAAGTGAGCCCTGACCAAGTTAATATACCATTCAACAAAAAAATAAATTGTGAAGCAAAGCATAATTCACTAGTCTGAAGTTGCTATGTTTTTAAAGGCCTGCCTGCAAGGTTGGCCTTTACCTGGCATTAGTAACTTGGATTTTGGGAGATTTCCCACCACACTAAGTGATAAGAGTGGCTCACTGTGCACAAACTGTATGCAAACAACTTGGTTTAGGCTAATTATATGCCTTCCTTCTGAGAGTCTAGAATTTTAGCTCATGTTAGGCAGAGGTGCCTTTGTGACCAGCCCCCAATAAAAAGTTCCCTAAGGAACTTCCCTGGTGGAAAACATTTCACACATGTTGTCAAACTCACTGATGCAGGAATTAAACATGTCCTATGTTTAACAGGGACATGTTTAAACAGAGAGGGAACTCTTGGAAGTGTATGCCTGGGTTCTTCCAGATTCCCCCATCTACCTTTCTCTTTGCCAATATTATTTTTTCCCTCCTATTCCTGTGGTAAATCATCATTGTATGAGGAAAGGTTGAGTCCTCCTAGAGAATTACCAAATCTGAGTGTGGTCCTAGGGACCTGAACCCTGAAATATTAATCAAAATTTTAAAATTTCAACAAAAATAAAAAGTGGGCTTCAACGCTATAGTACCTGTCTTAACTGAGATCTTATCTAATCTTTGTAAAACTTTTTTTTACTCTAAATGGTTGTAAAGGCCTTTTAGTGTTCTAACCCTGCTATTTTTCATATACCTCAGCCCATAATCATTTTCAGATCCCTGGGCCAATAAGCTCCATAAGATTCTTAGCATTGGGTATGCATTCTCATATGCACTTCTGTGCAGTCACACCTCCTATGTACATCTCTGTGAAGACTTTCCCACTATTCCCTAGCAGAAGACACCACTGTCCTAAAATTGAATTTACTGCATCCATGTATTCTATCATATATTATTTAGGGATAAACATATTTTTAATAAACTTTACATAAGTCGTATATGACTACATGCTTTTCAATCAGCATTACCTTCAGGAATTTTACCCATAGTGATAAATGTAGCTTCATTAAAGCCATTTTAATAGTTGTATAGGATTGCATTATGGGAAGATCTATAATATATTGATTAATGTTCCACAGATGGTTACTTAAGATGCTTAACTCTATTATACCACTACAAAAGGATTTAAAGAAGATTCTTAGACTTGTCTTTTGATGTATATGTCAGTTTCTCTCACGGTTTTTCAACCAAGTATAAACTTCCAGTTAGAAGTGATTAGTAATGGGTGAAGAATATTTGGTTGTTCTAATGACCATGGTAGGGAATATAACTCATAGTGTGCACAAATTAAGGATATACAAAATATTCCACAAGAGAGACTTATGCAGCCCAAATTACCAATAAGGTCCCATTGAGAAACACCATACCTCAGAGTAGAATTATTGCTTTGTAGGTTGTGTATATTTTAAACTCGACTAGCTAGGTATTGCCAAACTGTTCTCCAAAGTAGGCATATTAATTTATATTCCTGACGCAGCTAATGAGTTCCCATTGTGCAACATCCTTGCCTGCACCTATAATTGCAAGACTATATATTTGCCAATCTGAAATTATGAAAGGGGATCTAATAAGTAGCTTTTTAAAAAACGTTATATGGTGCCAAGAGTTATTTAGAAAGAAAATCTGGTGAGTTCAATATATCAATTTTTTAATGTATTGTGTTTTGGGGTTAGAATGTGTGTGATGGGTATGGTTTTAAAATACTCAAGGTGGGGACCAGCCAAGATGGCTGACTAAATGCAGCCAGGAATAGCTTCTGCCACTAATGGAGAGGAGACTATCAATTAGACTGGCATATTCTGAACAGATCTTCAGAAAGAAGGTATTGAGAGGGGACAGAGGGAGGATGTAGACCTCGAGTTGAAAGGTAAGAAGCTAGGAACCCTACATGGGGTTGCCAAGCAGTAAGACTCATTCCTAGCCCCAAGCAGCTCCTAGGAAAGGAGTGAATGAAATAGGCATAGAGTGGTCCACTTTCACCACAGACCTTTGAGATCCCAGCTGCAGGATATCCTGCAACCCCCACAGATATTTAAGGTGGCAGGGAGATCTTCCCTGAGAGTTAGCAGAGACAGAACTCCAGCCTGTGCAAAGTCCAGGGGGGTTGGCATGGGAATATCTGCCATGGAGCATGGCCATGAAAGCCCACCCCCCTAGGCTTGGCATACTCCTCTAGGCAGCGTTAGCCTTTGTTAGCTGTTGGACCTCGACAGAGCAAGGATGTCTTGCTGTGGGACAGAAACAATCTGATCTGAGTGTTCCACCTGTCTGCTGGCCTCTCCCAGGGTCCCTGCCTGGCCATATAACTTATAGCACACCCTCAACTGCCCAGCCAAAGCACTTACAAGCAGCCACTGCTACATGTTTTTCAACAGCAGACAACACCTACCTGTCAGAGCACTTTTGCAGAAAGACCTCTGCTGGTGTGCAACCACCCACAGCCTTCTCCTGCCTGGTGTACCCACCCACAGCCTCCTCCCACTGCCTCACTAGTGCACACACATATAACGACACACCACTGCCCCACTGGATCACTTTTATTGGCAGTCCTCATCACAGTGTTGCTGCTAGTGGACTGTGAACACTTCAGCTCCTCCAGCACAGCGGGTGCTTAACCTTGAGGGGCCAGAGAACAAAGCTGCTGGCCTGTTCCCAGCCCCCAGTGATAAGGGCATGCAGGTCAGGAGTGCTGAACTGAGCCTTGGCTCCCTGAAAGCATCCAAAAATGAAGCCAGTTGGCTAAACCTAATTTGCACCACAGTCAAACCCTCAAGGGGATCAAAGAGTATAAAAGCAAAAAGCTCCATCAAAAAGACAGTGACTTAAAAGATTAAAGGAACATCAGCCCATACAGATGAGAAAGAACTAGTGCAAGAACTCTGGCAACTCTAAAAGCCAGAGTATCTTCTGACCTCCAAATGACCACACTAGCTCTCCAGCAATGATGTTTAACCATACTAAAATGGTTGAAATGACAGACATAGAATTCAGAATCCAGATAACAAGGAAGCTAACTCATCAAGATATAGGAGAAGGTTGAAATTCAATCCAAGGAAAATAGTAAAATGGCCCAGGAGCTGAAAGATGTCATAGTCATTTTACAAAAGAATCAATTGAACTTCTGGAAAAGAATCACTCACAACAGAAATTGGATTACAATTGGAAGCATTACTAACAAAAGAGAGAAAGCTGATAAAAGAATCTCAGAATTCAAAAACAACTTCTTTGAATCAATGTAGGCAGACAAAGATAAAGAAAGAAGAATTATAAAAAATAAACAAAACCTCAAAGAAATATGAGATTATGTAGAAGACCACACCTATGACTCACTGGCATTCCTGAAAGACATAGAGTTAGAAAGCAACTGGGAAAACATATTTGAGGATATAAGAATATTATCCATGAAAATTCCCAGACCTCACTAAAGAGGTCAACCTGCAAATTCAGGAAATTCATAGAACCCCTGCAAGATACTGTACAAGATGACTTTCGCCAACGTATAGAGTCTTCAGTTTCTTTGAAATCATTGCAAAAGAAAAATTCTCAAAGGCAGTTAGAGAGAAAGAGCAGGTCATGTGCAAAGGGAATCCCATCAGGCAAACATGGGCCTTACAGTAGAAATAATTGGGGGCCTATATTCAGTATCTTTAAAAAAATAATTCCAACCAAGAATGTCATATCCAGCCAAACTAAGCTTCAAAAGTGAAGGAGATATTAAATCCTTTTCAGACAAGAAAATGCTAGGGGAATGTGTTACCACTAGACCAGCCTTATAAGAGGTCCTTATGGGAATGCTAAACATGGAAATGAAAGACTGTTACTGGACATCACAAAAACACACTGAAGTACATAGCACACTGACACTATAAAACAACTACACAATCAAGACTATATAACAAACAGTGAACATCACAATGACAATATCAAACCTGCATATATCAATATTAACCTTGAATGTAAATAAGCTAAATACCCCACTTAAAAGACCCAGAGTGAAGCTGGATAAAGAAGAAAGACCCAACAGCATGTTGTCTTCAAGAGACCCATCTCAACTGCAACAACATCTATAGCTTCAAACTAAAGGGATTAAGAAAGATCTATTAAGCAAATAGAAAACAAAAGAAGCAGGGGTTGCTATTTTTTTCCAGACAAAACAGACTACGCTAACAATAATCGAAAAGGACAAAGAAGGACATTCCATAATGATAAAGGGTTCAATTCAACAAGAAGAATCAACTATCCTAAATTTCTATGTACCCAACACTGGAGCACCCAGATTCATAAAACGAGCTTGTAAAGGTCTACAATTAGATAACCACACAATACTAGGGGGAGACTTCAAAACCCCACTGACATTGTTAGGTCAAACTTTGTTAGTATTCAAAACTAACAAAGATATTTGAAACCTAAACTCAACACTTGACCAAATGGACCTAACAGACTTCTACAGAATACTCCACCCAACAGTAACAGAATATACATTCTCATCTGCATGTGGCACATACCCTAAGATCTGCCATATGTTTGGTCATAAAGCAATTCTCAACAAGTTAAAAAATATATACTAACCACACTCTCAATAAAAACAAAAACGAAAACAAAAAAGACCTCTCAAAACTACACAATAAGATGGAAATTAAACAACCTGCTTTTAAATGACTTTTGGGTAAATAATGAAATTAAGGCAGAAATCAAGAAATTCTTTGAAACTAATGAAAACTAAGATACAACATATCAGAATCCCTGGGACACAGTTGGAGTTTAAGAGGAAAGCGTGTAATGCTAAATGTCTACATCAAGAAGTTAGAAAGATCTCAGATTAACAATCTAACATCACACTTAGAGGAATTAGAATAACGAGCCAATCAAACCCAATGTTAGCAGAAGAAAAATAACAAAAGTCGGAGTTGAACTGAATCAAATTGAGACACAAAAACCCATACAAAAGGTCAATGAAACCAAAAGTTTGTTATTTGAAAGAATAAGATTGATAGTGAGATTAATGAAGAAAAAAAAAAAGAGAGAAAATCCAAATCAACCCAATCAGAAACTAACAAAGGGGACATTACCCATGACCCCACAGAAATTTAAAAAAAAAAAAAAACCTCGAACTAACAGACGCCTCTATGCACATTAGAAAACATACAAGAAATGGATAAAGGGAAACATACAGCCTCCCAAGACTGAACCAAGAAGAAATTGAAATATTCTGATCTGACCAACAGTAAGTACTGAAATTGAATCACAAAAAACAAACAAACAAACAAACAACAACCACAACAACAAACCTACGAAAAAGGAAAAGCCCTGGCATAGAAAAACTTACAGCCAAATACTACCAGACATATAAGGAAGGGCTGGTACCAAACCTATTGAAATTATTTTTTAAAAAATCAAGGAGGAAGGGCCGGGCGCGGTGGCTCAAGCCTGTAATCCCAGCACTTTGGGAGGCCGAGACGGGCGGATCACGAGGTCAGGAGATCGAGACCATCCTGGCTGACACGGTGAAACCCCGTCTCTACTAAACAATACGAAAACTTAGCCGGGCGCGGTGGCGGGCGCCTGTAGTCCCAGCTACTCGGGAGGCTGAGGCAGGAGAATGGCGTAAACCCGGGAGGTGGAGCTTGCAGTGAGCTGAGATCCGGCCACTGCACTCCAGCCTGGGCGACAGAGCGAGACTCCGTCTCAAAAAAAAAAAAAAAAAAAAATCAAGGAGGAGTGATTCCTCCCTAACTCATTCTATGAGGCTAGCATCATTCTGATACCAATACCTGGCACAGACACAACAACAACAAAAACTTCAGGTCAAGAACACGGGTGTAAAAATTCCCAGCAAAATACAAGCAAATTGAACCCAGCAGCACATCAAAAAGCTAAGCCACCATGATATAGTACTATTTTTGGAATGCAAGCTTGGTTCAAAGTATGCAAATCAATAAATGTGATTCATCACATAAATAGAACTAAAAGCAAAAACCACATGATTATCTCAACAGATGCAGAAAAGGCTTTTGATAAAATCCAAAATCCTTAATGTTAAAAACCCTCAAAAAACTAGACATCAAAGGAACGTAATAAATAATAAGAGAGCAGCAAACCCACAGCCAACATCATAGTGAACAGGCAAAACCTGGAAGCATTCTCCTTGAGAACCAGAACAAGATAAGGATGCCCACTCTCACCACTCCTATTCAGCACAGTACTGGAAGTCCTAGCCATAACAATAAAGCAAGAGAAAGAAATGAAAGGCATCCAAATAGGAAGAGAGGAAATCAAACTATCTCTCTTCAAAGATTATACAATTCTTTACCTAGAAAACCCTATAGTTCCTGCTCAAAGGCTCCTAGAATTGATAAACGAGTAAATTTTCAGGATACAAAATCAATGTAAAAAAATCAGTAACATTTCTATACATCAGTAATGTACAAGTCAAGTGCCAAATCAAGAACACAATCCCATTCACAATAACCACAAAAAGAATAAAATGCCTAGGAATGAGCTAAACAGGGAGGTGAAAGATCTCTACAACAAGAATTACAAAACACTGCTGAAAGAAGTCAGAGATGACACCAACAAATGGAAAAGCATTCCATGATCATGAATTGGAGTAATCACTATCGTTAAAAATGACCACACTGCCCAAAGCAATTTACAGATTCAGTGCTATTCCTATTAACTACCACTGATTTTTCACCGATTTAGAAAAAAAAACTATTCTAAAATTCATATGAAACCAAAAAAGAGACCAAATAACCAAAGCAATTCTAAGCAAAAAGAACAAAGTCAGAGGTATCACACCACCCAACTTCAAACTATACTACAAGTCTACAGCAAATAAAACAGCATGGTACTGGTACAAAAACAAACACATAGACCAATGGAACAGGTTATATAACCCAGCTGATCTTCAACAAACTTTGACAATAACAAGCAATTCAGAAAGGACTCCCTATTCACTAATAGTGGAGGGAGCTGTAGGCCATTATCCTAGGTGAGTTAACAAAGGAACACGAAACCAAATACTGCAAGTTCTCACTTACAAATGGCAGCTAAACACTGAGTACATACAGACACAAAGAAGGGAATGACAGACACCACGGCCTACTTGAGGGTAGAGGGAGAGGGGGATTGTCAAAAAAACTACCTGTTAGGTACTATGCTCACTGCCTGAAATCATTTGTACATCAAACCCCAATGACATGCAATTTGCTCATGTAACAAATCTGTATATGTACCTCCCTGAAACTAAAACAACAGTTGAAAAATAAAAATCAAATGAAATCCTCAAGGCCATAAATATATTATCATATGTCTTTCTAGGAAAACTCTAAAGTTTCACAACCAGTCATTTACTCTATCCTGAATTGTTTATGGTTTTAGATGGGGGTGACATTTATTTATTCATTTGGATAATCAGATTTTAAAACACCTTTTACTGCAAAGACCAACCCCAGCCCTTAATGATTTGCTATGCCATCCCTATCAGGTACAAAGTTTCCATAGGTGAGGACTATACCTTGTTATCTATACCTGTATCAATACCATACAATAATAAATTGCTATAGGTTTACCATAAGTGTTGATATTGAGTTGAGCAAGCAGTCCACCTTGTAGTCCTTCAAATTGGTTCCTATTTTCTTTGCTCTTCTATTTAAATTTTAGAATCCATTTGTCTGGGTATCTGTACCTCCGAATAAAAGCAGCAGACATTCTGATTGGCAATTAATTTACAAATTAATATTAGGGCATTTGACAGCTTCATGATATTGTCATCTCCCCAGCCATGAATATACTTTCTATATATCTTTTTTTTTTTTGTAATGAACTATGTTTAGAGCAGTTTTAGATTTACAGAGACATCATGTAGAAAGTATAGAGATTTCCTATATACTCCCTCTGTCCCTCCTTTTTAACACACATTTCTTCGCTGTTATTTAATTCCTGTATTAGTGTGATACATTTGTCTTAATACAATTGTTGAACCAATATTTACATATGATTAACAACTAAATCCATAGTGTAAATTAAGGTTGGCTTTTTGTGTTGTACAGTTCTATGGGCTTTGACAAACATATAATGTCCTGCATCTACCCTTATAGTATTATACAGAGTAGTTTCTGTATGTCATAAAAAATCCTGTGCTTTGTCCATTCATCCCTCTCTTACCTCCCCCTGAACCTCTGGTAGCCAATGATTGCATTATAGTCTCTATAGTTCTATCTTTCCCAGAATGTCATAGAGCTGGAATCACATGTTACATAGCCTTTTCAGACTAACTTACTTCACTTATCAATATGCATTTAAGGTTCCTCCATGCCTCTTCGTAGCTTTATAACATTTCTTTTTATCACTGAATAATATTCTGTTGTCTAGATGTACCATAGTTTATCCATTTGACTACTGAAAAACATCTCCGCTGCTTCCACTTTCTGACAATTGTAAATAAAGCTGCTAGAAACACCCATGTGCAGGATTGTGTATGGACCTAAGTTTTCAACTCATTTGGGTAAATATTGAAAAGTATGTTCACTAGATCATATGCTATCTATATAACTTTAGTCTTCAATGACCAGTTATATTTTTAAATTTTCATAGTAGGCATCTTGCCCATATTTTGTTAAATTAATTCCTAGGTATCTCATAATTTTATGGTTACTAATATTGCATTATAATTTCCTCATGAGCTGATAGCATGTAGAAAAACAACTGACTTTTATATGTGGATTCTAATTCCAACCATCTTCTTGAAATCATTTTTAACTCCAATAATGTGTCTGTAATCTGATTTTCAATGTAGACAAGCAAATTCTTTTCAAATGAGGACAGTTTTGTGTCATCTTTTTCAAGTCACTTAATGTTTTTCTGCCATAATCAGAAAAACTACATAACAGTAGTTGTGATATTAATCATCCTTGTAATATTCCTTCAGACATTTCAAGATAAGAAAATACCTTCTTTTTTTTAAGTTTACTAACAATTCTTAAGATGGACAAGTGCTGAATTTTGCCAAAAGATTTTTTTCCTGCATCTGTTTAATCATGTTTCTTTTCTCCTTTTATCTGTTAATGTAGTAAATTACACTGATATTCTAACGTTAAGCTATCTTTTTTATTCTGAAATAAAACCAAATATTTCTTATTTGTATTGTAATATTTTTAAAATACCATTGCTGAATTCAGATTATGAACATATTATTTGTCCATACAAGTTTATACGTAATATCAACCTGTAACTTTTCCTTTGTTCTTTGTTTGGATTGAGTCAGGAGTTATACTACTTTCAGCAAAGAAAGACTTGGTGTAAGAGTGGAATTTCTTACTTAATTGTTAGAACTTACCTATAAAATTGCCTGTGCATAAAGGTTTTCTTGAAAATAGTTATTTAACTGGTGATTGAATTGAATTTTTCATTGGTTTAAAACTCATTTAGGTTTTTTAGATCTTGTATTAGTTTAATAAGTTATATATTTTTTAGAAAAGTATAGATTTTTATCTAGGATTTTAAATATGCCAACATAAAATTTCATTATGTTGCTGTTTTAATCTCTGTCCTGTTTATGAATATGTCCCTATTATTTTTAATATTATTTTTTCTGGCATAGAATACAAAGAATTAATGAAGCCAAAGTTGTTTCTTTAAAAATGCTTATAAAGGCCAGGCGTGATGGCTCACACCTGTTTTTCCAGCACTTTGGGAGGCCAAGGCGGGTGGATCACGAGGTCAGGAGATCAAGACCATCCTGGCTAACACGGTGAAACCCCATCTCTACTAAAAATACAAAAATTAGCTGGGCATTGTGACACGTGCCTGTCCCAGCTACTCAGGACGCTAAGGCAGGAGAATTGCTTGAACCAGGGAGGCAGAGGTTGCAGTTAGCCAAGATCGTGCCACTGCACTCCAGCCTGGGAAACAGAGCGAGACTCCATCTCAAAAATAAATAAATAAATAAATAAATAACTATGCTTATAAAACAGAATATCATTTCTTGTTTGCTAAATCTTAGCAATCTTTTTCATCTATGTTTTTTCTACTTTATTATCATCTGCTCTTATCTTTCTTACAAGTTGATTTAAGAAATGTTAAATTGATTTAAGTTAAGATTAAATAAAGCTTCCATGTTTTTGAAATGTAAAGGGTCCAGAACAGGCAAGATATAATCAAGATTATCAGAGAGCTGCAATAAATATGACATTGATTTTGTGGTCTACAGATGCACAAATAGATGATGTAATAGAAAAAAATAGACCATGGAGAAAATGTAAAGATATGGAAAACAGAATCTTTAATTCACTTTAAAATTTACCTCAATTATTGTATAAGGTGTAAGGAAGGGATCCAGTTTCAGCTTTCTACTTATGGCTAGCCAGTTTTCCCAGCACCATTTATTAAATAGGGAATTCTTTCCCCATTTCTTGTTTTTGTCAGATTTGTAAAAGATCAGATGGTTGTAGATGTGTGGTATTATTTCTGAGGGCTCTGTTCTGTTCCATTGGTCTATATTTCTGTTTTGGTACCAGTACCACGCTGTTTTGGTTACTGTAGCCTTGTAGTATAGTTTGAAGTCAGGTAGTGTGATGACTCCAGCTTTGTTCTTTTGGTTTAGGATTGTCTTGGCAATGTGGGCTCTTTTGTGGTTCCATATGAACTTTAAAGTAGTTTTTTCCAATTCTGTGAAGAAAGCCATTGGGAGCTTAATGGGGATGGCATTGAATCTATAAGTTACCTTGGGCAGTATGGCCATTTTCACAATATTGATTCTTCCTATCCATGAGCATGGAATGTTCTTCCATTTGTTTGTGTCTTCTTTTATTTTCATTGAGGAGTGGTTTGTAGTTCTCCTTGAAGAGGTCCTTTACATCCCTTGTAAGTTGGATTCCTAGGTATTTTATTCTCTTTGAAGCAATTGTAAATGGGAGTTGACTCATGATTTGGCTCTCTGTTTGTCTGTTATTGGTGTATGAGAATGCTAGTGACTTTTGCACACTGATTGTGTATCCTGAGACTTTGCTAAAGTTGCTTATCAGCTTAAGGAGATTTTGGGCTGAGATGATGGGGTTTTCTAAATATACAATCATGTCATCTGCAAACAGGGACAATTTGACTTCTTCTTTTCCTAACTGAATATCCTTTATTTCTTTCTCATGCCTGATTGCCCTGGCCAGAACTTCCAACACTATGTTGAATAGGAGTGATGAGAGAGGGCATCCCTGTCTTATGCTAGTTTTCAAGGGGAATGCTTCCAGTTTTTGCCCTTTCAGTATCATATTGGCTGTGGGTTTGTCATAAATAGCTCTTACTATTTTGAGATATGTTCCATCAATACCAAATTTATTGAGGGTTTTTAGCGTGAAGGGCTGTTGAATTTTGTCAAAGGCCTTTTCTGCATCTATTGAGATAATCGTGGTTTTTTTCTGTGGTTCTGTTTATATGCTGGATTACGTTTATTGATTTGTGTGTGTTGAACCAGCCTTGCATCCCAGTGATGAAGCCCACTTGATCATGGTGGACAAGCTTTTTGATGTGCTGCTGGATTCGGTTTGCCAGTATTTTATTCAGGATGTTTGCATCGATGCTCATCAGGGATATTGGTCTAAAATTCTCTTTTTTTGTTGTGTCTCTGTCAGGCTTTGCTATCAGGATGATGTTGGCCTCATAAAATGAATTAGAGAGGATTCCCTCTTTTTCTATTGATTGGAATAATTTCAGAAGGAATGGTACCAGCTCCTCCTTGTGGCAATTCCTCAAGGATCTAGAACTAGAAATACCATTTGACCCAGCCATCCCATTACTGGGAATATACCCAAAGGATTATAAATCATGCTGCTATAAAGACATATGCACACGTATGTTTATTGTGGCACTATTTACAAGAGCAAAGACTTGGAACCAACCCAAATGTCCATCAGTGATAGACTGGATTAAGAAAATGTGGCACATATACACCATGGAATACTATGCAGCCATAAAAAAGGATGAGTTCATGTCCTTTGTAGGGCCGTGGATGCAGCTGGAAACCATCATTCTCAGCAAACTATGGCAAGAACAGAAAACCAAACACTGCATGTTCTCACTCATAGGTGGGAATTGAACAATGAGAACACTTGCTTACAGGAAGGGGAACATCACACAGCAGGGCCTCTTGTGGGGTGGGGGTAGAGGGGAGGGGTAGCATTAGGAGATATACCTAATATAAATGACGAGTTAATGGGTGCAGCACACCAACATGGCACATGTATACATATGTAACAAACCTGTACGTTGTACACATGTAACCTAGAACTTAAAGTGTAATAAAAAATAAATAAATAAAAATAAATAAATAAATAAAAATAAAAAGTAAAATTTACCTCAATTATCTTTTGAAATTTTCTGTATAGACATTTTTCATGTCTTTTGGAAGAAGAATTAGAATGCTAGTATAAATGATATCATTTTTAATTTTTCTTTATTACCAGTATATAAAAGTAAAATTTAACTGTAAATACTGATCTTGATGACTTCTTTTATTCCTTCTAACATATTTTTGGTAACTATTTTCAGATTTTGTACCTGTACAACCTGATCACCTGTGACTAATACTAATTTTATATTTTTCCTAATTTTTATGACTTGTTAATTCTGTTATTTAATAGAAATGATAAGGGGCATCCTTCAGTTGTAAACACTCTCAAAAGAATCTTAAATATTTCATCATTTAATTATGATGTTTTCTGTAGGCTTTCTAAGATAAATACTCATCAAGTTGAGAAAATTCTATTTCTACTTTGATAAAATTTCTATTATAAGTAGCATTCACTATATCAATTGCTTCTTCTGCAACCGTCAAAGCAATCATATGATTTCCTCCTTTTCTGTTAATATGAGAAATTATACTGATTTGCAAGTATTTACTCATCCTTTCACTGCTGAAATAAATTCCACTGGGGTAACACTTTTACATGTCAGACTAAATTCTACTTGCTAAGTGTCTTAGGATTTTCACACCTATGTTCGTGAAAGAGCGTAGTCATAATTTTCTATTCCTGTGATGTTTTGGTAGAAACCATAGAGTTGGAAAGCATGATTTCCTTTCCTTTCCATTTTCTTAAAAAGTTTGTGTAAAATTGGTGATATTTTTTTTAAAAGGATGCATCAGTAAAGCTCTCTGGCATGCATGTGTATATATGTGAAGATTTTTAATAATAAATTTAAGTTATTTAATAGACATCAATTCATTCATATTTTCTATTTCCTCTTTTGTCAGTTTTGTTATGTTTGTTGTTGTGGGGAGGGGGAATTTGTCCGTGTTAAAGTATTTAGTTTATTGGACTAGAGTTGTTCATAATATCCTATGTTTTTCATTTCTATATCATGTTTAGTTTAAAAATAACCCTTTTTATTGCTCATATTGGTAATATGCTTTCTTATTTTCCTGAACAATCTTGCAAGTTTATTAATACCTTCTAAAATTAATTTTTCCTCTGTTGATTTTATTTATTGATTTTTGTTTTCGACTATTTCCTTTTTGCTACACCTATACCCTTTGGGTTTCATTTACTATTCTTTTCCTAAATTATTGACATTGAAAATTAGATATTGATTTTGAGACCATACCTTTTGCTTGTTTATGCATTTAATGCTATAAATTTCCCTCTAAGCACTGAATTAGCTGCATTCCAGAAGTTGTAATATGTCACATTTTCATTACCATTCAGTTCAATATATTTCCTGATTTCTTTTTTTTGGAAGCATTTCCCATTTTCATTCATAAAATTACTAATCAAAATTCCAAAAGTAGATTCACTGAACCACTGGTAACAAAATAAGAAATGAAATGTTCCAGAGACATTTTGATAAGCTCCAAAGAAACACATGCTAGGCTAAAAATCTCCAGTTAAACCATGGTCGCACAACAAGTTATATTCATTCCTGCATTTTCTCAGTAAGTTCTTCCTTATATTTGCCTGTCTCTTTTCCAACTTGTCAAGACTTGCCTTTGCATTCAAGAAATTTTTTCTGATCCTTGTCCAGTTTTGGCCTGGTGAGGGTCACCTTGCTCAAGTGAATGCCCACAGGGATGGTTGTGCCATTGGCCCTCTCACGCTGTACCCACTCGATGTAGAGGACATATTGCTTTCTAAATAATGGACACAAGAAAGCGTGTGTGGGTGTGCATGCATTGGGAAATGATGGATACACCTTGACTTTCTTTCTGTACACCTTGACTCCTTGCCAATGTGCTAACCTCTGTAGTGTCCTCAAACCACCTGGACCTCATGATCCTTGCGGATAGTCATGGAGTAGACATTGTATTTCTGCTCAGCTACTTGGAAAGTGGGGACGACATGACCTTCCTGCATACCTGCGAGGGGGCAGTGAAGTGACATTTGTGGTTTTTGCTGTGGTCCCAGGTCACCAAGGGATTGAACTTCATGGTGACTGTCTGGCTCCTATATATTTCCGGATTTCTATCTTATTCTATGACATACTAAATTTAGAAATATAGTGCTTGATTTCTATATGGGGTTTGTCTAGTTATGTTTGTGTAATTGACTTCTAGCCTAATTTCTGAGGATTAAGTCAGAAAGCAAATCAGTATGTTTTCAGTCTTCTGAAATTAGAGGCTTCCTTTGTGGCCCAGCACATGGTTAATTCTGCAGTTGCTGGGTTCTATACATGCCATTTAGTTAAAGGTAGTTGGCTGCGTTGTTTAGATCTATGTTCTTTTGATTTGTTCATCTTGTTCTATCAGTAAAGATGACAGGTATTGAGAAAGCAATGTTGTTGCATTGATGGCACTCACTAAAGGGGATGAGAGACAGTATGTCAAGATTGAATCCAGTCCTATTAGAGAGTTCTAGGGTAATTCGCTGAGAAGTACAGGTTTTGAAGGTATATCCTGAGATCAGTCTTGACTTTGTTGTGTTTTATTAGTCCAGCTGGAAAAGTCACATTGGCAGCTGGACACATGATTGTGGAGCAAAGAGAGAGGGCACCTCTAGAGAAAGATGTTGAAGAGATTGGCAATTCAGATGACAATTGGAGGCATGGTAATGGATGACATTACCAAGAAAAATATAAAGGCCTTATATTATACGGACTAGCCTTAAAGAACTCCAACACTTAATGGTTTCTCAGAGCAGTGTAAACTTGCAAAGGAAACTAGAAAGACATAGCCAGAGAGGGGGAAAAAAAATACATGGTGTCATCTTATGACAAATAGAACTCAAAACAGAAAAGCCAAAGGAAGGGTGTTTTATAGAGGAAGTGGTCAACAGCCTCAAGTGCTGTTTGGAGATCCAGTAACAATAATCTTGAAAGTATCTATTTAGTGGAGTGAAGATTACTGACAATCTTGATTTGCATTGTTTTGATGGCAGAATGGGGAAGAAAACCTGCCTAAAGTAGGTTCAGAAGACAGTGGGAAAGAAGGAAATGAAAGCAACAGAATGGATAACTAAAAAAAAATTGGGCTGAAGGTCGAGCAGAAGAGGTTGGATCACAGAGGCAGACAGATGCAACACTCATGCTAAACACACATGCTTTTCTGGCTACAGTGTTCAATCAGTAATTACTCATTGATTGGACTCCTACCCCTCATTTTCCAATGCATGCACACCCACACACACTTCCTTGATTCCCTTAGAAGAATAGTTATTATCTGCCATGCAGCTATAGACCCAAGTTTTGAAATTAAGCAACATCCAATAAAGAAATAAAGAAATAAATAACATTGTCCTAACCATTATATACCAAATGTAAGAGAAGGCAATTCACTTCTTCACAAATTGAGTTTATTGGCCCTATATTAAACCACACAGATGGATCTCTTAAACAGTTCCTACATTAGAACACAACCATTAAACATCAAAGGTCCTGCCTAACATTATCACCACATTTAAAGGTTTTCCTTGTCTAATAATTACCTGCAGAAACAGAACACCTGAACTATCTTTAGAACTTCACTGGCAGAAGGATAGTAGGAGGCAAAGGTATTAATTTCCAGTATAAAATCTTGCCCAGCTTAGGTAAAGAAGTTATTTTAGGATGGTGTAATTGAAAGGTTAACCCAAAAGAAACACTAATTTAGAACAACAGAAACTTTATGCATATGTTCCAAAGCCAATTCTGGTGTGAAAAAGAATACGTTTCACAAATGGTGCATATTTTTAAGCCACCAAATCAAGACAAATTTTTCAGAAACAAAGCAAAATATTTTAAAGAAGTCATCACATCTACCGAAGAGCAAGAAAGAAAATTTAAACTCAAATACCTACCTTTCAAATAAGTATATTACACCATTTATCTTTCTCTTGCTTCCAAAACATCAAGCCAGTAGTTTCTTTCCTAACATAACCATTCAAAGCATGTCCCCAGCTCCTACCCATATTAACAGAAACAGCAAACACCTATTGTCTATCCAAAGAGCAATTACACCTTCTCCAAGCAGACAAGAAAACTCATTAATTCTAACATGCTATAAGTAGTTTTATTGATAACCTCTAGAGATTTGCAACCAATTTCAAAATACATACCCAAATATAATCACATCATGATGCCCTTAAGGTAGTCTCATGTAAGAATACAGGTATCATGCTTCCTTCAATTAAAAGTGATGAGAGAATCATATAATTGGAAGAGCAGTGAGTAGAGAAATCCAGTTTTTAGACAACCTAATGTGTGGTATATCTTGCAAAGCTTATCAAAATTGTTCAGATGGGGAGTTTCCTGTAAATTATTAATTCCATTATCTGGATTTAAAACTATGTAACTAGTAGAAAGGATAACTTTTTTATGCACACACACTCTCTTCTCACATACATACACACAAATAGCATATGAAGTACTGTTGTGATTGACTGGTAATACAACGAAGTGTTACCAGTCAATTACAACTTCTTTGCCACTGCTGTTTTAAAATGCTAATCCAGTCATCTGATACACATATTGACACCTAAGTAACAACGGGATATTCCAGCCACTTTGTTCAGTGAACAAAGCAGAGTTCCTGCTTACATGAAAGTTATATACTACTTGGAAGAGACAGACAATAATTTCATATGTTGGGTGATGGTAAGGGAAGAGAAATAAGCAAGTGGAAAGAAAGAGTAGCTGTGGACAGCCAAGCAGCCATTTTTCTATCATGCATCAGGAAAACACCCCTCAGATGAAATAAGCAGACTGTGCAAGGAAGTGTAGGAGAGCACCACAGGGATACATGTAGCCAAAGAGCCTCTTACACAGCAGAAAGAGCAAGTGCAGAAGGCCAGGAGAGAAGGATAGGGGGTAGTCAGCCCACCGAGAGAGATGAAGAAAGAGCAAGGAGGTCCAGTGTGGTTGGAGCAGAGCCAGGGAGGGGGACCACCAGGAGATGACCTCAAAGCGGAGTAGGAGATCGGATTGGGCAGGTCCTTGTAGGCCACTCTGTGGACACCAGCTTTTACTGCGAGTGGGCTGGGAAACCACTAGAGGTTAAAAATGGTGTCAAATAATTCTTCTACTAGTTCCTACTAAGTATCTGGTCCTGTGTTCACTGCTTTACATACATCATCAGAAATCCTTAAAATGATCTTATACAATAGGTAATTTTACCTCCAACTTTACTGATGAAGAAAATGCAAAATGTTCAAGTTCACAGTGCCAGAAATTGAAGCCTCTCTATCTCAGTGTTGCTCAACAAGGGGTACTACTGGCACTTGGAGTGGAAACATTCTTTGTTATATGGGACTGTTCTGTACATTGTAAGATGGTAGCTATCATAGTCCCCATCTCCTATGTGTCAGCAATGTCCCTGTCAGCATGACCAAAAAAACCCATCATACACATTTCAAAAGTCCCCAACAGGAACATAATGTCCACTAGCTGGAACCACAAGCAAGGTCCCTGAATACCCCACCACTTTGCCCTGCCTCTGTTATTTTATTCTGCTCGTAGAAAGGGGGCAACTGGAAAAAATTATTATAATATAGATGGATGAGTGAAACACTTTAGAGTTGAACCTTTTCTTTAAAATACAGCTTCCCTTAAACTCTGAAACAATACCATTGCTAAATATCAAAGTTGGAACACAATTATCAAGCCCAGAGAATAATATAATATTCTTTAGCTAGAGAATTGAGCCCAGAGAGTCCTTAAGTAATAAAACAACTTTTTGTGAACTCGGGAATATAATAGGCTCTGCGGAAAATATTAAGAGGCAAGAAGGTCTTCCTCAGAACCTTGGTTATGTTAAAATGTATTTGTTGAGTATTTCCTAACATGAAATACCAGGAAACTGTCTACAGCAATGGTTAATAACATATATGTGAGCCTGATAAATTTAACCCTTATAAAAGCTGCTATGTCCACATGAGAGAGCTTATACAAGACACACTGAAAATTAACACTGAGATAACAGTTTTCAATAATCCTCATAAGGCAATTATTGAAAACATATGACTCCAGATACCCGGAGTTGTAAAGACAAATCTACATTATTATCTGTCTAAAACATCAATTATTCTATCAATTATTCTTACCCCTAAATTCTATCAATTATTCTTACACCTAAAGCTTAAATATTAGAAGAATTTGAAACTCTGGCCAAATCTTTGTAAGGCAATTACTGAAAAAGATCACTTAAAATAATCAAAGTTTTAAGAATAAATCTATATTATTTGTGTAACTCATGATTCATACTTAAAAGTGAACTTGAACAGAGCTTGAAAACTGGCAGAATTTGAAATCCAAACTAGCCAATCTCAGTGTGTCAACATGAGATACTTCAATGGGCCCTTTATAAATATCACGAAGTGCTAAGTGTGGAAGACAAACTAACACTGTTGGAGCAATTAAAAAGCCTTATACTAATCATTTAAACAATATTATTAAAATAGTGTAATGCTAAGTGAAGAAGATACTAACATTGTTGGAGCAATTAAAAAACCCTTATGCTAATCGTTTAAAAATAATGTTATTAAAGTATTCCATCAATCCATCCCCCATTCAGAAGTGGAAATCCGGCAAACACACTTTCCTTAGATCCTAAAAACTACCAATAATATACAAAAAGATTAAAAATAAGAATCACTTAAAAAGTAGTCATCTCAGAGCTGACTCTATTCTTCCTTATCCCCTCAAAAAAAAAAAAAAAAAGTCAGTGTATAAATGTTACCTGAGGTATCTACTGGTTCTTACAAGAGTGGCACAAAACCTGGCCACAAGAAGTTTATGATCTACTGGTAAGAATTCATGGATAACAAGGCAGTGTGGAACATATACTACGAATATACAGAAATAGAAGTTCTGACGGTATTTAATGAGGTGTTAATCACATAATATATAGGAAGGAAGCCAGCCAAGGGAGAAAACAAGAAGGGGAGACTTTCCCAAGAAAACGAGGACAACAAAATAAAGACTGGAAAAGAAGAAAAGGAAAGTGGCCAGGCCCGGTAGCTCACGCCTGTAGTCCCAGCACTTTGGGAGGCTGAGGCGGATGGATCACCTGAGGTCAGGAGTTCAAGACCAAACCTGACCAACATGGTGAAACCCCGTCTCTACTAAAAATACAAAAAAAAAAAAATAGCCAGGCGTGGTGGTGGGTGCCTGTAATCCTAGCTACTCAGGAGGCTGAAGCAGGAGAACTGCTTGAACCCAGGAGGCGGAGGTTGCAGTGAGCCGAGATCGTTCCAATGCACTTCAGCCTGGGCGACAAGAGCGAAACTATGTCTCAAAAAAGAAAAGAAAGAAGGAAGGAAAGAAAGAATTTGGGCCAGGTGCAGTGGCTCACACCTATAATCCCAGCACTTTGGAAGGTAGAGGTGGGCGGATCACGAGGTCAGAAGATGGAGACCATCCTGGCTAACACGGTGAAACTGTCTCCACTGCCAACAAAAAATTAGTCAGTATGGGAAGAAAATGTAGTCCCGTTTCACCTGGCTGATATGGCCCATGAACCCGGGAGGCAGAGCTTCACAGATCGCTGCCCACTGCACCTAACCCACAGAGCAAGCACTCCATCTCAAAAAAAAAAAAAAAAGGTAAAGTAATCCAGACCCAAGCCATGACATTTAAAACTAAACCAACTGCCTTCTAGAATGGCTAAAAATAAGCAAGCAGGCAAACAAAAACAAACAAACCAAAAATCCTGACAATACAAAGTGCTGTGAAGATGAGGAGAAAGTGGAATTCTCATGCATTGATTATAAGAATGTAAACTGGCACAGACACTTTGGAAAACAGCTTGAAAGTTTCTTCTATAATCAAAGTATAAATTTCTTGTTTAATTAAATGTGACAGTTTCTTGTATGATCCACCAATCTCACAGGAATTTAAGAGAAATTAAAACAGATCTCCACACAAAGACTTGTACATGAACATTTCTAAAAACTCTTCAAAGTTGTCAGAAACCTTAAAAAATCCATCTTTCCATTAACTCGTGAATGGATTTTTTAAAATATGATGTGTCCATACAATGGAATACTACTCACCAATAAAAAGAAATGTACTTCTAATACACAAAACAGCATAGCATAATGCTCATAAATGCATCTAAGTGAAAGAATTCGTACATAAAAGGCAAACGTACTGTATGATATCATTCTTACGATATTCTGGAAAAAGGAAAACTATATGGATAGAAATAAGACAAATGGTTGCTAAAGGGAAGGGGAGGGAATTGACTGCAACAGGGACAGGGAAACTTTTGAAGAGGTGATAGAAACCACCTACATTGTGGTTGCGGCAGTGGTGACAAGACCGCACGTATCTCTCAAACTCCAACGGCCATATATCTAAGAAGGATAGATAGGCGGAGCTTGCAGTGAGCCGAGATCACGCCACTGCACTCTAGCCTGGGTGACAGAGCGAGACTCCGTATCCAAAAAAAAAAAAAAAAAAAAAAAAGGATAGATTTTACTATATGTAAATTATTCAAAAAGCAAACAGAAACTGAGTCAATTGGATTTCAGTTACATTACAAAGCAGTTCTTCAAAACAAACTGAATAGGTGCAATTCCCCTGAATACTTCCTGTCTTCCCTAGCCCAGTCAATGTGAACAAGTCACAAGTCACAGTACCACTCTTAAATATCTTCCAAGTCCTTCAATCATCAACCAGCAGCCCTCTTGCACAAAATTGCAAAAATGTTTTACGTTGTTCTGAATCAAGTTTTACATTTATCTGCTTCATTTTCTGACTAAACTCTTCATTTCTTTCCTTTTATACAGCAAGACAGGTAAGGTAGGTCTGACCCAAATGTCAAATGCCAGAAAAGTGAGTCTGGCCTTTCAATGAAACATTCTCTATGGGCTCTCTGCCTTGCCTCTGATACCCTTCATTTCCTTCTCTGCTGTTTGCCTACCGCCCAACCACAGCAATGGTCTCCAAAATTGAGTGTGAGTACCTCAATGTGGGCAGGAAGAAAATATCAGAACTTCAGAGTATATTTATTTTCATTTTAAAATTGAGGGAAATGTGTTGCTGCTAAAATTTAATACAGAAATCGATTTACTTATTTGGCAATATTTGTTGAGCCAAGAATTTGTGCCAAGAGATAGTCAAAGTGCTGAGAATGCAACAGTGAACAAAACAGACTGAGTTCCTGATCTTCTGAAGCATACATCTTGGAGGAGTAAACAGACAAATAATTATAATAATAAAAATACAAACAAGTCAAAAAAATATTTGCATGCAATTCACATAGTAAAAGGTGCTAATGAATAATGCAGCACCAGGAAATGGAAGAGGCCATGGTCCCCTCACGTAATCCATAGATCAGTGACTCACAAGCTATTTGGAGCTGCTCTGATGTAAGAATGTAACGTTCATAGTGCAGCAACACAGATCCCAGGCCACGCACTCTCAGGGTCATCCAGTGTGTGCATATTGAGACTGTGGAGTGTGTGTGTGCGTGCACACACGTGTATGTGTTCAGCACAGCTAGCTACAGAGATTTAAAGATGTGATCTTGTCTTACTAAAAAAGAATCTTGCAAAGCAACTATGGACTGAAGACAATAGTCATAATGAAACACAGACAAAAATACTGAAATCGTGGTAATTACGTGGTAATGTGAGCTTTCCGAAACAATTTAAAATGTTGATGATATGTTTAATTACATTGCTTCTACTAAAAATGAGTATTAATAAATTAGTGAGATCAAAAGCCTTCTTATACTTTATAATAAGTTTTTAAATGTTTATATACTGATTATTTCATCTTTGTTTTATTCTTCCTTTTTAAAAAGTCTTCATTAAGACAATTTATATAATATACAATTTACCCATTTTAGGTGTACAACTGAATAATATTTAGCAAAGTTATTGAGTTACATAATATCTCTATGATCTACTTTTAGAACAGTCATTTTAATATCTCAATGCAAACAGTAGTGTATATCTTATATAAGCTATTTAATATCTCAATGCAAACAGTAGTGTGTATCTTATATAAGCTCTGAACTATGTATATACAATTTACAGGTAAGTAAGTGCATACACATGGAATATATACTTTAAAATATTTAATAATAGAGTTCCATGAACTAAAAGCATGGAGATCTTGGCTTTAAGGTCCCAGCCACAATGTCCAAGTCCACATGATCCTTTGGACAAAGTACACTGGACACAGTCCCTTCATCTGCCTCTGTCTGCTGTTACCATTTTCATATAACATCTAATGCCTTTTTCTGCACTTAGAGTTATGTATAAGTGACCCATGATAAAATCAGAGGAAGGGCAAACACAGAGTTCTTGTAGAGTCAAGTGTCCTGGCAATCCCATCATCAAAAGCAGGAGTCCTTGGCAGAGTTATTGTCTCATAGGTAGGCCTGGAGATGGAAGTTAAGTGAAATGATGCCAAATCTCCAAGATTCTAAGCGTAATGAGACACATATGTATACACAAACATATCACAAATCAGCACAACAGACATATGCACATCAAGGTGCCCTATAATGAGGAAAAAATAATTATTCAGTTCCAGAAATAGATGTGTGCTCCCTGAAAAAATATATATTTTTTTTATTTAAAAGATAGTGAGAATCAGGCTTTCCTTATTGGGACTGGTCAGATCTCAGGACCAAATTGAGAGTTTATATCTTCCAAACCTCCTAGTTTGTTCTAATGTTACCTCAGTTTTATCTTTTCATACACGAGTATCTTTTACTCTAATTCCTCCCCTTATTTTGTTTTTGTTGGTGGTGCATAATCAAATTCTTAAGATGGCTAAAAAAATTACATATAACTAAGTGAATTAATAGTTTATATTTGAGGGCTTATGTGCCAACCTATCTTAAATACCTTAAATATATACTATCTTATCAATTACTGACATTTCAAGTAGGCAATATTATTATACCCATTGTACATATGGGAAAACAATGCCCACCAGTCCAAGGGCACAAAAATAGCAAGTGATAGAGCAGGATTTAATCCTTGGCCATATGAAGCCAGAGCCCACTTTCTTCATCACTGCACTGTAATACTTCCCATTTCAGGACATATGACAGCATGTGTAAGCTAACCAGGATCCCAGGGAGGAGGCAAAAGTGATCCACTTGTTCAAGTGGAAGTAGGGACTATGACCAGGAAGAAGTGAGGGACATCTAAGAGGTCTCAAGTGTCAGCACCAAGTAAGAGGAGTGCCAGAGAAAGAAGCTAGGCCTTCCAGGTAAAAGGAGAATTTGAATCTACTCATATCCACCAAACTAAGCTCTTGGGAAAAAAGGGTTTAGCTGTTCAACCGATAATTTGAAAGCCTTAAAAATTTACTCTAGTCTGACTACAGATGATTCTCATTTGTGAACTGGTATACTCGCTAAAGTTTCTTTATAACCCCACAGCACTTTTGTGGTCATTCACAGACACGTGCAAAAAAATGTGAATCACTCTACATGCCTATTCCCAGAGGAGGTTGAATAAGGCAATGTTCTGCCTTCTTGTTTCAGCTCTCAAACCATAACTCTTTTCTGTGGTCTACTTAATGCTGTGTTTTTCATATCTTTGTGCTTTCGGTTGGTGACTTCACTGTTTAAAATGGTTCCCTAGCATAAAGCTGTAGTGTTGTCTGGTGTTCCTAAGTACAGAAGGCTGTGATGTGTCTTACAGAGAAGACACATGTTTTAGATAAACTTCATTCAGGCATAAGTCATAATGCTGTTGGCTATGAGCTCAGAGTTAATGAGTCAACAATATGTGTTGAATGACATGTCCTTAAACAGAAACACATATACAATAACATTATCTGTTAACAGGGTGGCAAAAATATTGTGGCCAGAGGCTGAAAGGAAGCTAACTTTGTATTTCCCCTAAAAGCAATGGTCCAGTGTTTGCTATTTCAGTGTTTGTTTTGACTTGATAGAACATAACTACATGAACAATGAGACTCAGCTGTATGTATCTCTCAGAAGACACAATGCCCATTCACTATTCAGCCGAAAACCAAACTGGATAATGCATCCTTCTCTGCTTAATAAACGCATTTATGGACACAAAGTCATGAGTCTATATTCTGCTATGAAGTCAAGAGTCTATTTTCTACTATAAAGTCGTGAGTCTGACTCTCCTTCTCTAACCTCTGTCCTCTACAGTCTCTCATTTATACAACCAGAGCAGTGATCTTTTCAAAGCAGAGATGAAATCACCTTTAATGACTACTGCAGTATATTTTCTACTACAAAGCAGAAGTAAGGCCAGGTGCAGTGGCTCACACCTGTAATCCCAGCACTTTGGGAAGCCGAGATGGGCGGATCACAGGAAGCCAGGAGTTCGAGACCAGCCTGGCCAACATGGCAAAACCCCGCCTCCACTAAAAATACAAAAATTAGACGGGCATTGTGGTAGGTGGCTGTAATCCCAGCTACTCGGGAGGCTGAGGCGTGAGAATTGCTTGAACTCGGGAGGCAGAGGTTGCAGTGAGCCGAGATTGCTCCATTGCACTCCAGCCTGGGTAACAGAGCAAGACTCTGTCTCCTCCACCCACCCCTGCAAAAAAAAAAGAAATAGAGGTTTTTCCATAGAGAGTTATATGCCCAACTCCCTATATATTTATTTCACTATTAATATAACACATACCTTCTAAAATATGTTTTGAGAAGCAATATTTTAAATGCATACTAAATTGAAAATATAGACCTTGCAGTTATAACTTTCATATATCTTGTAATCACTGTTAGATTTGCTTTAACAATTAAAGTTAACATTAAAAGTGAGTTTACAAATCATGACTTTGAAAAATGGACCTGGGCTAATATAGTTTCAGCAACGTCTTACTCATCTTCCAAAAGAAATAGTTCACTTTATAAATTGCTAAAAAATGGACTACAAAAAACACACACATCACAAATTAAAACTGCAATCTTCAAACACTTTCCAAATGAAGCTCAATTAACAAACATTATACATATTAAAAGGTATCATGAAATGTTATATTTAATAACTGTGCAATAAGGCTATTATAAAGTTTCATTTATTGGTACTTAAAACAATAAAATAGTTTATGTGCCCAACTAAAAGCTTTTTAAATTTATTTTTTAATAACTCAAAACTAAGTTAGCCTGAATAAAAGACCACAGTAGATTATATTACTGTAATGTGTAAAGACAATAATTAGAAGGGAAGGAAATAAAACATTAGTTTTCCAAAAGTACTTGAATATTTGTCTAATTAGATTGACATATATAAGAAATTAACATTTTTCAAAAGTCCTGAAATATAGTTTCCTAATCAACAAAATAATACAACCTCACATAGACCACACAGTTTTAAGTGAGATCTTCAGTCCAATGCATAATGAGAAACACTTGAGTTCATCACGAGTTTTAAACTATGACATGAATTCATTCTGAATCAGCATAAATATCAGCCAAGCAGGGGTTTTGGATAGCTTAATACATGGTTAGAAAAACATTATTTCTTTTATTAGCATGATCTAATGAACACTACCTGTGCCAATTAAAAGCAACACTATCTGGAATATAAAAACATCAACTTCATATGCCCGGATTTCAAAGTTCAGACCTCAGTGCAAGTATCTCGTGGTGTGAGGGAAACTAAATAGCAACCTTTACTGAACAGGTACTATATTCCTGGTACTCAGTCACATGTTACCGATGTAATTTATGTAATACTCAGAAGCACCTGCAAGAATTATGAATAGGCATAAAAGCCCCTACTTTATACATTAAAGCCTACCTGGCCACCAGCTGGTTTTTGATGGTAGAGTTGTTATTAAGACTCACAGCTGCCTAACACAGAATCCATGTGCTTTCCACTCCAAGTGTGTTTTACCAATAAGGTGGTAGTGTAAACCCAAAAAGTGTCTGAGACAGGTCTCAATCAATTTAGAAAGTTTATTTTGCCAAGGTTAAAGATGCGCCTATGACAGTCTCAGAAAGTCCTGATGACATGTGCCCAAGGGGGTTGGAGGTACAACTTGGTTTCACACATTTTAGGGAGACATGAGACATATCAATCAATACATGAAAGATATATATTGATTTGGTCCAGAAAGGTGGGACAACTTGAAGCAGGGGTGGGTGATGGGGAGGTAGGGGACTTCCCGGTCATAGGTAGACTTAAAAGTTCCCTGACTGGCAATTGGTAAAAGAGTCATCAATAGAAAGGAGGGTCTGGGTCATGATAAAAGGTTGTGGAGACCAAGGTTTTATCGTACTGATGAAGCTTCCAGGTAGCAGGCTTCAGAGAGAATAGATTATAGCAGGCTTCAGAGAGAATAGGTTGTAAATGTTTCTTATCAGACCTAAAGAATCTGTTCTATCAGTAATTCCAAAAAGGAGGAGGGTGTAATGAGGCATGTCTGGCTCTCCCCTCCCATCATGGCCTGAAGTCGTTTTTTCAGGTTAACATCGGAATGCCGCTGGCTGAGAAGAGGGGTCCATTCAGATGGTTGGAGGGTCTTAGAATTTTATTTTTGGTTTACCACAGTCAAATTAACATTTTGAAACTGAAATGAAATAAAGGATATCTGAGAGTTTACTCTGACCCTCTACTCCCCTTCTGTCACCTCTCTCCTCTACAATCTCTCATTTATATCCAGAGCAACAGTCTTTTCAAAGTAGAGATGGAATCATCTTTAATGGCTCCTGCAGATAAACTTTGTAAAAGTTCAAAGTCCTTAATATGGTGTTGGAAGCCCCATTTACTATCTGCCTACAACCTGTATTCCCAGCCATTCTGTGACCCATGAGAGAAGATGAGAGGGCAGAAAGAAGAGGAGAGCTGACACTGTCACTCTGGAAAGAATGCCAGCCTATCAATGAGGACTGCACCCTCCAATCATGAGATGATGCCAAAGCTGAACAAGAAAGTTGAGTGGGCTAGACTCAGGGGGGTAGACTGCAGCCCAGAAAGGAATGAAAAAGAGATGGCAGAGCCTCTGGGGTTGAAGACACCACGGGAAGCCTACTGGATCCTGAGTCAGGGAGGAACTTTCACATACCCTTATTGCCCCTAAGGAACAGGAGAAGTTTCAGTGACGAGAATCCCCAGGAAAGGCACTCAAGGTTCCTTGGGTAGAGAAAACAAAAGTGAGAAAACAGTATGAGAGGTAGAGGTGGAGCCTTTTCATATATTCCAGAGATAAAGCAAATGACTTTACTGGTGAACAGCCAAAGGGGAAGAGAAAGTGTTTGAAGGAGATTAAGAACAGGGCAGAGATCAGAAGGTTCCTCACCCAATGTATGATCTGGAAAGGACAATCACATGGTGATGTGGAGGGCATTCGGTGCACAAGGGTGAGACTAAGCCATCTGCTATTCCTGTCCAAACAAGAACAATATTTTACAAATGACTAAATCAGGACAGGTGCACTCTTCCCTACAGTAGAGTCCTAGGGAAGCCTTTACAAGTAATCACGTCCATCAAAAAGCAGTATCCTTTACCAAATGATCATACAGCAATAACCCGAACAAAAGGGCAACAAGCTTCAAAGTAGAAAGAATCATCACAAGTCAAACCAACCTTGGGCCAGGTTTGTTTTTGCAATTCAGAAATTTAAGAATTTAGAGAGTGTATCATATATTACACAATACCCTATATGGTTTGGAGACAGCATTTCATCATCAAATATATCACAATCCAAACTTAATGGGATATATAATTACTATATAGACCATAAATAATTACACAAGAGTCCAAGTCAGAGTTTGCTACCAAACTCTGCTAAGGATTCTTACAAACAAAATTCTTTCCATTTTCAAAAGTTTCTGAATTGTGAATTTTTAGATAAAAGATTTATGAACTAGCAGTTAACAGCTGCAGTAACAGAATAGCAGCAGAAATAGGAGGAGAACATCAATTTCCCCTTCCTGATCACCACTCTGCCCCAGGTGTCATGCTGTGCACTGTAACATGTTCTCTTTAAAGATGAAGAATTTAGAGTTCAGTGAGCTTTATTCAGGACCTTTAGCAAAATTTTCTCCTCTTAGCCTCCCTAGGCAGAGTTTGAGTACCTTTAATGGTGCATTTTTATTCAGGTCCTGCAATCCCATGACCTGGACTAGGCTGGGTAGGCTGAGGGGGGTCCTCAGAGTGAACTGAGTGAGCATGGCCCAGGGAGAGTCCAGCATAGCCAAAGAGTGTAGGAAGAAAATATTGGAACTTCCATTCACACTGACTTAATGGGTTCTTTTAATCTCTATTTTTGTGTATTCTGAATAATATATGTATTATCAGCACCATAGTATGTGTACATAATTTATAAGTAAATATGTAAACTTATATATTGGGTGTGTCTCCTCAAAAAGTACCTGTTGATAGGGTGTATGATCAAAAGAATATGCAGAGAACATTTCTAGAGCATCTGAATAATTAAATCCTTTAATCTGTTGGAAAACAAATAACAAAATTGCATTACCAGGAAAAGAATTTGTTTTTCCCCTTTAGGCAATAACTAGTTTCAGAACTGTATCTCTCATTTTAGAAAGAAGAATCAGATAACAAACATAATGCAAACCAGACAAGATTAAATAGACAAGATATTTTTTGGTTTTTTGTTTTTTAAATATTTTAAGGCAAGTGTGATTTAAATAGGGTTTTTGGTAACTACCATTGTTACCTCTACTAAATGGTGTTTCTCTTGGGAAAATTCATTAACTATTAATTTCAATAAAGGATCTCATCTGTTTCAAGTTCACTCTTACATTTACAAACTACATCATGCATGCACTACTTCCTTTTGACTTACTCTGGCACATTCAAATAATTTGCATTTTCAAAAGTAGACTCAGATGCTTTTTTGTGGACCCAGGTGATGGGGCAGAGGCAGGATAAAAAGATTTGCATGTCCTTTGAGAGAGGAGTCACTCATAATTAGAAAAGAAATTCAAACTCACAATATGGAAATAAATCTATTTTTACTATAACCTGGGCTTAGAGAAATCTGAATAACTGGAGCATTCATTTAGTTGTGACATCATAAGTAACACAGGAATTAGAAACCCTCCTCGGATTTGAGCACATGAAAGTTCAATATGTGGCCAGGCACACTGGCTCATGCCTGTAATCCCAGCACTTTGGGAGGATGAGGCGGGCGGGTCACTTGAGTTCAGGGGTTCAAGACCAGCCTGGCCAACATGGTAAAACCTCGTCTCTACTGGAAAAAAAAAAAAAAAATTGGCATGGTGGCAGGTGCCTGTAATCCCAGCTACTCGGGAGGCTGAGACAAGAGAGTTGCTTGAACTCAGGAGATAGAGGTTGCAGTGAGCCCTGAGAAGATTGCACCACCACACCCCAGCCTGGGTGGCAGAGCATAATTCTGTCTTAAAAAAAAAAAAAGAAAATGGGCCAGGCACGTTGGCTCACGCCTGTAATCCCAACACTTTGGGAGGCTGAGGCAGGCGGATCACGAGGTTAAGAGTTCAAGACCAGCTTGGCCAACATGGTAAAACCTCGTCTCTATGGTGGTAGGTGCCTGTAATCCTAGCTACTCAGGAGGCTGACACAAGAGAGTTGCTTGAACTCAGGAGATGGAGGTTGCAGTGAGCCCTGAGAAGATGGCACCACTGCACCCCAGCCTAGGTGGCAGAGCATAATTCCGTCTTTAAAAAAAAAAAAAACAGAAAAGAAAAAGAAAAAAGAAAATGGACCAGGCACAGTGGCTCACGCCTGTAATCCCAACACTTTGGGAGGCCGAGGTGGGCGGATCACGAGGTTAAGAGTTCAAGACCAGCCTGGCCAACATGGTGAAACCCTGTCTCTACTAAAAATACAAAAATTAGTCGGGTGTGGTGGCACACACCTGTAATCCCAGCTACTCAGGAGGCTGAGGCAGGAGAATCGCTCAAACCTGGGAGGTTGCATTGAGCCGAGATCACGCCACTGCACTCCAGCCTGGGTGACAGAGCAAGATTCCATCTCAAAAAAAAAAAAAGACAACAAATATTTTTAAAATGTGATAGTTCCAAGAAGCCCAAACAACTTTTCTCTGTAATGCTACCAGGGTATTGTAGTGAACATACACCACTGTTACTAGATGCAAAACGCATGGGAGATAGGGTTGAATTTTGTCTAATCTAGCATCTACCTTCAAGGTTCCTCCTTTCAATGAATGCTATGAATCTGCTTTCAAAGTCTGACTTGGCTTCTTACAAATTCATCAACTCAGTGGTCAAATCAGACAAGGGTCCTGCCTTTGGGAAGCTAGTGTTCCCATGAGGATATATATGTTTGGAGAGGAATGAAGCTATCCCACAGAGAATGAGGGAGCATGTGAGCAGAGACTAAGTGACAAGAATGAGAAACACTATTTGAGAAAGAGGATTCCAAAAATAGGAATGGATCCACGCAAAGTCCCAAAGCCAGAACACGTTCATTGCTTCCAACAGCAAAAAGGTCAACAGAGCCAGATCTGCCTGATCTATCAGTGACAGGATGAGATGATGTCAGAGAAGGGATGAGGGCCAGCAAAGACCTGGGGTTTAACTTTAAGTGAATTGGGAAGTCAGGGCCAGGAGGGGAGGTGAAGGTTGGTCAGAGGATTGATTTGACTTGTCATGGATTTTCAAAGGATCACAGTGTCTGCTGTGTGGAATAAGTTTCATGCAGGGCGAGTCCAAGGAAGATGACCAGTGGAAGGGAAAGTATCAAAGGTTCTTTGATTTACAATTTGTTTCTTCATTTTTAGCTTTCTGGTTATTCAGATTTCAGCATTGCTGGAAATACAAAACTACACACCATATCTCACATTAACCACTGCCTGTTGGGTCCACTCACGAAAGAGGAACATGGGCAAGTTGTGCTTATTTTCAGAAAGGTCCCTACTTCTCTAAGTCTCATGCTCACAGAAAAGACCCAATCCGTGTGATGGTCTGCCTTCCTAATATTCACTCGTGACATCAAAATAGCCTCTCAATTTAAACAACATCATGCAAAGTTTTGCAACTATGTACTGGGACTTGCTATCTGAAAGGAGTCCCATATTTTGTAGGAGAACAGCTTAAGGACAAAGTTTAGTATATCATCAATAAAAGTTGTTATTCATCCAACAGACATGGGGAGGAGGGTGGTACATTTTATTACTACTACTGGTTGAGTATCCCTTATTCAAAATGCTTGGGACCAGAGTGTTTCTGATTTCAGATTTTTGTAGATTTTGGAATATTTGCACATACATAATGAGATATCTTGGCAATGGACCCAAGTCTAAACACTAAATTAATTTATGTTTCATACACACTTTATATACATAGCCTAAAGGTAATTTTATACAATATTTCAATAATTTTGCACATGAAACAAAGTTTTGGCTGCATTTTGACTGTGACTCATCACACAGGGTCAGGTGTGGAATTTTCCACCCATGTCATTATGTCGGCACTCAAAAGCTTTTGGATTTTGCAACATTTTGTATTTCAGGTTTTTGCATTTGGGATTTTCAACATACAGATATCAAGAAAATTCTTCTGAGCACCAAAATGCAGCTGTGAGAAAAAGGCAAAAGTTTTTAATGGGACATCTGAGTAAATAAAAGTCATCCCTGCTAAAAATCAGATTGTGCTTCATTAACAGAAGTAAGTACAACTGTAAAGTCAACAAAAAACTATTTCCCTAAGAGCATTCCACAGTTGTCAAACAATGTAATAACCCCCTACTGTTGAATGTTTTTTTTTCATTCCTACCAACTTTTCTAACTCTACTTCATTTCCCCTGCTTCCTGAGCAAAGATCACTAGGATACCAAGTTGTGACACTGCCTCAGCTTCAGAATAGCACCCAGTACAGAGTTGACCACGGCTTCCCCTGATCCATCCTTAACAACACGCAGCATAAGCCCAAAGCCCTCCTCTACTCTCTCCCACCAAACATCCCAGGATTCTTCACGAGATGCAGTGTCCCTTCCTTGGCCTACAGGCATGTTTTTAGGGGCCTTTATGTAAATAGGATTTATCACTACTCAAGAAAGGCAAGTATGCACAAAATTAATTATTAAAATGCTTATTATGTCAGATAGTCATAAGTGCTATGACGAAAAAAAACTGCTAAAACATTAACTATCTATCCATCTATATCTAAATGGTTAATATCATAGATCTCATTTACACAGAATAAAACTGTCTCTCTAGATTCCATACTAGAAACACTACGAGAATTAAAGAGATCTTCCAACCTATATTATATTCCTTCTATAGTCAATCGAAATTCTTTCTATATTAGGTCTCTAAAGCACCTGTCAGATCAAGTCGGAAACTTAGCCGTCTTCCCTAAAAATATATTTGAAATCATTTATGCCCCAATTAGGTGAGTCATCTCGCAAAACTACTGAGGTATAGTTATATGATCAAAATGTTAAGGACTATTTCTCAAAATTATTAATTGACGTTACCTCCTAAATTTTGTCTTTAGAAAAAGGAAGAAGAACAGGTCTGATCTTCCAAAAGAAGACATCCAAAAAAATTGTGTCTCCATAAATCCCAGTTTTGTCAAGCCCTGTGTCACATTCATCGACCTTTCCCAAGCATAACATATCTTTTATTAAAATGTCAGATAAAAAGAAACACATCTGAAAACTTCAAGCTTTAGAGGAATAATACAATGACATTGTTTAAATTCTAAGCTAACTGACAGTTTGGAAATTCTCTTTTGTGAAGTCATTAGTTTCCAAGTACTCATCAATCATTTAAGGTTGTAATCAATGACAAATTAATGCTTACTCTCATAAGGACAAGTATAAAATTTAAATTCACTAATTCATTCACAGCAAGTATGTCTCCAACTCAGTATTTATCAGAACATAAAATGTGTGTCTTCTTAAGTGTTAGATAGCTGAATTGCACTGATCTCAATTTCATCCACATATGAATTAATTGCTGCAAAAAATCAAACGAGTGGCCACATTTGTGATATTTCCAAATGAATTGGATAATTCAGGGATGATAATAGTGGCCCTTTATTTGGTGGTGACTAAGTGCAGGCACTGTCTTCCCGTCCATGAGTTTTCGAAATCCTCACAAATGTTAACAGAGCTGAGTAAAAATGTCAATCCTATGTAAGAAGAAATCAAGGATTATAAACATGAAGCATCTTGTCAGCCAGCAAGTATTAGTGCCATGATTTGAACCAGGTTCCCTCTGACCACAACATCTGTGCTTATACCTTAGGCTAGATTGCCATCCCTACGTAACTGGGATCACCAAATCTCTACTCTGGGCAAAGCGGTCATGATTCTAAAATAAGAATTTAAAAACCTGAAGAAACATTGTATAACAATTATTAGTGTATCACAATGGGAAATGGTAAAGAAAATTACAAAGGCTGATCAGAAAGTGATAGAATTCAAATATGCTATGAAATAAGTAGCAATAATAAACAGAAGCAATCAAGTACATTCCAATGTTCTTGCTGTTGCCAATCAAATATCTAGGTATTCACAGTTTTCTAACATGTCACCCACCACAGTCTCATCCTCTTTGTACACACATATGCAACCTTGATTTATACCATTTGAAATTAGAGTCATTGAAGGAAAAAGTAAACAGTGTGCTCTGGAGCATCAAGGACCATGTAAAAAACAGATATTTGTTTCAACCCACCATTGAGCTATACTACCACCAGATTTTTTTTTAAGCTGATGAGAAAACTATGTTTCAGTCTCTGGAGTTTAACGGTTACACCTGTGTGATACTGCAATAGAATTAGGTCTGTCACCCACAAAGATGTGGAACTTACATTTTGTGCATTAAAAAAAAGAGAGACTATTACAGTATCCTTTAGTTTCTCTAGGCATTAGCTCAAGGAATAAAATACACACCCCATTTATTCTCTTGAGGCACTCAGAGTACAGTAGGAGAGACAGATAGCAAAGCAGTTCCAACAGTGGGGTTATCTAGGAGGTGTTAAGAATGAGATGCTAATGCAGTTCCTAGTTGATGCATTAATCCAGTGTGATAAAGGCTAGACCACAAAAAATGTAACTAGAATGACAGTGAAGGGACTGAGAAGCTGAATTTTGTAATTTGCTGATTATATGTGTTGGGGAGGAGTAGGGAGGAGGCAGCAGCAGGTGTTTAAGTTGCCTAGATAGGCCAGAGGTAATATGGTAGAACCACCGATTAACACAGGGAAAGGGGAGCAAGAGCCATTTACAGAAGGTAAGGCGGAAGACTGATAAGTTATCGAAGTTGAGACATACTATATAGTCCAACCAGATATTCAAGGTGGAAGTTCAGAGCAAAATCTGGGATGGAAATGTGGAAGACAGGAACCATCTCCCCTCAAACAAGTGTATAAAGTGAAAAGCAAACAAGGCTGGGAGCTGAACCACAGGAATAATTAACTTTTAGTGGCAGCACAGAGGAAAGAGAACTCATAATGAAAACCGAGAGAGAATGGCCAGGGAAGCACAGGAGAGCCGGGTTGGGGGAAGAGAACAGGACTAAGGAAGCCGAGAGAGGAAGTTTCAAGGAGTAAGCAACAATTGCAAGTATTGCAGAAAAGTCAGTTGAGGGAAGCGGAGGTGCCCCCATCTTGTTTGGTTACTAGGGAGGACAGTAGACACCTCGGGGACACAGAAGCCAGACTGTAATGAGCCGGGAAGCCAGAAAAGCAAGGTATGACAAGAGACAAGATAAAATAAACTATATTTAATTAAGATACACTAATTTTTAAATCAAACTTTGATAAGTGGAAATTGCAAATAAGGTTCAGATAACAACCAGAGATCCTCCAAACATTTCAAAATTACCTGTTTCCCTTACATCATACTTTTCATGTCTTATTTTGATGGCTGGTAACCCTACCTAGGTCTGAAGAGACTCTAGGTTACTCTTTCAACTTTAGGCGACAGATTACAAACTTTAGAATTAGAAAAATTTAAGCTGTGATACCTTTGAGGCCAAAAAAAAAAAAAAATCTGTAAACCAGAGGCATGAATAAAAAAGTGGTAATTTATTTTTCTCTACTCTGTGTCACCTAACCTAGTGAGGTGATCAGCACTTAGCACAGGCCTAATTAACTGTTGTCAAACAGAATTGAAGGTCAAATGGCTAACTAGAGATGGAGACATGACTAGAATCCAGATCTTTTGATCTGCCAGGTAATTTTCTTACAATGACAATTCAAAAGGTCATGTCTTACAACTGCAGTAAGCTCTGTAAAAATGTTATATTCAATATCACTAATTATCAGGGAAATGTACACGAAAATTATGAGACACACTTTAAACTCACTAGAATGGCTATCAACAACAACAACAAAACAGAAAATGGCAAGTGTTAGCAAGATTCTAGAGATTGGAACCCTAGTGCACTGTTGGTGGAAATGTAAAATGGTACAGCTGCTATGGAAAAACTATGTAGCAGTTCTTCGAGAAAATAACCATAGAATTATCATATAATCCAGCAACTCCACTTCTGGGTATATGCCCAAAAGAAATGAAAGCATGGACTTAAACAATTGTACACCAATGTTCCTAGCAGCGCTATTTGCAATAGGCAGTGTCTACAAATGAACAAAATGTGATAAATACATACAACATATTATTATTCAGCCTTTAAGAAGAAGGCAATTCTGACAACTGCTACAATGTGGATGAACCTTGAGGACATTATGCTAAGGGAAATAAGTCAGTCACAAATGGACAAATACTATAGGAGTCCACTTATGGGAGATACTTAGAGTAGTCAAATTCGTGGAGACAGAAAGTAGAATGATGGTTGTTAGGGGCAGAGGGAGAGGACAGTGAGACAGTGTTTAATGGACACAGTTTCAGTTACACAAAATGAAGAGTTCAGGAGATGGATGGAGGTGACAATTGTGCAACAATATAAACATAACGTCACTGAACTGTATACTTAAAAATGATAATTGCAGCCGGGTGCAGTGGCTCACACCTGTAATCCCAGCACTTTGGGAGGCCGAGGTGGGTGGATCACCTGAGGTCAGGAGTTCGAGACCAGCCTAACAGGGAGAAACCCCCATCTCTACTAAATATACAAAAAATTAACCAGGAGTGGTGGTGCATGCCTGTAATCCCAGCTACTTGGGGGGCTGAAGCAGGAGAATTGCTTGAACCCAGGAGGCAGAGGTTGCAGTGAGCTGAGATTACTCCATTGCACTCTAGCCTGGGCAACAAGAGCAAATCTCCGTCTCAAAAAAAAAACAGATAAATGCATGTTAGGTTATGTGTATTTTAGGATTAAGAAAACAAAAATGATAAAATTAATTTTAAGCCAAGTTGGAATGAATGTACAGATCTAGAAACCGATACATTTTAGGAGATGAATTTGGTAAAGGAAAAAGATACATTTATTTGCCAGGGTCAAAGTCCCAGGTGACCATGGGTGCTATCTTCACTGTGGCTATAGGCAACTCTGCAGGAATGCAGCCTGACTCACCTCACACTCAGATCTTTCAAGAGATGCTCTCAGCCCAAATATTTATGTGAAATTACTACACTTTATATACTGCCAATCAAACAGAAGTCATGAAGTCAACCAAGGGCCAATATTATCTAATCATCTTCCATAGTCATGCTACTTACATCAGTATAAATACCAATGTATTGCTTCTCATTTAGATAAGACATTTTCTTAAACTTGACTATGAGGACATTTTCTGCTGCCTCTCACTCTATAAATACTCAATACCAATTCACATTTCATAATACAATGAAGACAGCTTTTTCCCAGAGCACATAATTTCTGTACTAAAATTGTTGGGCTCTGCTGTCAATTTTGCTAGCTCCATCACACTGAACTCTATAAGTAGCACAAAAATCAAAATGTATTATTTCAGGCCACATTTCTCTTAATGTTATGATTGTTCTCTGCATGATTTCACCTTGCACAGCTCATGTCATTTCATATAACAGAGATAAAGACTGTTGTTCAGCTAATAGAAAAAAAAATAGATAACTCTCAGTCCCTGTAGTAAGGTATAAACTCACTTAGCTAAATTTTGTTTTCTAGGTAATTTCATGGTGTTAGCTCTTTGAGGAGCCAGGTGCTTTGCCTTAATGTGTTTTTAGATTTAGAGTATATTAGAGAAAATCCATAGAAAAATACAGGGTTCATAGGCTTCTACAGTAATTCCCAATACGTGCTCACAAAATGAAATTTTAAATTACTCCATCAGCACAGGTGAAGGATAGAATGTCTTGCACAGTTTGCACAAGGTGACAACTGAGTTACTACAGACTATAAATGTTCTACAAGCCTAGGGAATTTAGCACAGAATGCATATTAAGTGACGTGTTTTTAGATACACACATACATCAGGAACAGAAATATGAGTCACTCATTTTCATCCATGCAGCCATTAAAAATTAATTCTCCAATGCTATGTAGTCATCTGGAAAATAATTCATGGTACAATTTTAAAAGAAAAACACAAACTATAAAATTCTATCAAAACTATGTTTATGGCTCTGTGAAGTGATGTACAAGTATGACTTACATTGGAAAAAACAAAAACATGAAAAAAATACTGATGCCTGATTTTTTCCCAAGGCAGATAATATTTGGTTTTTTGTTTTGTTTTGTTTTTTTGTTTTACTTTTTATTCCTTCTACTATTGACATAATGTTTTGTAATAAGTGAATGTAAAAATAAAAGTAATGTTTGCAGTGATATTTTGTATATGTGCTTTCAGACAAGAGAAAGAAAAAGTTTAATCAAAAACATTCTTGGATGACAACTAGATTTCTGGTGACCAGCTCAGATCAACTCATGACAGCTACCTGAAGAGCTATTATTAAAAAACTATTCTGGCCGGTCGCGGTGGCTCATGCCTGTAATCCCAGCACTTTGGGAGACCCAGGCGGGAGGATCACGAGGTCAGGAGATTGAGACCATCCTGGCTAACACAGTGAAACCCCGTCTCTACTAAAAATACAAAAAAATTAGCCAGGCGTGGTGGCGGGCGCCTGTAGTCCCAGCTACTCGGGAGGCTGAGGCTGGAGAATGGTGTGAACCAGGGAGGCGGAGGTTGTGGTAAGCCAAGATAGTGCTACTGCACTCCAGCCTGGGTGACAGAGTGAGATTCCGTCTCAAAAAGAATAAAGATTCTGAGACTCAGTGGGAAATGTGATGTCATCCACTTGAACATCGGCCTTGGGCTTGGGAAAGGGAAGCAATGGTTCTAGGCCGGTATTACCATCTCCATCTCAGCACAAATATCAGAAACATAGATCCTACGGAAGGACCAGAAATATCCTACAACTTTCTTTAAGACAATTCAAGAGGCCGTGGTAACTCAAGATATAGCACAGCTAATAAGTTCTTATTCAAAAGCCAATATAGAAAAGTCCACATATACTTTTAGAATATTCTAAATAACACAGTGCTCTGCAAAATAAAGGAAACCACTTCACACAGTACAGGCATATTACAGGAAATCAAGACAGATATCTATTTAATGTGTTTATTCCTAGGTTGTTAACTCCTACTTATGTGCAGTAAAATATTATCATGTTTATCATCTCTGCACAGAACAGAAGCTCCAGAGAGAGAACAATCAGTACAGGCATCTATCTGCACAACACAAGTGCTTGAAGAGCATCTAAGCTCGAGTTTAACATTTAATTTAGTAAATTTCTGCTTTTCTATAAAGGTATAATTCTGTATTACCATTCCTTCCGACTCTCAGGACCCAAAGCATACTGTTCTATACTGAGTTAATCAACAAGAAGCACAGAGAACCTGTGTAAGCTACCACAGCAGGGTTTACACCACTGGGTAAGTTTCCACGGACCGAGCAGGGAAGGTTCTTGATTAAGACACTTGCACCTTTGCAAAGCCTCACTGTCTATTTCGGCTCATTGATCACCAAACAATTCAAATTTCATAAATCATATAAAAATCCAGTGTCGAAAAGATTCAGACTAAAAGTAGAGGAAGCTCTAATTTCCAGTAAGTATCTTGACACAAGCGGGCAGAATCTTGACAGCCTGAGAATGACAGGACAGTGTGGCATTTCCAGAGAGCTAAAAGCAACAAACGAAACAGCATATTTTAGGCATGAAAAGAAAGTTAAAGCAAGCCTGGCCACAGCTCTAGACTTACCTAATCGGCCAATGTAATTGGAAAGTAGACACAGGAGCTCTCACTAGGAGCAAAGTTCGGCCAACTTGGTTTGTGTGAAGAAAGGGAGGCTCTACTGAGCCACACTCAAGTCCTTGCCTGGAAGAGGCCTATTATTTCGAGATGGTTCAGTTCTACTTGGTGGAAGGGCAATGCCTGTGTGAAATATAATGCTAGAGACCTAGCATAAGGAGAAAATGGGTGCATCGAACACTTGGGGTGGAAGTGTAGGGATTTTGTTTCCTTATTCAAGGCTGTTATTAGTTGTATAATGTGACCTTTGCACAGATCAAAAACCTGGCTCTTTCAGGTCCCACATCAGGAATTACCTCCTTAACAAGTTCTACCCCAATCCTGACTCTAATCCTGACCTTCTAGTGTGAAGCAGCACCTCCATGTGATAATCTCATCACACCTCACATTGTTGATGACCCTAAGGGTCCAATATTATCTTGTTAGTTTATTTACTTAATCTCCTAATCTACTCCTCAGTACCATCCTGCAATACTGTAAGTGCCCTGAGGGGAAGAGACTGGATTTGCCTAGTCCACATCAATACCTGGCACATTCAGGTAAGTTTTGATGGAGTAAACAAATGAATGAATTCAGAAAAGGATTTGTTTTATTAATATCATGACTGAATATTTACTAGAAATCCAAGCCTGTCTAGAGACAGTTCATCAACCTAAAGAGCCTCATAACTGTTCAGCTTTTCGGAAAAACATGTTGTGTAATACATATTTATTGCTCTATGATAAGGTACAGGGCAGCTTTTTACAGAGGCATTAAATTAGTAATGACCATCAGTCTTACTGATTGGAGGTCAGGGAGTAAACTATGGTGAGGATGCACCTGTTTTATCTGCTTGGACATCCCATCTGGTTTTTCCCAATCATTTCATAATGGAATGACCCATGCCTCTTAACATCTTTACAAAATTACTATCAACAGGTTGACAATGAAGCCCCTGAACTCCACAACAGAGTAAGGCCCACATAAGTGATATCAGACACTATCAACCAAGAATTGAAGCATCCGGCCGGGCGCGGTGGCTCAAGCCTGTAATCCCAGCACTTTGGGAGGCCGAGACGGGCGGATCACAAGGTCAGGAGATCGAGACCATCCTGGCTAACACGGTGAAACCCCGTCTCTACAAAAAAAATACAAAAATCTAGCCGGGCGAGGTGGCGGGCGCCTGTAGTCCCAGCTACTCGGGAGGCTGAGGCAGGAGAATAGCGTAAACCCGGGAGGCGGAGCTTGCAGTGAGCTGAGATCCGGCCTCTGCACTCCAGCTCGGGCAACAGAGCGAGACTCCGTCTCAAAAAAAAAGAATTGAAGCATCCTAGAACTGGGCATGGTGGCAGACGTCTAAAGCCCAGCCCACTGTCCCCTCTTTCCATTAACATTTGGATCTCAGTAGGCAGAGATCCTTTTCAATCCTGAGGATCCTGGAGATAGCTGGAATTCCTCAGCATGTTGGGACTAAGAAAGGGCAGCAGGTGAGGCACCCAGGAAGCACTCATGAGGAACTGACTGATGTGCATGCAATGCCCTCTGAACTGATCCAAATGTTTCAACCAAAGGAGAAAAAACTGCTGCAGACGAATTAGAAGGAATCACATGCACTCACGCACACACATACACACACCTCCTGAGCCCTTTTTTGGCCTGTGAATCTACAAAGGTTTTTAAATATAAATTAATAAACTCTTCCTACACTCTTGTGAAGCATGATTTAATGAATATATTTCTCAACCTGTGTGGGACGCCTTAACGTGACATTTGCCCAGATCATGGGAGTTTGTCTCAAAATACTCAAAGGGGTTACTCACTATCAAAGATGGCAGTCAGGCCGGGCGCGGTGGCTCAAGCCTGTAATCCCAGCACTTTGGGAGGCCGAGACGGGCGAATCACGAGGTCAGGAGATCGAGACCATCCTGGCTAACACGGTGAAACCCCGTCTCTACTAAAAAAATACAAAAATCTAGCCGGGCGCGGTGGCGGGCGCTTGTAGTCCCAGCTACTCGGGAGGCTGAGGCAGGAGAATGGCGTAAACCCGGGAGGCGGAGCTTGCAGTGAGCTGAGACCCGGCCACAGCACTCCAGCCTGGGCGACAGAGCGAGACTCCATCTCAAAAAAAAAAAAAAAAACAAAGATGGCAGTCAGCACTCATTAGTATTTATAAGGCATTCCATTATAGCAGCATCTCTCAAATGAAAAGGTAAAGAACACTTATCAATATTAAAACCATCATCTTTTAAAAAGGTTGTATTGATTTTTCTCCACCACTCGGATTCCATCAATGCCAGTGTCAGTGCGATGAAGTGGACATTATCATGTAACAGCTTAAATTGATAATTCCCAAATGAACTTTCCCTGGTTTTCTATCATTTCTCAGTCTGTGGATTTTGCAAACCATTTCATAGAGCCTCAGCTAGAACAAAGGCTTAGAATGATTAAAAACATCCAAATCAATCTTCCCACCAAGCTAAAATACTGCAAATGAGTTTTTAAATATGAAGTAATTATTAGGTTCTATTAAGGGAGGTAAACATGACACATTATAGGGCACTAAAGTTCAATGAGTCTCTCCACCATCAATATTACCAAACAACAAGGGCAGCAGCCACTGCAGCTGCTTCTTAAGGAGAGGCCATGGTGCCTCAGGTGACAGGTACTAAGCACTTTAGAAATACTATCTTATAATCCTCATAACTCTATAAGGTAGGTACTATTAGAAGCCTATTTCACTGACAAATAAACTGAGGCACAGAAAGCTTATGTAACTTTCCCAGTGACACACAGTTACTACATAGTAGAGCTGAGATCCAGGCCCATCGGCTCAGCTCCACATGCTTGACCTCTAAGCCACCTGTCCTTCAGTCTCTGATACCTCATTTCCTGCACATGAGTGTTTCAGTGTCCATTCCTCATATGTGTGGCATTGCAAAGGGTCCTTCAGCAAAGTTCCAAGAGGCTACACAAGGTGAGAGGAACAGAGATAAGAGTGACAACCTCTCCCCAAGCCTTTGATAGCCAGTCCCTCCGATTCTTCCAGACTCGTCACATTTTTCCTCCCCACTCTCAGCCTACACAGACCTTTTCTGCCTTTAAAAATCCTCTCTGCTCCCAAGTGGTTACCACTAATAATCTTTTCATGAAGATGAAGCTTGACACTCCAAGGAGATAAGTTTTTAAAACTAGAAAACATTTCCATTTTCTCTATTGTCCCGTTTAAACATGAAATCATAGCGAATCAATATTTTTGGCTGGGGTGGGAGCAATCAGAAATGTAGGCATGTGCTCCAATGAAGCCATTGACTGGGTTTCATCTTCCAAAGCTTTCAAAGGTACTCTTTTGTCAATATATATATCTATATATTTAGGAAACACTGTCAGCTAACCCCAGAAATGACCAGGCTTTCATCAAATTATATGGTAATTACCAAGAAACCACTAAACCCAGCACTGGCAATACGACATGTGCACGTCCAATACTCACTTTCTGACCTCAAAACTTAGTTAAAAATGCAAAAGGGAAAAACATCTTTAAAATGAAAATAAAAACCTAAAGTTTAAAAAAACCTTTCAGCGTCTATTGTCTCATCTCTAAAAATAACAGCCTCAAGTTGGGTAAATAGACTAGATTTTTAAAATTGTTACTGACCCAAAAATGTGCCTCCTGTTTTTTTCTTTTAATACTGTAATTTAGTACCAGGTCCTACCATCCTTTCTCAGCCTTATCCTGGTTAGAAGGCAATGTAGAAAAAAACCTCAGCAGTGCACAGATGTCTGATCTCTGAGAAAGCTGCCATAACATCGTAGGCACGCACTTACCGAAACCTCTGTAGGTTTGCTTATTACAAAGAATCCAGACTCCCTCTTTCCCTTGAATAATAGAAATTTATGAAGTATCTACTATGTGCAAGGCAGTCTGCATGTATTATTACTAATATCCACAGGCATCTCAAAGTATTTTCATCTCCATTTTACAAATGAGAAAACTGAGTTTCAGAGATGTCAAAGTCCTACAGCTAATATATGGCAGAACTAATATTTGCGCTGGGGTTTGTCTGAATTCAAAACCCAGACTTTCCCCAGTAGCAAGGTGGTTTGAGAGAGCCATAAGGTAGGCCTTCATAACTTGCTCACTGGAGTGGAAATTTCTTAAGTGGTTCCACTCTACACCTACCTCATCAGAAATGGCCTATAGGAAGTCCTGTTGAATGGAGAGAAAAACTTGGAACCTTTTCTTTCCTTAATCATTCCAACAACCATACACAGTAGTGCTAATTCTCCTGATCTCAAAATAGCTAATAATAAACACCAGACTTTTAAAAATCTCTAAAATATTAAACAAATTCAAAGTCTGTTTAATATCCTCAGGTCCAAGGATAATTTTTTAAATGACATTTTAAAGACAAAAATAAAAAGCCCTATTATCTCACCACTGAATTAAACCTGGTAACTTTTTTTTTTTAAGGTGGGTATGCCTTAGGAAACTGTAATTGTGCCTAGAGGCACAGGATGAAAAGTGACTTAGCTCAAACTAGACCATCTTCACAAAGGAACCACGAACCACTAGTAAGTTTCTAGTACTCATTTCCAGAAAAAAAAATATATATCTGTATTCATATGCCAGCATATAATATTGTTCTATATTATTTTATCCTATGCTTAATCACATAATTTCAAAAGCAACAATAATACAAATGCTTTGTAAGTACTAAGTCAGTCAGCTCTGACCCACAGCCACCAGCAAAAAAATATCGACAGGCAAGAGCTGGTTTTCCAACTGGCCAGATTTAGGATATTACTACAAACCATGGAAATGACCAAAATCGCACAAACAAGACATCCAGAATTGGTCAGCAAAATTTACATTAGAAAATAGCTTAAACAAAAATACAAAATTACCATTCATAACCTATAGTAAAATGGCTTCTTAGTGAAATGAATATAAACAACAGTGATGAGTGTTCTCAAAAGCAGATGAGGCTGTGCCCGGAACATCAGATTATAGGGTTCCAGGGAGTATTAGTTACATTCTTCCACCACTTTCCACTGCCATTTACACCAGCCTCGGCATCTGCTCTTACATCCTAGAAAGCCACAGACTCCACGTTAAACTAAAGGAGGATCCCTAGGAGATATCTCAGAAGCTCTGCTGGGGATAAGTGGAGTATTCAGAGAAGTAACCCCAGCTTCTTGAAGACCACGATAACCAAAACATCCACCACATTTGTATACTCTGGGTCCTGAAAAGATCTTATTTGATAAGTGTATCTTAATGCTGCTAATAAATACATACCAAAAAAAGTACCTTGATCTAATCAATAGCACCACAAGAATTTTCCTGGGTTTTGAAATGCCAACATCTGTATATATTTAAAAGGTTACCTCATTCAAAAACATAAAAACACAATGAAGTTGTTCTCACGTGAACACTTAGGAATTAAGTGTAGTAATATTTAGATGTGATTGCTAGCTTTGTTACACAAATCTACCAAACCTGTTTACAGCATCACTTGGATCAGATAAAGGATAGGGACTTTTCCAGATTACCCAGCTTCATATATACACAGTCATCTGGCAGGAAATTGCTCTAAAATGACATACTCATCAAGACCTTGCTGCGTTTATCTTCACAACAGGGTTCAGCGGGATTCCAGGTCTACATGGAAGTGGTTTTAAAGCCTCCCCTGTCATGAAGGATTTCACCTTTGCACTGAGCCTGGGAATGCACAGAGCAGCTACTTCCAAACTCAGGAGGTAGAGGAATTTCTGAAATCTTAGTTGGAATGGGTCTTGGAACCCCTCAAGTCTCGTGGTGAAATAATTTCCCTGGGATACAAAACAGAGTGCAATGGTTGAAATGGTTGAAACAGCACTAGCTTGAAATCAAATAACAGGGGTGGAAAGTAAAAAAAGACATAGGCCAGATGTCCAACCCAGTTGGGTGACCTTGTGCAAGTTCTAGGTTTCTCTGAGTTTCAGTGTTGCCTTCAATAAAATGGAGATGATTTCTACCTAGTAGGGCTCCTAAGAGGATTAGCATGACTAAGATAATGCTACCACTGAGTAGAGGCTCAGAAATATCAGGTAGTTGGCACACAAAATAAAATAGACAGCAGCTAAATCTGTATGTCCTGTAAACTAGGAAAGCAAAAACTTCTACAAAAAAAAAAAAAAAAAAAAAAAAACTACCAATGAAAAGGCACAGCCTGACAACTGAACACAAAAACTAAACAATAAAGTAATAATTCTGGATCTTGGGCTCATAGTGACAATGCTAGAAACTGACACATGGCTTTGGAAAGGAAATTAGAGAGGAAGTAGTTAATAAAAGGACCAAATACCAGTCTGTTATTACTGATCAGGGCCACACCTATCTGATCAAACATAATTTGGGGGCACACAAATAGTTCATGACATTTAAAAACAATCCATCAGATACTTTCCAAGCCTCACCATGTCTTTTGGTTCAAATATTAACAGAGAAAACTTCCCAAGAACTTTCTTTCTCGTTCTTTGCCAAAGCTACATGTCTCTTGCCAACTCACATGAGGCTTAAGGGAGTGAAAGAAATGTCAGATAAATTCTGCCTGTTTAGACAGGCCTAAAATGCTGAAGGCAACTTCCGCCAAGGACTCCTACAGAATTCAAAACATAGCACAATGTCAGAAAAAGTAGATGATAAACATGCCAACGAGGAGATAAGGAAGACAGGGGAGGGAGCTCATGTAAGTAAAGACTTAGAGGAGATGGAGATAATTATTTACTGGGCCTGTTCCAACAACAAACAAGAAGCCTTCAAGTGAAGCATTGTTGCTGTAGGACAAGGAACACAGGACAGATTCTACCCAACAGATGTTGTCACCAATTGACCCAGTGAAAATAATAATTGAGCCTGCAGCACTCCTGAGCCCCAGGTTATTCATGAAGGGGCAACTGGAGGTGGAACAGCTGATCCCAAAGGTCATTTCCAGACTGTAACCCGAGGAAGCATATATACGTCTTTTACGTTGAGCAAGATTATTATAGCAATAATGCTTATTGTAGTCCAAGAAATATAATGTTCTTTTTTGACATATTACCCAAGTTCTCAGACTAAATCCAAACATGTTTCATAATGCTAAAAGTAGTTCCCCAACCACCACCTTAAAAAAAGCATTACACAATCATTATTTTTGTTTTTGATTTTGGTGTTTTTGTTTTTCAATCTGGGTGTTTTTGTTTTTAGGTTTTTTTTTTTTTTTTTTTTTTTGCACTGTCAACTCCATTGTATCTTGGATTCTTCAAAACCCTTCACACAACATGAGCATGATCACACAGATAGGTTTAATACCTCCTTTTTAGTTTTCTCCATCAGTTCACAGACCTCTCATGAATATTCCCACTTATTATTTTCATTAACTTTTCATTAACAAAGCTTAAACAGACTAGCCTAGGCTTTCAGTTCCTCAAAAGCATCCATCCACTGATTTCTCAAAACACTCCCTCTGTGCTTCTCTATCTCCTTCCTGCCAGGCCTAGGTGGCACTGCCACTGGAAGTGGCCTTTACCACCTGCTCTCATAGCGCCCTGTCCCTTACCCTTAATGAACAGCACACTTCATTGTAATCACTTGTGAAATTGTCTGGCTTCCCCTCTAAACTATAAGCTCTGAGAGGATGAGGATCTATTTGTTTTATTCACAAAATTTCAGCACATAACGTGTATAGCACATGCTCAGTGAATACTTTTTGGATAAAAGAATATTTTTTTTCTCTTAGCTACTTTTTAACAGTTTTTAAAAAGTCTTCTACTTGGAGCACCTAAGAAAACCTATCTATTCTATATAAAAAATTCTAACATCTGGCCAATCTATACAATATACAAAATGATATGATTCATTTATGATACATATGATATATATAAAAATGTGTTTTTATAACAGAAAATAACAAGTTAAGAGAATATATAAATGTTTTACCTCATAAAAATATGGGCTCAAATTCTGAACAGTAGCTTTCAACGACCTCCTTGTCTACTCCTCACTCCACTGTGTCAACGAAAAGAGGAAAATATTTTAAGAGATTTATTCCAAGCCAAGTATGAGTGACCATGGCTCGTGACCCAGCCCTCAGGGGGTCCTGAGAACATGTGCCCAAGGTGGTCAGGGTGCAGCTTGGTTTTACACATTTTAGAGAGGCGTGAGACATCAATGAAATATGTTTAAGAAATACATTGGCTTGGTTCAAAAAGGTGGGACAACTCAAAGTGGGTGGGGCAGGGGGTCGCTTCCAGGCTATAGATAAATGTAAACATTTTCTGATTGACAATTGGTTGAGTTTGTCTAAAAACCTGGGATCAATAGAAAGGAAATGTTCAGGTTAAGATAAAAAATTGTGGAGACCAAGAGTCTTTTGAAGTCTTAGAGTGGCTGCCCTTAGAGATAATAGATGACAAATGTTTCCTATTCAGACCTTAAAAGGTGCTAGACTCTTAATCTCTTCAAGATAGGGAGGGCCTGGAAGAAAAAGATCTAGCTTTAATAGAGATTCTTTACAGATGCACATGTTCCCCGCACAAAGGACAGCTTTGCAGGACCATTTCAAAATATGGCAAAGAAACATACTTTTGCGGTAAAACATTTCCACTTTCTTCTTTGTCAGGCAATGTTATGCCAGAGTCAGACGGGAAAGTAAGTCATGAAATATATGGTTAAATAAAACTCATTTGATAAGAATTTATAGTTTGTAAGACATGACTCCCCAGACCCCTTAGATAAGAATTTGGGCAGCATTGAAAAAAATAATAATAATAATCAGAGTTTAGTCCTGTCCCCAACTGCTTTCAATGGCTCTTATTTGCTTTTCCACATTGAGGACCTCCTTCCACCTCCACCTCTCAAACATGGCTCTCAAATATCTCAAAGGCCAAAGGGAGTGGAGGATTCGTCTCCACCCTCTAAAGAATGAGTTCAGTTGATTGAATTATTCAGTTGTTATAGCAACTGCATTATTCGATCAGTTGATAATTAGTCAATTATTCAATTACCATCCAAAGACCAGTTCTTTCAAATCTCTACATTGCCAACCTCTTTCCTGGAGTGCAGACCTTCATCCTATCCAATTATCCACCTAAAATCTCTACCTTGGGGTCATCCAGACATTTCAGACTCAGTGTCCATGAAGGTCATAATTCTCTGAAAAGAGGCTTTTCCTCCTCTAATACTGACTTATGTTATTGGCACCAAGCCAGCAGCCCAAGGCTCAAACCTGATCCGCAGGCCCAGCACCTCCCTCTTTTTCATCACCCACCTCCACCTGGTCACGTGTGTAATCTTCCTAGTTATCTCTCAAATCCTGCCATACCTCCACTTCCCTAAAGCCTTAAGTCCAATAATCTACCTCCCTCCTGAGCTACAATAACTTCTGAGTGCCTTTCCTGCTGAGTCACTGCCAGAGGGAGGGCATCTATTCTGTTCTTCCATAACATTACATATAAGGACTTCTATTCCAGTCCATGGGGATCATGTCTGTTTCGGTCACACTGTATCTCTTCTGGTGCCTAACATAATATTTAGCACAACTAGGCAGGCAACCAGTGATCACATGAATGAAATGACTGCATAGATGACACAGCTGGCATTCTCAGATTAGATTCTGCTGCCTACCATAAACTCAAATTAATGTTTGTGTAAACATTTTTTTCCAGAGGGGAAGTAAAGGCACAGCAATCTTAGGTTTATACCCAAGAGTAAACCATCACTCTACACACTCGCACGCATATCCATGCCAGTATCTGCACATTCTTACTCACGCTGCCTGATACCATGGGGCTATATGATTAAAAAAACAAAAACAGGATAGAATCATGGGCAACAGTTTTTTGTTTTGTTTTGTTTTGTTTAACCAGAAAAAAAAAAAAAAAAACCTGTAATAGAACAAGGCACAGCTCTTCTGAATATCTTCCAAAACATAATGAACAAACACAACATCACCTTCAAGTCCTCTGTGGCCTGGGGAGGTGCTTGGCCTCTAGGAGACAAGCCTCTGTCTAATAATCAGATCAAATCCCAGCATTCCTAAACAAGGAAACAAGGCCACCTTCCATAATCACCAGCATCACTCCCCACTGGGAAATCCATGAGCCCTTAATAATGACGCTATGGGAAGTGGTATTTCCATGTGATGTAATCATTTATATGGAATCATGTCTATTCACTCATGAAATTTTAAAAGTCTGCACTAGGAGTAAATGACAATAAATTCCTTCCTCCCTAGTTTGGAAATGTGTCTCTAATGAAAAATTTATTCACCACAGTAGTCAGCAAATGACTAGGATTGTTAAATAGGTGCATCCCAAGCAATCCCAGGCATGCCTCTCGGCCAGCGCCCACACACAACAGTGGCATCAGTGAAAATTCTCCCAGGCAAGACAAAAGAGAAGGAAGGTTCTAACACCAGACAGCTTGTGCTTAAATCCTGGCTGAACCACTTTCCAGCTGTGTGACTGTGGACAATTTCCTATTTCTCTCTCTTTCAGTTTTCTCACATTTAAATCCAGGTGATCATAGCCCTGCCTTATCCAGGGTTTGTACTGAAGATTAAGAGTTGATATTTCTTCACAAAATGCCTGGCACAACCTGAGTGCTCAATAAATGTTAGTGACAGTAATACAAATTACTATATTACAGTACTAATATATTACTATTATTAATTTCAATTCCCTCCCAGTGATCTCCATAAGGGATTCCATGCCCTATCTGTTCTCTTAAATATTAAGACCAGTGGTTTTCAGATTTTAGCATGCACCAGAATCATCCAGAGGGCTTCTTAAAACACAGATTACTGTGCTCTAGATGCAGAGATCCTAATGTGGGGTGCCTGAGAATGTGCATTTCTAACAAGTTAATCTCAGGTACATAGGTGCTGCTGGACTAGAAGAACATCAGTAGAGGAGAATGCATGGGTCTAAACCACCAGGGCTTTTATTTATTTATTTATTTATTTATTTATTTATTTAATTTTATTTTTGAGACGGAGTTTCGCTCTTGTCGCCCAGGCTGGAATGCAATGGTGCAATCTTGGCTCACTGCTGCAACCTCCGCCTCCCAGGTTCAAGTCATTCTCCTACCTCAGCCTCCCAATTAGCTAGGATTATAGGTGCTGCCACCACGCCGGGCTAATTTTTGTGTTTTTAGTAGAGACAGGGTTTTGCCCTGTTGGCCAGGCTGGTCTTGAACCCCCGACCTCAGGTGATCTACCCAACTCGGCCTCCCAAAGTGCTGGGATTACAGGCGTGAGCCACTGTGCCCAAGCACCATTTTAATGGCCCTCTGCTCACTTAGAATGGCCCTCCTGGACTCCATCGCAGTAACTCCAAACTCAGCTCAAGCATCAGGAACCCTCCAGGGCTCCCGTGGCATCTCTATGCAAGCCTATAACCAAAGCACTGTGATCAATGAAATCAGCTCCATGAGACTGGGAGTTCTTGACAATCAGGACCTCACCTTACTCAGGACTTGGGACATTAGAAAACTCCCAATAAATGGTGACTGATAGTTGGAAAAGCCAATAGCCAAAGGCATCCCTGAGAAACAAACCAACCTGCAAAGTTCTCAGAACTTTGAGACCAGCTCTCAGAATTGTTCGTTGGACATGAGTGTCCAGAGTGTCTCTGCCGTCCCATCCAACAGTCTCTTTGCTCAATGGAGCATGAGTCCTTTGCCTTTAACCACAACTTTCCCTCTCACTTTTGAGCTTCAACTTTGGGCTTCTCACTCCCAGGGCCCCCCCCCACCACCACCGTGGGTGTGACAAGCTGCTGGGAGATGCTGAGTGTTCTCAAGGAGAGGGGAAGCCACGTTGCAATCAGCACGCCTATTTTTGTAAGCATTTCTGGTACGTTGCCCAAGATCTCCACAGAAACAGACAGAAATCTCCAGCAAATTATCATCTCTTTTTCTCATTTTAAATACATATTCACTTTCACACCAAATTTTCTTAAACAGAGTCTCCAAATCGTTTACCTTTCAGGCCTCACAAAACTTGGATCTGCCCCTGCTTCACATCCTCTATATATTCTGCTCCTTCATCACCCACTCTGGCTCCCCCTAAGAACACCTTACCAAGTCAAGTACGCTTTTATAAGTACCTCCTAGGAAGGATTTAACGGCTCTCCTCCTAAAGAGGAGTTTAAGGCGTCCCACTGGTTTCACCTTCAGGTGAAGATAGAGTAAAAAAAAAAAAAAAGAAAAAAAAAATCTGTGCCAAGATTGATACAGGCAAAATATTCTACCTGATCCTCCCATCACAGGCAAAGCCTTTTCTCAACAGTTAACTGGCAACAATTCAAGGTAATTTAAATATAAACCCCCTCCATTCGTGTGTAATTACCAACAATTACAAGAAAAGTTTTAAGAAAACAAGTGTTCTCCATGACAAGAAATATTATTTGAATTCAGAGTACTATTTTTCACTCACTTTCCTTTCTCCACAGTATAATACTTTTAATTTGAAAAGTACTTTCCTGGTTTACATGCACTGAAAGAAATTGTCAGTTGTTATAAATCCTTTACTCAAAAGTCAAATAAGGAACTTGATTCCTCGCCAGATCATCACATTGTAGTACTCTACACTTCTGGAAATAGGTTTAAGGAAAAATGTATATTCGTGTGTGAGCACAGATTTACACAAACACAAAGTTCTTTCCAGGTGACAAGAGACCTCTAATCATCTTGCAGCTATAAGAAGAAATCAAGCTGAAATTGATTTCAAAGCCCACCCAGCTGAGAAACTCACTTCTGCAGGAGTCCATAGTAAAGCACACGAATAATATGAAAATCAGCTGTTCCTTCCATGTGTAACAGAGGGAATATATATGCGATTTTATTAATTGGCCATGTTTGGATATATCAGGCCTTTCAAAATATGTTAAGACACATAATACATTTTATCTTTTAAAGGTAGCTGTTCATCTACTTGTCACAGGTAGGTTAGAGTTTAACCACACAAGTGCAATGAAAACAGTGCTCACTTTATTCCTGAGGACTACTTTAACTCCATTAATCCCCAGGAGATAGGATCTATGAATATAAATTTGAATTCTTATATTAAATCTGCAGGATTTACACTCTCCATCTTAGAGGCAACATGGAATAGTGAAAAAGTATGAGTTCTGCACTCAAATAGCCACATGCAATTTCTAAATTCACCACTGACCTTGTACAAATTACTGGACCCTTCTCTGCCTCAGTTCCTCATCTGCACAGGGGAATAGTATCTACTTTGTAGATTTCATAGACAAGATAAAGTGCCTAGCATGGTGCTTGGCACAGAGTTAATTCTTAATAATCTTATTTTAAGCATGATTTTGACAATTCGTATTGTTTTGGAATGACTGATCAGGTTAATGACAGATACTCTTCAAAGATTTACATTCTCCCTGCATTTAAATACTTATAACCAGCGATTTGCACAGGTGCTGCTGAGGTAAAGCGCAGCGCCATAGGTCTCTTTCTAAACACCCACTTGTGAGGAATAAGTGCCTTAAAATTCCCCTTTGTATTAATATCAACACCTGTGCTACCCCACAGCACACCAGCCCGGCTCTCAGAGGTCTGCCCTTTAACAAGTGTACAACAAATATTTGTTGAATTGAAATGCTACTGACTCAAGCAAAAAATGAATGCTAATGGAAATCATAATCCATACAAATCCTTCAATAAGTGGTGTCCGAATTCTGTGCGTCCTGAAGCAGGTGTTCTAACGTCTCACGGTTCACTGAGAAGCTGCTTTGCTACCTTAAGTGTTCGCACCCATGTACCTTCCAGACCAAGCTCTTGTAAGACTCTAGAGGAGGCTGAAACCCTCAGTCAGCATCGCACAGTTCATTCACACTAGAGAAAACCTCTTTTATAGCAACCCAATCATTTAAAAAAGCTGTCAGCAACCATTTGCTTAACAAATGGACAGAGCAGTGGGGAACTAATTGCGGAAACTAATCGCCTCTCTAGTTCACCACCAACATCACCGTCTTTATTTTTAACTTACTTATCTTTAGTGGGATTGAGACACTGTTACCTACGCAATTATCCCAAGGATTTCTGCTCTTGTGTCGCTCAGCAAATGTCAGCGCAAAGAATTAAAGTTGAACCTCCGGGTCTCTACGAAGAGAGCGCATCAAAGCCCACCCAGCTGAGGAACTGACCTCTGTGGAAGGAGCCCTGAACGCGGCGGTGACTAACTCCGTAGCGCCCCGGGGAGACTGAATGTGTGGCCTTTAAAGTGCAAAGAAATCCTGGGGCAGGCTGCCCTCCCCTAGTGCGCCTTCCAGTACGCCACGCCTGGATTTCTATCTCCAGTCCTCAGGACACCTTTCTGATCTCTGAACCACAAGCAGCTCCGGGGTAGTAGCTCCACTGAATTCTCATCCTGGACCCTCCAGGTCCCCAACTCCCAGCTTTGGTTGAGAGAAGACGTCCACCCCAGGAAAGAGCAGGCGGCGACCCTGCTGCCCGGCCCACGCGCGCTGCCAGGTGAACCCGGCACCGCCCTCACCTGTGCGAGGCCGCGTTCGGGGGCTGCAAAGCTGGGCCGGCGCGCGCCCCTCACCTGCGCGGGACCTGCAGTCACCACTCGGGAGCGCAGGGAGCAACCCTGGCGCGGCAGGGGCGGGGGCATCACCGAGGGCCCCCGGACTTCCTTGGCCCCCCCCCCGGCCCTTGCGAGCCCCGCCTTAAAGGGGAGGAGGCGGCCGCGCGTCACCTTAGAGCAGCCTCCGACCCAAGCTCCTGCGCTGCCGCCCGGAGCTCAGCCGGGTGTTGCAAGGAGGCGCTGTGCTTGGTGCTGGGCACTGGCTGGGCGTAGAGAAGGCGATTACTTGTAACTCATTCGTCTGGGTTGGCTCACAGGAAAAGGAAGGTGTGTCCAAAAAGTCCGAAGTGAGGAAATAGGACGAGGATGGCTTGCAAACTCGTAAAGTCTTAATAAGCCGTCTTCGCTGATATTCAGAAGGGTTCTCTTCGCTGCTGTAGGTCCCTAATAGATTCATGGGAAGAGAGCAGCCTCCCTTTGTAACGCCCTGACCCTGGGAAGAGGTGCCCGAGCCAGACAGCCTATTAAACCTATTCCACGTGTGCGCGACTGTGGGTGGAAGGTGCCCGCCCAGATCCACAGAACTGTTTCCTGAGCCTTGGTGCCTTACGTATAAGATAAGGCCGGCGTACTGCTCAGTTAGCCGTCCCGAGTACTCAGCAGAGAACCCTAAAGATCCTCCCATGCGATTGTTGGCACTCAGTGAATATTTGCCGTTTGTTCCCCCTTTCCCTTACTTTCTTTTTCTACTTTTTTTTTTTTATCCCGCTTTCCTGCTGTAGTTGTCTTATTGTACTTTGTTTGCTCGGTTTCACTGCCTGGTCAGTTTCTTTTCCCGTCTGTTAATGAGCCTAAGTCTGTGCGCTGCAGGAATTTGGGTGGATTAGGAAAAGAAATGTATGGTATGATCCATGCCTTCAGGGAGATCAGGGACTCATCTACTGGGAAATAGCATTTTTGAAATTAAATACAAGAGAGTTACAGAAAATAACCTTAAAACGGGAATGGGACCTTTGGGAATAGGCGGGCTGTGAAACGAAGCGTTTAGTTGGTGTAATTGGTGATTAAGAGCTCTGGTTTTGGAGTCAGACCTCAAATCAAATTCTGCCTGGGCAACTAATTGTGTAAATGAACGAGTTCACTTAACCTGTCTAAATTTCGACTTCAACGAACTGGTTATTTAAGCTATGAAATAGCTTAAAATAATAGCTATCTCATACTTTCTGAGAAATTAATTAGGTAATTCACATAAAGTCCTCATTACAGTGTCCTCAGCCATGATAACCACTTAATAAAAGTTAGCTAATAACAATGCTAAGATAGGAAATGGGAGAAAGAGGGATACAAATTTAGAAAACATGAGGACATGACAGAAAACAGCTGCCATTGTCATGCAATTCCTACTTACAACAATAGCTACCACTGAGGAATACAACTTCGCACCAGTTTCTGTGATTAGCATGTAACACGTGATCATATTGAATTTTCACAAACCGGGAGACAGTTAATAAAATCGCTGATTCAAGATGAGGAAAATAAGCATCAGAACCATGAAATAACCTGCCTGAAGCTATGAGTCAAGTTAGTAGCCGAGTCAGAGCAAGCTGAGGCCTATGGCAAAATTGGCTTTTCCCACTGTGCCGAAGGTTACATGCCCTACCAGAGAACACAGGGTAAAACAGCATAGAAGGAAGAAAAGAAAGAGCAGTAGGTAGAAGAAGCAACCATACCTTTAAAGCTGACTAAAAATACAAATGAATTAAAATAGTAAATGAACCCACACAAAAAGCTTTTTGCCTTTAACTCCTGCCCCAGTGGAGTTCCTGTTCTGTGGTTCCGGCAGTCCAACCGCATTTTTCAATCATTAAATGGTATAGAAAGTGAAACAACTAAAGATACAGAAATCTAAGGTCACAACTTCCCCTTCCCACCACAATACACTCATCTGCCCAGCTTCCTGGGTTTTTTGTTTTTAATTGTTCTAACACATTACCTGTCTCCTTTTCCATGTTCCACCCAGGAAATGCCCCATCCAGGGAATAATATTGTTGCTTATACCAATTTAACTTTACTACATAATCACAGCAGCATTTAGAATGGCAACTGGACTCGTAGCTGATAAAATTTTTAACACACTTTTGTTATATTGACTTTCTCTAAACAGATTTTGAACCAGGTCTTACATTATGGGCACTGGTCAGTGATGTCATAATTATACTTAAAAACAAAATAAAATAAAATCTCCTGCACGTGTCATAGGCAGCTTTCTCTCTCTCTTGGGAACAACCAGATATTTGGCCTCTGAAGAAATGCCCCTATTGTTAATCTGATAATTGAGGTGGAGATTTCCCACTTTTAGATACAATTGCTTTTATATCTTAGACAATGTATGCTTGGTTGCATGACAATCTAACCTCTTCTTTTAAATTGTAAATGGAAAATGTGTCTTCTGAAGGCCCAGCGTACTCCTTGACTATCACAGCTATACTACCTATGGTACATGCAGAAGCACTGTTAAATGCATGCAAAGACTGGATAATAATTAGTGCCGTTATCTAGCAATGTCCCTGTGCCTTTTTGAATGAGCCAGAGTATTTCAAATGGAACAAGTGAAAATTGCTATAGCCAACTAACATCTCTGACAATGAGGGTTAAAGCAGTCTTCTCTAAAGAAGGCAAGACCCTGTCTGTAAATGCATGAGATCTAGAGTTCCATATCTTCTCTGCTCAGTGGGAGCCTCCTTGGGTCATCCTATCAGAGTTGGCCATGCAGTCAACACAATCTGGCTCCAACTGGAGGACACAGGGCTAATCTTGCCAGAACAAGTCCCTTGATGTCAAAGAGAAAGCTTTCTGAGATCTGCTAGCAGTAAGGTAAGGGCTTGTCACCTAGCTTCCCTCACATTTTCCTTCATTGGTGCTTCTTGTCATTTCTGGGTCAATAAGAGCAGAAGTAGAAAAATGACTGAGACATAAACATGTCAATCTAGATCTACCAGGGGTTAAAACGAATATAATGATTAAAGCAAAATTTAGTCTATTGTCCAAGTAACAAATGTTTATTTTAGTGTGTGCTTTGAGGAAGTACATACACCCTGTTACGTGGCACTGAGAAATAGTATTTCTTTTATTGTTAGTGTAAATAGTCTTTATTATTATATGTACTCATTATGTACTCAATAATATATGTACATATTATTATATGTATTTTTCCTTTGGTATAATTGTCATGTTATCCCCTTTTTATAGGCAGGTGTGGAGAGACCAAATTTAGTGACTCAGTCCAGACCTAGCTCTGCCACTTACTAGCTATGAGTTTTTCCTGTGGGCTTTACTTTCTTGAACAAAAGAATGGCCCTAACAGAAAATGAGTCTTATTCTCTAATTATTCAGAAAGGCTTGTTATAAAATGTCTTTGGAAGCCAACATCAGCATTGAATTGTCTTAATGATGATTTTATGTATCGAGTTCTTTCAAATACCTAAACGTGTATTTAACACAAGCTGATTAGCTGGAAATGTTTGTGAACATTACTACCTATGGGTAGTAAAGATAGACTTTTGTGGATGTTATACTTTTACTGGGTGAGAATTTTTTTGGCCAAAATGAACATCTGGTAGTGGTTGCTTCTGAAAAAGTTAAAATTATTAGAGGCTTAGAGTTAACTCTTAAGAGACCTAGTCTACCATTCATCAGATGGGTAAAGCAAAACCAAATTTCCTTCTTCAGATGAAGGTTAACTTTGCCTAAGATTACTACCTCAGTACCAATATTTTTGTCTGACAATTTGAATTTCATTCAGTTAATTGCTTAAACCTCCCCCCAGGCCAGGGGAGGGGTTCATACTGTACAGAATTTCTGTGGCTCCAATTCACTTTTATTGAATTGTTCTCTAGTGTGTTGTCATTGGCAATAGTGGGGGGGGGGTATCTTCTTAATCATCAAACTTGGAAAATATGTTGTTGAACATGCATTTGGAATGTTGGTCAGGGTCATTGTTTTTTAAAATTACACTGCCTGTTTTAAGATGATCCAAGGTGGAAGTTACCACTCATCTCAGATACAAAAATCTTGGGCTTTTCCACAGCAAATGGTTTGTTTGCATCCTATGGGTTCTGCAAATAACACAGCTGAATTTGTTTTCCTCTCTAATTGAGCCACTAGAATGTACAGAGTGGCCCACCTTGGGCAAGTATTCAGAAATGCTTATTTGTACATTGCATATTACAGTTATCTGTTTTTCTACCTTTAGTTTCCAAAATGGGAGAAGAAACTAGGGCAATTTTTAGGACAAGAATATTTAGAAAACAATCAATTCTCCATGCAAAATAAGAAGTACATTCATTGATATATTCGTTCACATAATTAGCATGTATTCCTCATCTACGACCAGGACCACAAACTAGGGTGCCTACATGGGTGAGACTGGTGAAATAGAGATTAACTGTGGTCACATATAAGAAGATAAAGACTGTGGCAAATAGCAGAGGGTAGGCCCACCTAAAGACCTTCGAATTTACTTATTGTTAACCCTGTGCTGGCCAAATAATACAGGTGGCCAAGAGCCTGGCAACCAGTTTGAATCCCCTGATCCATATATTAAGCCCTGCGATAAACACTGTGGATATAATGCAAATATGATAGCTTCTGCCCTCCAATGGCTCACATTTTTGCTAGAAGATGTGTAAACAGATAAACACAATAGAGTGTCAGAGTGAAGAGGCCTTGATAGCAACACCTGCAGAGCCCAGCAAGTGGTATAAAAAGCCAGATAGAAAATACACCAGAGAATCAGCAGAAACTGGGACCCCAGTCTGTCCCAAGTGATGAAAAAGGGAGTCTTCATGGGTGAAACCTGGCTTACACCATTGAGCTAAGTACAGACTCAACTGGCAGACAAAGATCACTTCAATAAATGAAGCCAGCCATCTAGCAGTATTTCCATAATCTACTCAATCAGAAAATCAAAATATAGATAACATGTGGAGAAAGAATAACTATGTCTATGGCTGAGGACATTAACAAATTTTGGACTTAACATCTCCGGTCTGTCTTTGTGATTGGTTGGGATGTATAATTTGTGTAAGTTTTCATTCATCCAGTCTCCAATTACTGCCTGTAATGATGACCTACAAAGAAAGTACAAAACCACTAATTAATGGATTGAAAAGTAGTCAGGAAATAGATGGGGTCTTATTAAGTACATTAAGGACAACATTTGCAAACCAATCTGGTACGCACTTACCTGCTTTACTGATTTTTTTTAAGCACATCTTTATAGTGACAGTTGTCACCACTTTCTGAAAAAATCCAAAATAGAAAATAAGATAGTAAGTAATGTGACCTTAAGACTAAGTGAATTTCTTAATTTCAAATATATGCTAAAGTTTTTCATTTTTCCTATTGAGAAATACCCAACTATAATGAAAAAGTATACCTTTTCTAAAGGGCTTGTTCTTTTAACAAGTAAACTTTGCTTAGGTTGAACTTCCTATTCAGCTGATTTTAAAATGGAGAAGAATAAGGAAAACCCAATTCAGTCAGCACAAAAATATATTTTAGATATTTTAACGGGAAAGGAGTGGCTTCATTTATTAATATCAGACATCTTCTCAGTTGTAGTTTAGAACTTTCTACAGTGACCTTTGCATCCACCTTCAGTGTGGGGTGTGTCCTGCCTCCTTATCACTGATGGTTTTTGGTGAAAGTGAGTCCTACTTGATCACTTTGCAAAATGTAGTTCTATTCCAGCACCTCTCATCTGAAAACCCAAGCTTTATATTTCAAACTATGTGTACTGCTTTCATACACATTCATTGGCAAAATATGCTCAAGAAATCCACAAAACTAAAAAGAGAATCCCGGCTATGTGTTCATATAGCAGATTAAACTATTCTGGGTCTTTGTTAAGTTTTGTGTCTGTAATGCCTCATTTCTGGAAGACTATCTTCTCCAGCAGTGAAAACCAATCACTTGTCTTGAGAACCAACCAAATCCCAACATCATATTGTTGTACCTGAACATATTATACGTATTTTAGTACATCACTGAAATACAATTTTGTTAAGCAATATTTCTTTGAGAGCTGGAAGTAAAGTGACAAGGAGTAGGCTCAGAGATCCACATTTAAAATGCATGTGGAGACATTATCCTGCTGACTGCCCATGTTCTAGGTAGCTCTAAAGTGCATATTTTAGCGAGGTGTGCTCAGGGAGGCTCGTGTCCTCTGCAAGATAGAAACTTCCATGGTCACTTAATGATGAAACATGGCAGGCAAATAAAAGGCAGAATTAGCAGCACCATGAAAAGTGTGACTGGAAGTCAGAAGGGTGGAAATTAAAAATGGAAAATCAAGTGATCAATGAACAGTGGGGGGAAGCAAGCTGGAATTTAAATTGGCAAGGCAAAACTACTATGGACCATCTGGACAAGAAGACCAAAAAGTGTGAAGATAAATAAGGTAGACAAGTCAAAAGGAACGGTCTGATTATATAAGTAATGATGGTAATGAGCCCAATATAATCGAAGTTTGTACTATCTATAGCTGTAATGTAAGCCAGACAAGAAAATTGATTTTTTTCTTTGGAATCACACTTTCCTCAAGGTGTGGCTATCACTGCAGTTTTTTGAAATACAGCAATACTCTGCTTAATGAACTACCATTGTACCTTATCTGATTATATTATTCTCTGAGAATATAAAAACTCATTAGCTCATTCCTATAAATGTAACTCAGGTGAATGCATATGCCTATTGTTATTAAGAAGAGTATAGTGTTAAAAAGTTATTTGCAAGAATTAATATTGTGTTTTAATATGTAGCATCTACCTAACATGAGTTCTCAAAACAAAATTTGCAATTCTATCTGTAGAAAATATATTTTTAAATCTCCATTAATATCTTTGTTCTTTTCTCACCTTGCCTTCTGCTCATGGCTTCCTATACATAACCTTTGATTTACCATCTTTCCTACCACCGCATTTATTCTTTCATTTTCGAGTATCTGGCTAGATTCACTGTCAGTAACATGTATCCAAATTCTATCTCCTCCAAAGCCCGCATAAATTACTGTCTCCTCCACAAAGAATCCCCTCATTCCTCAACCAGAAAAGATCTCTCTCTCCCTCAAGAATACCCATAGCGGCCGGGCGCTGTGGCTCATACCTCTAATTTGGGGAGGCTGAGGCGGGTGGATCATGAGGTCAGGAGTTCAAACCAACCTGACCAAGATGGTGAAACCCCGTCTCTACTAAAAATACAAAAATTAGCCTAGCGTGGTGGCAGGTGCCTGTAACCCCAGCTACTCAGGAGACTGAGGCAAAGAATTGCCTGAACCCAGGAAGCGGAGGTTGCAGTGAGCCGAGATCACACCACTGCACTCCAGCCTGGGAGACAGAGCAAGACTCCATCTCAAAAAGGAAAAAAGAAAAAAAAAAAAAAAGAATTCCTTTAACAATATTACCAGTTTAAAAATGCTTAATTCAAGAACAACTGCATCCATCTTTATAAAATATTTCTTTGGAATATCTGTCTTATCTTTCAAATATTTGTTTCAGAAATATTTCTGGAATACTCTATGCTAGACAGTCTAGGCAGAATGCAAGCTTTCTGATTTCACACACTTATCAACATATTAGTTATCTAGTGTTGTGTAACAAATAACCCAAAAACTTAGCTGTTTAAAGCAACAAGCATTTATTATCTGAGTTTTGGTGGGACAGGAATGCTGGTCTAGCTTAGATGGGTGCTTCTGTCTCAAGAGCTCTCATGAGGTCACAGTCAAGCTGTCCACCAGGGCTGCAATCATCTCAATGGCCACCTGGATCCAGAGTGTTTCAAATCTCACTCATGGTTGTTGGTAGAACTCACTCAGTTCCTTGACAAGTGGACCTCTACATAGGTGGCCTCACGTTATGTGTCCTCATATTATGGCAACAAGTAATGAAAGAGAAAGAGATTGTGAGAGAGAGAGAGACCGAGATGAAAGCTACCGTCATTTTATAACCTAATCTTGGAAATGATGTCCTATAACTTCTGCCATATTTTATTCGCTAGATAAAAATCAATAAGTTCATCGAAAATGCAGTGAAAGGGAATTGCATAAGGGCATTAACATCAGGAGGATGGGATCAATGGGGGCCAATTTAGAAACTGTCAATGACATCTAATTAGCACAACAGATATATTATAAATGTCTGATTAAAAAACTGTTTAGAGTTTGTTGAGTTTCTTGAATCTATGCATTTATAGTTTTCAAAATTTGATGAAAACTGTTTTAGCCATTATTTCTTCAAAATTTTTATATCTCCACCTCACCCCCATTTTTCTTTTTTTGGGTGCCTAGGTTCGGTTGTAACCTAACCTTACAGATAGGTTAGGCCATTTGACATTGTCCTACTGTTCACTAATACTTTGTTCATTTTTTCTCTTTTCTTCAAGCTTCTTTTCTCTGTGTGTTTCATTTTTGGATAGTTTCTATGTGTTCAAGTTGATTAATTTTTTTTTCTGTAATTTCTTATCTCTACTAATCCAATACATTTTTCGTCTCAGACATTGTATTTTTCTTTTTTAGGATTTTTACTTGTATCTTTTATATAGCTGTATAGCTTTTATTTTTCTCCTTCTTATGTTTATATTTTCCTCTGCTGAAAGTAGAGAATACATTAATAATATCATTTTATCCTCTTTGTCTACTAATTCTATTATCAGTTTTATTTTCATATCTCGAGTTCTTTATATTGATTTTTTTCTTCCTTGTAATGGGTCTTTTTCCTCTCTACGTGCCTAGTAAATTTTAATTAAGTGTCACACAATGTGAATTTTATTAGATGTAAAATTTTTAGAATTATTATTTATTTAAATATTAGGCGGATTTTTTTTTTCTTGAATGTAGGTAAGTTACTTGAAAATAATTTGATTTTCTTGAGACTTGTTTTTAAGCTTGGTTGGGTGGATCCAGAACAATCTTTAGTCCAGGTTATAACTTTTGAGGATTCTACTACATGTGTTAGCTCTTTCCTTACTGCGTTATGGGAACTTGAACCTGTATGAACCTCAAGGATTGTTCCACCTGCTTCTTTCTGGTGGTTTCCTTAAATACATTAGCTAATTGGTATTAAGCTAAACATTGAGAGAAATTCCTTTTTGATAGATCTGTTTCTCTCTCTCTGGTGAGGGCTGCAGGTGTTTCCTCTCTATACTCTCTCCCACAAATGATGGCCACGTTGGCCTTTCTAATCTCTCCTCAACTCAGAAAAGCCACCAGGATTTTCTGGATGTTCCTATTCTTGAGCCATGCTCTGGAAACTCTGCAGTCAGCTGAAGATACTGTAGGACTCATTTCATTTATTTCCCTATTCTTAAACTTCACAGTACTGCATTGTCTGTTGTTTAATACTTGAAAATGCTATTGTTTTATATATTTGGGTTGGGTCTTGTTGTTGTTAAATGTAGGAAGACAAATCCAGCCCCTTTTAGCCCATCATGGTCAGTAGCTGAAGTCTAATCCTATAGACATTTGGCTCAATTTCAAACATTTAGCCTTCCGGTGACCTGTATGACATTTATTCTTTGTGAGAGAAGAGACTTGACTAAACTTTTTATAGCTGACAGAGACATGTACTAGGAGTCAGAATATCTGAGTTCATAACTAGCTCTTCAGAAAAGTATAGTGGCATTTTTCAGGCAATTTCCTGAAGAGATTAGACCAGATCAAAGATTCTTAGTATTTTAATTCAAGAAATTTACTGTATTACTATTATTATTTTCAATTTGGCTACATTGAATATCTTACTGGCAGCTCAGATAAGTTGGTCCAGCCCCAAAATTCTTATAATTCCACAGCCAGTCAGGGGTCCGATGGCTACAACATCTGTGTTGATTCACCGAGTTTATTCAATTCCAGCCAAAAGCAAAGCAGCAGCATGTTAGAAAGCCTATGCAGTCTTATTAGGGGAAATTGTCTACTTCCATACTCCCATTAAGAGTAAGCCTTTATAGGTCTAGCACCTAAATGTTATAAATCTTTTCCTCAATACTAAATAGTATCTTTGCAAAAGAAGTAATAAAATTATGACTGCACACAGGGATCACCACTCTCAATATTGACAAATCTTTTTGAATATCAACCAGGCAGGTTTCCAGGTCTCAATGATGCCAAGCAAAATTTCTCTGTGAAGACACTACTTCTGATTCACTTTGAAATATGCCAAGGATGAACTGATTTTTCCATAAGACACTTGGACAAGATCTCATTGCATTCTAGATTAATATAACCTGAAGTAATTTGGAAATGAGGCTACCAAGCATAAAGTGGCTGAGCAACTTTATCTTTCAAGGTAACTGGCAAACAATCAAAGATATAGTTCATGATCCAAAGTGCTCTTATGCATCTTTCATTTGTAAGTGGAAAAAAGGTACAACAACAGCATCAAAGGGCTTCTCAAAAGTGGCGGGTTCTCTATTACTATGCTCAGATGAGTAACTTCATTACCTGCAAGTTGTCTTTGACTGACCGTGTTCCTGTTCATTCCAAATCCAGCTCAGTGTCTCCTATTATATAATAGGACCTTACCGCTTCTAGAACCACCTACAGGATAAACAAAATCAGCCATGTAAATTTCCATTTCAAATTAGCTCTCCTTCCTAATTTATCTGTATATTTTAATGGAATCACTTTAATGGGATTTAAACTTTGGCTGATCATTTCTTTTTCTACTTACCTAATGTATTCTATCATCTGAACAATAGTGTTAAAAATTTGAGTGTCTAGAAACTTATTCTAGGCTTGTTTGCTTTTTGACCAAACAATGGGGAGCTAAATGGTCGTGTTGAGAACTTAAGCAAAAACAAGTAAATAAACTAATAGAACGTACTTCGTAGAGTGTATGTGCTCAAGCTACTTATTCACTGAGGATGACCTTAAGCAATTTAACATCCCTTATATGTGACTTGGAAAGACTGTCTACATCAAAGGATTAGTGTGAGGATAATACCCATTTTGAGTATATCTAAGCCAAGTCAGATTCTCAAGAAATTGAACTGGTGGATATGGTAGTGATGATAATGGTGATGATGATGGTAAAGTTCATGCATGTAAGTAACCCTTATCTCCTTTATTGAGGTTTTTTTCAGCATTTTATTATGAAGAAAATCTCAAATATACAGCAAACATCAAAGACTTACCATGCAAACCTGTATATCCACCACCTAAATTCTACTACACATTTTGTTGCATGCCTATTCAACCATCTAGCCCTCTATCCATCAGCCTGTTTAATTTTGAAAGATTGAAAAGTAAACTGCAGACATTATTACACACACTGCATGCACAGAATTAACTACAGTTCAGTATTTTTCTTTCAGTATAAATGTTATACACATTCACACAATCATACATGGAAATTCACTGTTTTGATGAAATAATGTACTTATAGTATCAAGATACAGGACATTATCTTCACCCCCACCCCCAAAGTTACTTTAAAGCCCTTACCCTGGCAATACCCCTCCATACATACATATTCACACAAACACACACAGCGGCCTCACTTCTGACTTTTTATTTCATCACAGATTAGTTTTGCCTGTTCTGGAATTTCAAATAAATCTACTCTTTTGTGTAAGGTTTTCTTTTTTTCACATCATTTAATGTTATTGAGATTCATTCATTTTGCTGTGTGTGTCAGTAGTTTGTACTTTTTTGCCAAGCGATAGTTTATTGTATGACTATATCACAGTTTGTTTATCCGATTCATGAACACCTGGTTGTGCTCATTTTGGGGATGTTAGGAATAACATTACTAAGCACACTTTTAAAAAAAAATTTTGCTTGAAGTTCTGGGATACATGTGCAGAACATGGAGGCCTTTTTTTTTTTTTTTTAAATGGCAGAGTTGCTTTGTCCCCCAGGCTAGAGTGCAGTGGCATGATCATGTACATGTGCCATGGTGGTTTGCTGCACTTATCAACCTGTCATCTAGGTTTTAAGCTCCGCATGCATTAGGTATTTGTCCTAATGCTCTCACTCCCCTTGCCCCCGACTCCAAGACAGGCCCTGGTGTAGGATGCTCCCCTCCCTGTGTCCATGTGTTCTCATGGTTCAGCTCCCACTTACGAGTGAGAACATGTGGTGTTTGGTTTTCTGTTCCTGTGTTAGTTTGCTGAGAATGATGGCTTCCAGCTTCATCCGTGTTCCTGCAAAGGACATGAACTCATTCTTTTCTATGGCTGCATAGTATTTCATGGTGTATATGCACCACATTTTCTTTATCCAGTCTATCATTGATGGACATTTGGGTTGGTTCCAAGTGTTTCTTATTGTAAATAGTGCTGCTAGGGTAGATATACTTGTGCATTTGTCTTTATAGTAGACTGATTTATAATCCTTTGAGTATATACCCAGTAATAGGATTGCTGGGTCAAATGGTATTTCTGGTTCTAGATCCTTGAGGAATTGCCACTCTGTCTTCCACAATGGTTGAATTAATTTACACTCCCACCAACAGTGTAAAAGCATTCCTATTTCTCCACAGCCTTGCCAGCATCTGTTGTTTCCTGACTTTTTAATAATTACCATTCTAACTGGTGTGAGATGGTATCTCATTGTGGTTTTCATTTGCATTTTTCTAATGACCAGTGATGATGAGCTTTTTTTCATGTTTCTTGGCCTCATAAATGCCTTCCTTTGAGAAGTGTCTGTTCATATCCTTTGACCACTTTTTGATGAGGTTGTTTGTTCTTTTCTTGTAAAGTTAAGTTCCTTATAGATTTTGGATATTAGCCCTTTGTCAGATGGGTAGATTGCAAACATTTTCTCCCATTCCATAGGTTGCCTGTTTACTCTGATGAAAGTTTCTTTTGCTGTGCAGAAGCTCTTTAGTTTGATTAGATCCCATTTGTCAATTTTGGCTTCTGTCGCAATTGCTTTTGGTGTTTCAGTCATGAAGTCTTTGCCCTTGCCTATGTCCTGAATCATTTTGCCTGGGTTTTCTTCTAGGGTTCTTATGGTTTAAGGTTTTGTGTTTTAAGTCTTTAATCCATCTTGAGTTAATTTTTGTATAAGGTGTAAGGAAGGGGTTCAGTTTCTGTTTTCTGCATATGACTAGCCAGTTTTCCCAAGCACCATTTATTAAATAGGGACTCTTGCCCATTGCTTGTTTTTGTCATGTTGAAGATCAGATGATTGTAGATGTGTAGTGTTCTTTCTGAGGTCTCTGTTCTGTTCCATTGGTCTATATGTCGGTTTTGTTACCATTACCATGCTGTTTTGGTTACTGTAGCCTTGTGGTACAGTTTGAAGTCAGGTAGTGTGATGCCTCCAGCTTTGTTATTTTTGCGTAGGATTGTCTCGGCTATACTGGCTCTTTTTTGGTTCCATCAGTTCATCCAGTTTAAAGTAGTTTTTTTCTAATTCTGTAAAGAAAGTCCATGGTAGCTTAATGGGAATAGCACTGAATCTACAAATTGCTTTGGGCAGTGTGGCCATTTTCACAATATTGATTCTTCCTATCCATAAGCATGGAATTTTTTTCCGTTTGTTTGTGTCCTCTCTTATTTCCCTGAGCAGTGCTTTGTAGTTCTCCTTGAAGAGGTCCTTCACATCCCTTGTAAGTTGTGTTCCTAGATATTTTATTCTCTTTGTAGCAATTGTGAATGGGAGTTCACTCATTATTTGGATCTCTGCTTGTCTATTGTTGGTGTATAGGAATGTTTGTGATTTTTGCACATTGATTTTGTATATTGAGACTTTGCTGAAGTTGCTTATCAGCTTAAGGAGTTTTTGGGCTGAGACGATGGGGTTTTCTAAATGTACAATCATGTCATCCGCAAACAGAAACAATTTGACTTCCTCTCTTCCTATTTGAATATGCTTTATTTCTTTCTCTTGCCTGATTGCCCTGGCCAGAACTTCCAATACTATGTTGAATAGGAGTGGTGATAGCGGGCATCCTTGTCTCGTATGCACACTTTTAAACAGGTATTTTCATGGACTTTTTAAAAATCAGGTGTGAGATCATAGAGTTGATTATCTTCCCTTTCTTTTTTTAATTTTTTAAATTTTTGTGAGTACATAGTAAGTATATATATTCATGAGGTATGTGAGATACTTTGATACAGGCATGCGATGTGTAATAATCACATCAGGGTAAATGGGGTATCCATGACCTCAAGCCTTTATCCTTTGTATTAAAAACGCTCCAACTATACTATACTCTTTTAGTTACTTTAAAATGTACAATTAAATAATTATTGAGTATAATCACCTCGTTGTGCTATCAAAACCAGATATTATTCATTCTTTCTAACTACTTTTTTGTACCCATTAACTGTCCCTAATTCCGTCCCACTCCCCTGCCACCGTTCCCAGCCTCTGGTAACCATCATTCTACCCTCTATCTCCATGAGTTCAATTCTTTTAATTTTTAGTTCCCACAAATCAATGAGAACCGGTGAAGTTTGTCTTTCTCTGCCTGGCTTAACATAATGACCTCCAGTTCCATCCACATAGTTGCTAATGACAGGATCTCATATTTTTGATGGCTGACTAGTACTCCATTGTGTATATATACCATATTTCCTTTATGCATTGATAGACAGATGGCTTCCAAATCTTGGCTATTGTGAATAGTACTGCAATAAACATGGGAGTAGAGATATCTTTCCAATATACTGATTTCCTTTCTTTTGGGTATATACCTAGTAGTGGGATTGCTGTATCATATGGTAGCTGTATTTTTAGGTTTTTTTTTTTTTTTTTGAGACGGAGTCTCGCTCTGTCGCCCAGGCTGGAGTGCAGTGGTGGGATCTCAGCTTACTGCAAGCTCCGCCTCCTGGGTTTACATGTATTTTTAGTTTTTTGAGGAACCTCCTAACTGTTCTTCATAGTGGTTGTACTAATTTGCATTCTCACCAACAGTGTACAAGGGTTCTCTTTTCTTCAATTCCTCGCCAGCATTTGTTATTGCCTGTCTTTTTGGTAAAAGCCATTTTAACTGGACTGAGGTGATATCTAACTGTAGTTTTCATTTGCATTTCTCTGATGATCAACATTGAATACCTTTTCATATACCTGTTTGCCATTTGTATGTCTTCTTTTGAGAAATGTCTGTTCAGATAGTTAGCCCATTTTTAAGTTGGATTATTAGATTTTCTTTCCTATAGATTTGTTTGAGCTCCTTATATATCCTGGTTATTACTCACCTGTCAGAGGGGTAGTTTGCAAGTATTTTTTCACATTCTGTGGGTTGTTTCTTCACTTTGTTGACTGTTTCTTTTGCTGTGCAGAAGCTTTTAAATTTGATGTGATCTCATTTGTCCATGTTTGCTTTGGTTGCCTGTAACTGTGGGTTATTACTCAAAAAATCTTTGCTTACTCCAATATCCTGTAAAGTTTCCCCCGACTTGCTTTTAGTAGTTTCATAGTTTGAGGATTTAGATGTAAGTCTTTAATCCATTTTGATTTCATTTTTTATATGATGAGAGAGATAAAAGTCAAGCTTCATTATTTTTCACATGGATATTCAGTTTTCCCAGTATCATTTACTGCAGAGACTGTCCTCTTTCCAATGTACATTCTTGATACCTTCGTTGAACATGAGTTCACTGTAGGCATGTGGATTTATTTCTTTGTTCTCTATTCCCTTCCATTGGTCTATGTGTCTGTTTTAATGCCAGCACCATACTATTTTGATTATATAGCTCTGTGGTATAACTTGAAGTCAGGTAATATGATTCCTTTAGTTTTGTTCTTTTTTTCTTAAGATAGCTTTGGTTATTCTAGAAATAGCTTTTGGCTTTTGTGGTTTCATGTAAGTTTTAGGAATTTTTTTCTATTTCTGTGAAGAATGTCATTGGTGTTTCTATAGGGATTACATTAAATCTGAAGACTTTTGGATAGTAGGAAAATTTTAGCAATATTTATTCTTTCAATTCATAAACATGGAATATCTTTCCATTTTTTGTGTCATCTTCAATTTCTTTCATCAGTGTTCTAGGGCTTTCATTATAGAGATCTTTCACTTCTTTGGTTAATTCCTACATATCTAATGTTATTTTTAGCTATAGTAAATAGAATTACTTTTTATTTCTTTTTCACATTGTTCACTGTTAGCATATAGAAATGCTACTGATTTTCACATGTTTATTTTGTATCTTGCAACTTTACTGAACTTGTTTATTAGCTCTAATAGACTTTTTGTGGAGTGTATAGGTTTTTCTAGTGTGAGATCATATCATCTGGAAGCAAGGATAATTCGACTTCTTCCTTTCCAATTTGGATTCCCTTTATTTTTTTTTCTCTTGTCTGATTGCTCTAGCTAGAACTTCCAGTACCATGTTGAATAACAGTGGGAAAAGTGGGCATCCTTGTCGTGTTTCAGATCTTAGAGGAAAATGTTTCAGTTTATCCCCATTCTGTATGATACTAGCTGTGGGTTCGTCATATATGAGTTTTATTTTGCTGAGGTGTGTTCCTTCTATACCAAGTTTTTTGAGAATTTTTATTCTGAAGGAGTGTTGAATTTTATCAAAGGCTTTCTCAGTATCAGTTGAAATGATTGTATTTTTTTGTCCATTCCATTGTATGATGTATTCCATTGATTTATTTATGTATATTGAACTACTTTTGCATCCTAGGGATAAATTCCACTTGGTCATGATAAATTATCTTTTTTTTTTTTTTTTTTTTTTTTTTTTTTTTAAGATGGAATCTCACTCTGTCTCCCAGCCTGGAGTGCAGTGGCACAATCTCGGCTCACTGCAACCTCCACCTCCCTGATTCAAGCGTTTCTCCTGCCTCAGCCTCCCAAGTAGCTGGAACTACAGGCGCATGCCACCACACCCACCTAATGTTTTGTATTTTTTGGTAAAGACGGGGTTTCACCATGTTAGCCAGGATGGTCTCCATCTCCTGAACTTGTGATCCTCCCACCTCGGTCTCCCAAAGGGCTGGGATTACAGGCATGAACCACTGCACCCAGCTGAATTATCTTTTTAATGTGTTGTTGAATGCAGTTTGCTAGTATTTTGTTAAGGAATTTTGCACCAATATTTATCAGAGATATTGGCCTGTAGTTTTCTTTTTTGATATGCCTTTTCTGGTTTTAGTAAAAGGGTAATACTGGCCTTGTAGAGTGAGTTTGAAAGTATTTGTCCTCCTCTATTTTTCAGAATACTTTGGGTAGGATTGGTGTTAATTCTTCTATAAGTGTTTGCTAGAATTCAGCAATGAAACCATCAGGTCTTGGGCTTTTCTTTGCTGGGAAGCTATTTATTATGGCTTCAATCACATTACTTGTTATTTGTCTATTCAGGTTGTAAATTTCTTCCTGGTTCAATCTTGGTAGGTTGTATGTGTCTAGGAATTTGTTAGTTTCTTCTACATTTTCCAATTTATTGACATATATTTGCTCATAGTAGCCATTATTAATCTTTTGAATATCTGCATTATTGGTTGTAATGTCTCTTTTTTCATCTCTAATTTTATGTATTTATATCTTCTTTATTTTTATTGTTAGTCTGGCTAAAGGTCTGTCAATTTGTTTATCTTTCCATAAAAACAACTTTTCATTTCATTGATCATTTTATTGTAGTCCTCGTTTCAATTTCATTTATATGTGCTCTGATCTTTATTATTTCTTTTCTTCTACTAATTTAGGGTTTGGCTTGCTTTTATTTGTCTAGTTCTTTAAGATGCCTCAGTTTGTTTGTCTGAATTTTTTTCTACTTTTTTAAACATAGGGGCTTACAGCTATAAAATCCCCTCTTAGTACTGCTTTTGCACACACACACACACATTTAATTGTAAGTTTACTCAAATAAACAAGGAAAGGTTATCAGTTATTTTGCATTTTTCTTGAGAGAAAGTTTGTTATGTGCTAACTTTTATACAGTTGTCAGTTTTCTTTTCCATAATTTTGTGGAAAAAATTACTGTTTTAATTCTGGAATGAACTGAGATCATAGTTGCATTTTTCACCCACTTTGTTGAATATGATAATCTTGTGTCATTGCTTAGTGATAAGTTTCACAAAAATAGCTGGCTGATGAGTCAATAATTCAGTGATCAAAGACAGTTAAGGTCTAAGTAGCATTGTGCAAAATTCTAGAGACCTCAGGTCCAGGGTCCTGGTCTCAGGTACACTGATAATTGCACCTAGACCCTCTTGTCCCCCTATGTTTCATTGTGTTTTTTCTTTCTTTCTTTAAAGTGGCTTGATGGGCTGTTTGAAGAAGGTTGCTCTTCTGCTGCCATTCAGTTGAGAACTGGACTTGGTGCAATATTTCAGAAAGAGCACTACTGCACATCAGACAGTGGGGGAATTAAGTCCTAGTATGGCCCTCACCAGGCACTCATCATTACACTTTGCAAAACCCTTTAATGACCTGTAATGGCATCAGCGTTTCAGTAGTATAATGAGGAAATGGAACTACATGATCATTAAACTATAATTGTGACTAATGAGGGCAATTTTAGAATATTAAATCAAGTGAAACAACTAGAGTTTATGTTGTCTTCCCTTTTGAACTTCCTTAGAATTCTTGAACCCTTGTTACTTTACCTCAAATCGCCAATAATTGTAAGGGTTACTTTTATTGAATGATACTGTATGCTTGACCCAGCTTCCTAGGCAAGCAAATAACTCTCAGTTCCAAGTTCATGCAGCCAGTATGTGCTGGGATTTGAACCTAGCATGGTCTGAATCTAAAATCTGTGATCTTCAGCATTCCACATGGACCTTTGAATATGGCTGTGTTCTCTGACTATTTGCCGGGAGTTTGCAGGTAAACATTAAGAATTACTGCTGCTGATGATAAACCACCTCCGCCTGGAGCCACTTTAGCATTCTATAAGTGGCAAAGATTGCTTCTGGCTGTGCAGCCACGAAGTAGCTGCATTTCCTCCTAAGCGAGAGGCGGGCAGTGCCACTGGGTTCAGCCCTTAATGGCTAAGGCCACAGCTGCATCTTATAGTAAGATGCTGCTGATTTTACACTGGAACTTTCTTTCCTTCTCTACAGCTCATTTAAGATCTTCAATAGGCAGCCCAGTGTCTTTCTAGAATTTTATCTTATAGATTTATAGATTGCAAGATTAACTTCTTCTGACTGGTCACATATTTGAAATCCTGGATCAATTCTATTGATTAACATTTACTACACGTCTTATTATCAGGATAGGAATATAAAGTATAAAAATGAATAAAATAATATTTATGTTCAAGAAGTAAAATATGGCTATTATAGAGATGTAAAATGGACATGTGTTAGATATTTTAATTTGTTATTAATGAGAGGACCATTGAAATGTTACAACCAATTCAAAGGGAGGAAGCCAAAGAAACACAAATGCATATGGAGAAACTAGATTTTGAAACGAACTTGCAAATGAATGCAAAATTGCCTTCTCCAATGGAGGGAGATCTGTCTCTCCACTGCACATAACTAATTGATATATTTATAGACTAGAATCATTTTGCCTTGCTATTACATATCTAAAATTTACCAAGTTATAATATAATTCAAAGATAATGAAAGGCTAGAGTCAGATAATCTGAACCAGTGTGCTATAGACAATAGATTTCCCTGGAAACGCGATTTTTTAATACCTTAAGAGCAAAAAGATATTAACACGTACTGGATGCCTATTAAACACTATGAGATCCTCCTAGACACCCTGGAAGTTATATTACTAGTACCTAATTTTATGATTAAAAATATAGCTTTAAGAAATGTGTTGCAATGTTTAGAGTTACCTTAATAATTACTTGGGGAGGCCGGGTGCGGTGGCTCACACGTTCAATCCCAGCACTTTAGGAGGCCAAGGCGGGCAGATCACCTGAGATCAGGAGTTTGAGATCGGCCTGGCCAACATGGTGAATCCCCATCTCTACTGAAAATACAAAAATTAGCCAGGGATGGTGGTGCATGCCTGTAGTCCTAGCTACTCAGGAGGCTGAGGCAGGAGAATCGCTAGAACCCAGGAGGTGGAGTTTGCAGTAAGCCAAGATCATGCCATTGCACTCCAGCCTGGGCAACAGAATGAGACTCTGTCTCAAAAAACAAAACAAAACAAAAGACATTAATTAATAATTACTTGGGGAGCTGGGATTTATTTATATTTATATCTAATGATTCCAAAGACTACTTTTCTACCTCACAAAGAAATCAAGATGTGGGGCAGGGAGAGATGTGTCAATAATAATTACATGCTGTGTTCCATGTCAATGGCTGTTTGCACAAGAGGGGCACAAAAAAAATATCCGATGTGATCTCCTCACTTGTATGGCCTTTTGTGTCGCATAGACATACAAATTTATGTTTTTCTAAAGACTTAAAAAAAATTTTTAACTACAATTACTTGTTAGTTTCAACTAACTTTTTGAGCTGGGGGGCTAGGGGCAAGAGAAAATGGAACTCAGAACACAGAGGCAATAATTTAGAACATCATCTGCTTAGATAACTTTATTTCATTTATTCAGGCATCATTCTTGTGAGCTTCAAATTTTCATTCTAGACATTTAAGTTGCAACAAGCTACAAACATTCTTTCTCAAAATTATTTCTCAGTTTTTAAAATCATTTTTTAAATTTCAGCGTAATTTTAGATTGACAGAAAAGTTGCAAAGATGGTACACAGACTTCCTGCATATCCTTCATCTAGTTTCCCCCATGGAACCTAGATGTATTTTACCATTGTAAAATGCGATGGTACATTTGTCACAACTAAGAAACAGATGCTGGTGTTTATTTGGATTTCAACTCTGGGCTTTATTTGGATTTCATCAGTTTTTCCATTAGCATCCATTTTGTGCTCCAGGATTCAGTCCAGGGCACCACATTGCATTTAGTTTGCATGGCTTCCCAGGCTCCTCTGCTCTGTGACAGTTTCTCTGTCTTCCTTATTGTTCATTACCTTAACAGTATTGAGAAGTACTGTCCAGGAATACTGTAGAATACCTCCCCATGTGGGCTGGTCTGTCATTTTGTCTTATGATTAGACTGGAATCTACATTTTTGGAAGAGTATCACATAGGTGAAGTGTCTTCATTGTCACATCATATTGTGGGGAGGGGCTACATGACATCAGTGGTAATGTTAACCTTCATCACACTATAATTTCTCAGAATTTTTAAGAGTAATTTTGGCTCTTGTTTGGTTGTTTCATCATAAGTGTGGAGATGGGAAGTTTAGAAGGTGGGTATCGTTCTCTGCTCTGCTGACAGTCTCTACTGTTCATGAGTCAGTGCCTTGGCTTTCTCTACTGTCAATGTCCTTCTCCAAACAGGAAAGGACAAGAAAAACCACCAACCCTGTTAAGTGGTGTTTGGTTTATTCCTGCACAAGCCAGAGCAGGAGGAACACGTTGGCTTCCAGTAATTCACGAAGAAGTTCTGCTAAGTCATTCCTCGCCCCTCCTGTAGCAAACCCTGTAAAGCATAAGAGCATTTCCTGGGCAAATAATACATGGCCCCTTTGCAATCATGTACAGTGCCTGTATAAGTTTTGAAATTAAGGAGACCCTGTTCAGTCTCAGAAAGATTTAGGCTCTCCCAGCCTTTCAGACTCTTCTAGTGGTCATTGGTAGGTTTAGCAGCAGTCTCTGTTGCCCTCTTTCTCTTTTCTTTTCTTTCTTTTTTTTTTTTTTTTTTTGAGACGGAGTCTCGCTCTGTCGCCCAGGCTGGAGTGCAGTGGTGCGATCTCGGCTCACTGCAAGCTCCGCCTCCCGGGTTTACGCCATTCTCCTGCCTCAGCCTCCGGAGTAGCTGGGGCTGCAGGCCCCGCCACCCAGCCCGGGGAATTTTTTGTATTTTTAGTAGGGACGGGGTTTCACTGTGTTAGCCGGGATGGTCTCCATCTCCTGAGCTGGTGATCCGCCCGCCTCGGCCTCCCAAAGTGCTGGGATTACAGGCGTGAGCCACCGCGCCCGGCCTCTGTTGCCCTCCTTTTGAGAATAAAAGGATCACACCTCAGACTCTCTTACATGAATTCATGTGGTAAAGGTATTTTCTAAATACATGTATAATGGACTAAAAATAACAATCTCTTTCTTTTTAAGTTATTTTTTCACTTCACTTACACAGTCTATATATAGGCAGTTTTTCTTTATAGAGAAGCCAGATTTTAAGGGGGAAAAAAATCCCTGCATGCATAGATCTTTTCATATAAAACAAAACTCATTTTTAGGTTAGTTTGGGAAGGGATCAAGAACAAAGGAAAATGAAAACAATTCTTTATTTGCTTATTTTCTTGGAGGCTTAAAATGGGCTATGCCTACTTTCTTTTTGGAAAAATACTACAGGAAGCAGACTGTCCCATGTTAAAGGAATATGCTAGAACAAATAAAGTGAGTTTGGCATCAGGCTGGCTGTCTCTTACACCAGCTTCTCCCAGCCTGAAGCTAACGGGAAAGAGGGGTCCATGTATATGCAAATTGCAAGGATTTGCGGTAGGAATTACTTCATTGAATGACGCATTTCCTAGTGGTATCTATAGATGGACATTTATTGTGTTTGAGGTTTTAAGTGAAGAGTAGGAAGACTTGCACAGATAGAACCGTTTAACTCAATCTAAACATTAAAAAAATAGCCTATTAACCGGTTGAATTCAGTTTCAGTTAGACTAATTTAGAGGGAATTGTCAAAGAACTCTTTTACAAACCACCGTAAACACTAAAATCAATATCAAGTTCAAGTGTATCGAAGAGACAGACTCCCATTTAAATACGTTGTATTAGAAAGGGATCCTCCACTTGTATTTGTTGTAACTCTTACTTTAAAAAAATTGAGTTATAGTTGACATAATTAAGTGTATGTATGTATATATGTATATATAAGTGTCCAATTTAATAAGTTTGACATATTTCTACAGCAATGAAACCATCACTACAATTAAGGAGGGGATTAAAAGAGGCATATGAAAGCTTTTCAGAATGATAAATATGTTCTCTGTCTTGATTGTAGTGATGTTTGTTATTTACTTTCCAAATTTTAGGAGTTTTCAAGAGATCATTCTGGTTTTGAATTCTAATTTCAGTCTAAATTTATCAAACACACACTGCACAATATGAATAATTTAAAGTTTATTGAGGGTTGTTTTCTTTCTCAGATTATGGTATTTGTAAATGTTCCATGTATAGGACAAAAAATGTATATTCTGGTGTTTGGGGATGGGTTATTCTATAATGTCAAAACAGTCAAGTTTGTTTATACATTTGTTCAGTTTTCCTATATCCTAGGAAAGTCATAAAGTCTACTTATTCTATTTTATATTTCTCCCAAAATAGTTGGGATATATTATTGGGAAATATATATATATATAATAAAAATAATAAAAATAATTGGGATATATTATTGGTAAATAATATATCTATTTTTGTGATTTTTGTCTTTTTCCTCACAGTTCTAGCAGATTTTGCTTTATAAATTTTGAAGTTATTTTATGCAGAACATACACATTTTGGATTCTTTTGTCCTCCTGACTAGTTGACATTTTTATTATCATGAAATTACCTTGTTTATCACTAGTAATATTCTTTGTTTGAGATCTACTTTGCAGGATATTAATATAGCTATTACACTTATTTTTAGTTATAGCATGGTGTATGTCTTTCATCCTTTTATTTATTTTTTGAAAAGACTTCATTTTTAAAGAGCAGTTTTAGGTTCACAGCAAAACTGGGAAAAAAGTACAGAGGATTTTTGTGTAGACCTTGCCCCCACACATGCATAGACCCACACAATATCAACATCCTCCACAAAAGTGGCATCTGTGTTACAACTGATGAGCCTACACTGATGCATCACTAGCATTCAAAGACCATAGTTTACATTAGGGTTTAGTTTTGGGGCTACACATTCTATGGATTTGGACAAATGTATAATGCATACAGTTAGAGTATCATACAGAGTAGTTTCAGTGCCCTAAAAATCCTCTATGTTCTACCTCTTCATCTCTCCCTCTTCCCTACTTCCAGGAAACTACAATCCTTTTACTGTTTCCATGGTTTTGCTTTTTCCATAATGTCATATAGTTGGAATTATACAGCATGTAGCTTCTTCAGATTTTCATTTCTGTGATGACATATGATGTGGAACATACTTTCATATGCTTATTTACTATCTATATTTCTTATTTGGTGAGGTGTCTGTGAAGGTCTTTGACCCATATTTTAATCAGGTATTTGTTTTCGTATTGTTGAGTTTTAAGAGTTCTTTGCATATTTTGGATTACTTGTGAGAAACACACTCACCCATCCAAACCCAAAGAATGGACTTAGAGGCATGAAGAACAGCAGAAGTGAGACTTTTAATAACAGTCTTGCAAGATCAGGTGTCTGATAGGCAGGCACATCCTGGGCAGTCACAACAGGTAATTTATCTCCTAGCATGCAAGTCCCTCTCCCAATTCCTCATTGGTCAAGTACTATGGTGTTACAATCTTCCCGGACGTTACCTAAGTTTTATTATTTCTCTTATAAGGTTATATCCCGTCCCAGTCCCCGGTTAAGTTTTGATTTCCCAATAATGAAACTTTCTTCCCTTTTATGGGCTGACCCCTCCTCTACATTCTGTTCACTTATCGTGACCTTCTAGGTTCATGAGCCGTGCGATTTGTTACATTTGCAGGCTGGCTGCCAGTACTTAGATTTATCATGCCTTGAAAGTGGACCATTTAAAATGTTTTCTCGGCCGGGCGGGTGGCTCAAGCCTGTAATCCCAGCACTTTGGGAGGCCGAGACGGGCGGATCACAAGGTCAGGAGATCGAGACAATCCTGGCTAACACGGCGAAACCCGTCTCTACTAAAAACACAAAAAATTAGCCGGGCGAGGTGGCGGCGCCTGTGGTCCCAGCTACTCGGGAGGCTGAGGCAGGAGAATAGCGGGAACCCGGGAGGCGGAGCTTGCAGTGAGCTGAGATCTGGCCACTGCACTCCAGCCTGGGCGACAGAGCGAGACTCCGTCTCAAAAAATAAAATAAAATAAAATAAAATAAAATGTTTTCTCACATACTGTCCTTTAATCCGATTTTATCTTTTGCAAATATTTTCTCCCAGTCTGTGGCTTACCTTTTCTTTCTCTTGTCAATGTCTTTTGCAGAGCAGAAATCTTTACTTTTCATGAAATTCAGCTTAACAGCTTTTTGTCATGGAATATGTCTTTGACGCCATACCTAAAAAGTTTTCTCCTATGTTGTCATCTAGGTGTTTTATAATTTTGCATTCTACATTTAGGTCTGTGGATTATTTTGAGTTAATTTTTGTTAAGGGTATTAGATCTGTATCTCAATTTTGGGGTTTTTGTTTGTTCATTTTGGTTTGGTTTTTTGCTTCTGTGCATTTGGATGTCCAGTTGTTCCGGTGCCACTTGTTGAAGAAAACGATCTTTGCTCCATTGTATTATTGTTCCTTTGTCAATCATCAGTGGATTATATTAATGTGAGTCTATTACTGGCCTCTCTCTTCTGTTCAATGGATCTATTTTTCTGTTCTTTCACCAGTACCACACTGTCTTGATTACTCTAGCTTTAAAGTATGTCTTGAAGCCAGGTAGTGTCAGTCCTCTTAAGTTTGTTCTTCTCCTTCAGTATTATGTTGAGTATTCTAGGTCTTTTGCCCATACTTTTTATTTTTAATATTTTTGTGTCTTTATCAAGTTTTTTTTAGGCAGCATGTAGGTAGCTCCTGCATTTTTATCCAACTTTACATTTTAATTTTTAATTGGTGTCTCTGACAATTTATATTTAATGTGATTATTGATTTTATTAGGTTTCAATATATCATCTTTCTACTTATTTCCTACTTGTCTTCTCTGTTCCTTGTTTCCATTTCTTCTTTTTCTACCTTCTTTGGAATTAGTTGAGAGAGTGTGTGTGTGTGTGTGTGTGTGTATATATTTTTTTTTTTTTTTTTTTTTTTGAGACAGAGTCTCGCTCTGTCACCCAGGCTGGAGTGCAGTGGCACAATCTTGGCTCACCGCAACCTCTGCCTCCCAAGTTCAAGCAATTCTCCTGCCTCAGCGTCCCGAGTAGCTGGGACTACAGGTGCCTGCCACCATGCCCATCTAATTTTTATATTTTTAGTAGAGACAGGGTTTCACCATATTGGCCAGGCTGGTCTCGAACTCCTGACCTTGTGATCCATCTGTCTGAGCCTCCCAAAGTGCTGGGATCACAAATGTGAACCACTGCTCTCAGCCAATCATAAAAAAAAATCATTTTTTTATGATTTCATTTTGTCTTCTTTTTGATTAATTAGTTATACCTTTTTTTATTTCAGTCATTTTATAGAATGTGTCTTGAACTTAACACAGTCTACCTTCAAGTGATATTATATCACTTTATATAGGTATAGAAGTTTTGTAATAATTTTCTATTTCTCACCTCCTAATTTTTGTGCTATTGTTCTGTATTTTAAGAATAAAACTGAACAAAGGTAAAGGAAGGAAGAAAATAAAGGAAGCAAGAGAAGAAAGAGAAAACAGAATAGAACTGTAATTCCTTAATTGCAATTCAGAAATACAACAAGCTCTGAAAAAAACATAAGAATTTGATGACACAGTTTACAGGGATAATTGACACAATCTGAGTTAGTTTGGTGGCAAAGCCTGACCTAACATGTCATGAGGCAAGTTCTAGTCTTCATTTATATCTCTCAGTATAGTTAGTTATTCACTATTTCTCTATAGAAAGTTGTGTCAAAAATTAACCTAACAGGCCTGAAACTGTTACTGTTAGAAAGGCCTGCTTACATGATTGGCCCTTGACTGGCGTTGGGGAACTTGGATTTTAGGAGGGTCGCGACCATTTCTTAAGATATAAGAGTAACTCACTGTCCCTAAACAGTTCATCCAAACAATGTGACTTATGCTGAAAAATTATTTTTCTTCTGGGAGTCTGGAGTTTTGGTAAGTGCTAGGCAGAGTGTATTTATACGCCTAGTCCCCCCCAAAAAACACAGAGTACTGAGTCCCTGATGACCTTTTCTGGTGGGCAACATTTCACATGGCTTGCAACAACTTGTTGCCAGAGAAATTGAGCGCATCCTGCGTGACTCCCGGGGGAGAGGGCTCTTGGATTCTTATTGCTGCTTTCCTCTGGATTTCACTGCATTAACCTGTTTCCCTTTGCTGATTTTTCATTGTGTCCTTTTGTGATAATAAATCATAGCAAAGAATATGAATATGTGCTGAGTCTCATGGGTCTTCCTAACAAATCACCAGATCTGGAAGTGGTCTTGGGGACCCTGGACACAAAACTGCATGTAACTGATTATAGGCTGTTGCTCCAAAACATGCTGGGATTACTGTGTAGCATGTGCTGCACAGCACATTTGTATGTCCTCTCTAAAATCCCAAATTCTGAATTTCAAAACACATCTAACCTGTGATTTTGGATAAAGGAACATGGAACCATGTTTACAAACAAATAGACGATAGAATGTGAATTGTTTGCAGAAATAAGGAGTGGAGGGTTTTCATTGATTACTGATCCTTTTCAGGTAGGATAAAGGGTGATACCTTAGACCAGGATGATGACGATAAAGATGGCAGTAGTGGTGATAATAATAATAATAATAATAATAGTCATAATAATAGTTAACATTTCTTCACATCTCATGCTCAGCACTAGGAACTATTTACAACCTCCACCACAATTCTTTGAAGTAAATATTAGTTTTCATTTTTTGTTGAAAATAAACTGAGGCTCAAAGAAGTTTTGCAACTTGACCAACATCAACAAGTTCACAGGAGTTGGAGACCAGATTCAAACTCAAGTTCATATAGCTAAATGATTGAGCCTTATGCAATGCCACAAGAAGTGACTGCTCTGCACATAGCCCATTTTTCTATTTTCTATCATCAGCTCTGTCTCCATTGTTCACAGATTCACCCTGGGATTTTCACTAGTCTGTGCCTCGGACTTATTTACAGCATATCATACAGAACTGTCTGCTGCTCTCAGTTAGCGCTGCTGGTTGGCAGAAGAAAAGGTGCTTTTGTGTTCCTTCCGTGAGCTTTTGTTCCTTTACCATTTAATCTGTACCTTATATTGATTTTCTTTCATGCAAGTGATCTTGCATTAAATACTTTTTTGAGTGCAGATAAAGGCAAACTTTATTAGTCTCACTCTATAGTAAGAGAAACCGAGTCACAGAAGAAAGGAAAAAATATAAGGAAGTCAGGATGGAATCTAGAACTTGTATCTCAAAAAAGACAAGGACTAGGCAGGCCAAAAAGGTGGGTCTGACATTTGATTTATCTGCATGTAACATGTACTGAATGTCCCAGGCTCAAAGCTCTCTGAGAAAGCTATACTTGGAAGGTCATTTGCAGCCAGTAGCAAAATATGACACAGGACGTAAAGGATAAGGCTCACAGAAGGAAGAACACTCAACCAAGAGTCAAGGGGTCTAGGTCCCATCAATGTACTTCTGCTTCCTTATGGTGCAAGATTGAGCACATTGCTTAGCTTTACTGAGCCTCAGTCACCACTGAAAATAAAACAGGATTGTTCAAAATTACCCCCAAAGTTCCCTTTAACTCAAAATTCTCTGATCATTCAAAATAAATTTTCTGAGTCAAAATAGGTGTCACAAGAGGCATCTGAGAAAAAAAGAACTATTCTGTCGGTTAAATATTCACCTTAAAGAGCTGTTTCAGGACTAAGTCAGTATCGGTGGTAGGATTCTTAAGGGCTTCCCTCACCCCATATCCTAAGGCTTGTGTTTACCTTAAAATGTCCTCTCATCTATACGAGGTTTCAGAGGTTTTGAGAGAACAATATCAGAGTCATAGTGTTCTAAGGTCCAGCAGGTTCTATGTGAATGAATTTAATTTTATCTTTATTTTTTGGTCAATAAATAATTTTGCCCTTCATATGGAGAAATTGGGTAATATTTCAACATTCAATATTACATAACACTTTTTGTTTTATGACTGTACTGGGGATTATCCCAAAAGACACACAAGGAAATACAGTAGAGCTAAGAAAGCTGTGGACTTAGCAAAAAAAAGAAGAAGAAGAAGAAGAAGAGGCGGCTGACTTGGATGCTCACACCATTGACTATGTGACTTCCAGTGGTAACTTACCTCCCTGGGTGACTGTGCTACTAAGTGAAGTCAGAGTACAATCACCAGCTCTGCCTTTCTCACTGAACTGTTGAGATGAATGAAATAGTATGCTACCTGGAACCCACATGTAAGTGTAGCCCACTGGGTGTGTCCCAGGGGATTAAATATACATGTTTTCCATCAAATGCTGCTCAAAAAAACTTGTGAGGACAGGAATTATCACCACATTCATGTCTCTGCCCAGTAGGTTACACATTTTAGCTTGATCACCAAACTGGAAGCAAAAGTCCAGAATAATCAGCCAAGTCATGATTCCAGGAGTTATTAATAACGTTGACGTTAATCATAGCAGGTTAAATGTATTGAATGTTTACGATGAACACTCTGATGCTTAGTACTTTTGCTATGTTAAATCTTTTAACCTATTATAGTAACCTGTGAAGTAAGTACTACTATTATCTGCATTGAACAGATGTTCAATTCTGGGGTACCCAAGATCCAATTGTACAGTCCATTTTGATATAAAATAGGCAGCCAGTATCATAGCAGAAACAGATAGGGAAAGTAGTCATCTCTGGAAATATGTAGCAAACTTGACACTTAAAGAAAATTTCAAGCATTGACAGTTTCTACAGCTCTACAAACTGTCCTAATATTAAACAGCTAAATCCCAGGGCAAAGAGAACATAGATAAAAAGGAGAATTTATACAGGATGCTAATTTTAGACAGCAGCTATTCTCTTGGTCTTTCTTGTTACAAGTTATTATTGTCTTCTTATTTAGGAGTAAATGGATATCCATATCACAACTTCACTATATAAAACCATTTTATGGCTGTCAATGATGTAATAAAATATGTACGGGTCTTAGTGCAGAATGTGGGTTTCGTCCCCATTGGTGAGTCTTTTAGCTATCTTTGCACAGCTCATCTTCAAGATCTTCAGCTAAGGCATAGATCAGATGTTGCAAACTTTTTTATAAGGGGGCAGATAGTAAATATGTTCAACTTTCCAGGTCATAGCCTCTCTCACAACTACTCAATCTGCCAGGATAACAAGAAATCACCCATAAGCACTATATGTAAATTGGCATAGCTGTGTTGCAACAAAATTTTATTTGCAAAAATAGTCACTAGGTCATTTGCCCACCTCTATTATGTGCCTGGGTATTTTTATTAGGGAGTGTGCAACTCATCTCTTTTTATCTGGGACTTTTTCAGGTTTAGCAGTTGAAAGGCCTATGTCCCTGAAATCCCTCATTCCAAACTAGGAAGATGGTTTATCATAGACTATTAGGTGGGTTTTATTTGTAATTTCCAATAGTCTTGAAACATAGAGCACACCAAGCATGATAAGAATCACCCACTCTCCCTTAAAATTGCTTTGGCTAAATTTTATATGTCAGCATAAAGTTATACATGACAAATATATTCTGTAAACCCTTAAGTGTTACGCACAAACAAGGCAATGGTGCTAGATCACAATTTTCCTTTTCTACACCTGCTTCCATAGAGGGACCTCTCCCTCTCTCTCACAATTGGCCTTGTCTTTAGATAAAGCTACAAACTGAATGTTGGAAGGTGTCTGAACATCTCACAAGATTAACGTCAAGTTATAATAGAATTGTCATTCTTGGACTAATTATTACCATGTTTGAGTGAGCCCCAGAGAGTTCGCTGAATTTCAGTTGATAAACCAAAGAGAGAATCTTTAGGGACTAAGGTAGTACAGCAAAAAGCAACCTCAAACAGAACACTAATTGAATGTTTTTTCTTGGCAGCTTGAGCTAGCTCCTGTGTGGATTTTCAGAATGAAGTGTTTGGAATTACTGAAAGCATCAGCATGTGATTTCTCTACTGTCATAAAGGCCCCAGCACAGCAGACCTGCAAAGAATAAGCAGAAGTTCAGGGTACTTAGAATCAGAAAATGGGCACCTACCATTGCTACCCACTGTAGCCTAGGACAAATCCCTGAAGACTTGAGGACTTCATGTCTTCATCTTCCAAACAGTAATAATACCAAGCACTTCATAAAGTTGTGATAAGAGTGAAAGATGATGGTCCATGGAATTCGAATTTGCCAGAATACATCCTTGTACAAATGCTTTGACTTTCAATGACACCACAGCCTCTTGTGAGATTGCAAATCCAGGAGACCTAACCCTGTCTTGGTGAGTCATGAAAGGAATCCTAAAAATAACTACTTTTTCTGTTAAAAGCTAAAAGATGATTAATATTTATTTAAACAAAGGAAAAGGGAAAGAGAGGCACAAGTGGGCTTGGAAGAGGGAAAAGCCTTTGTGAAGATATAGCGGTGAAAGAAAGCTAACACAAGAAAAGAACAGAGAGAGAGAGAGAGAGAGAAACAACAGTTCAATGAAGTAAAAGAAATCACATAAATTGGAGGGGAAGGGACCTATGGGGGAGAATGGAGACAGCCCTGCCCAGATCGTGCAGAAGAGATTTTTTTAAATTTCTAATTTTAAAGCATATTGGATGTCAAATGTTAATATTTGCTGCTTCTTAGCCACTCAATATCCATTTGCCTTACTTCCAAAATCTGCTTTCAATACCTTTCTGAGATACTGGACTCCTACATCCACATTCATAGACTCTCAGGCCCTGTGCTTCTGATGGCATTGATTCCATCCCTGGCTACAGGGGAGGACGAGCAGCTTGCACTTTGCTCAATACTGCCATTAGATCTGGGCAAGAAGGTCCTGCCCTGCGCCCTGTGCTCAGAGGGCCTTACTTTGCCCTTCTTCCATCATATTCGTTTCCACAGCGTAGAGCACCCACTGGGCCAAGCTGCTGTGCCCAACTGTAGCCCCTACTTCCTGTTATAGTAAATGTTCTAGATCTAGGTGTCTAGGCTTCCAAAATTACCTACCTAAACATCCTCACCTCCTTATAAGCGATGTGGTAGTCTCTTCCCCCGTCTGAAGGCAGATCCTTCAGCTAGCATGCTTATGCTTACATTTGGCTCAGGAGTGGGCAAGAGGTGGTTTTCTGTGGTTGTGTGGACCAAACATGGTTTTATAGGCAGGGGTGTCGACATATGTGCATATGAGGCCCCTTCTGCTCTAGAGCAGAGCCAGGGAAGGAAAGAGAATGAGTCAGGCTTTGTGCTATCTTCCCCTGTGATGCTGCATTCCAGAGCAAGACCCCAGTAGTCTGGGAATTCTAAATGCAAAATGTTATTATGAAGATATATTGCCAAGGTAAGAGAACAGAACATATTTTACTTAGATAATTTGTTTTATAACTTTAAACTATTTCAATATATGGTATCTAGGTCTCCATCTGTAATCTTGCTCTGGCCCCCGCTAAGAGTTAGGAGTGGGGCTAACCTGGACATTCAAAGCAGAACATTACACTGGCCATGGTGACAGATCAAGGTTTGGCCATGGGCTCCAGGCAAAGATAAAGAGAAACACTGAAGGCTTTACTGGACTCCTAGGCAAGATGCTCTTCCTCTTACCACTTGGCTTGAAGCTGAGAAGATGAAGGTCCCAGAGCAGCAGCATCCCTCTTGTCACCATGTGGCATCTGAGAAGGAACCTGAATCATTTATGCAGGAATGGATTTTGAAAAATAGAGAAAAAACAAGCCCTAGCCATTGATCTCTTGATTAATTAGTAGTTAAACTCAGATTGATTCCTGAACTTTTTCCATTAGGTAATCCAATACATTTCAGGTGAAATGCATCAGTTTGGGCTGAGATTTCCATCACTTCTGTCAATCAATGCATAGTAGCAAATTAAAAAAGCATAATAATAGACAATTTTAATCCACCCCTTTTAATCAAACAATTCCAACTCACCCATTCATTATCTCTTACCTCTATCCAGACATTAATCTACTGAGATACTACTCATCATGCACAGGAGGTAAGATAGCATAATTATTAGGGAGAAGTCAAATAAACCTTAAAAACTCATGACTAGGTCACACTGAAGCCAACTGGATGTTCTTGTTTGCGATTTAGATCCCTGAAAAGGTGTTCCTGTCCTATATAGTGGCAGCTGAGATATTATTTATGGTAGCATGGTAGCATCAAGAATCCTACAGCAATTATGTTGATGTCTATTGATGATGCTGCTGGCAGAGATACCCTGAACAGATGGTCCCTGTAGAGGAAACCACCTGGACTACATTTCCTTTTGTCTGGTCTCCCTCATCTCAATTCATTCTCTAAGCTTAGTTCTTTAGCTTCCCATCAATTCTAGAAGTTACTGGGTCTCCCCTTAAGACAGCCTTCCTTAGGCAGAAGTGGACTTTATTGTATATAACCAGGCATCCTTCCAGACACAGACATCTACTGTATGGGATGCAAGAGTGTCTTAAAGGCCATATACCCTAAGGCGCATGGTAGAGGCTGGATAGCAGCATTGGTCTGGGATTGACTGTTGAGTTTAGTTGGGGCTGAAGATAATTTTAAAATTCTTTACATTAAAGAATAGGATTCTGGAAGCCACATTCAAATAAATATTTTCTCATGATGAAATGATTAAATGACTGCATACGGTCACCAGGAAAAAAAAAGTGTTCACTGAGGGCCAGGGGGGAGACCAAGATATCACTAAAATTAAAAGGTTTGTTGGGCATAGGATCTTCAAGGAAGAGAGAATGAGGTAGCTGCCTTTCATACCGCTGGACAGTATAAACAAAGAAGAAAAGGAGACTTACACTTCTGAAGTTTTGATTCATACAGTTTATAACCTTTCAGTGTTGGCTTTTTTCAAAGCATAAAATTTTTAGAAATTCATTCATGTTGAGGCATGTATCTATTGTTTATAACCTTTTAGTGCTGGGCAGTAGCATTCCATGGTATGGATGTACCACATATGTGTAATCATTTTTCCACTAAAGGATATCTGGATTCTTTCCAGTTTGGGGCTACTGTGAGTAAAACTGCTATATTTATTTACATGCAAATTCCCTGTGAATGTAAATTTTTATTTCTCTATGATAAATGCTTAGTAATACAAATATTGGGTCATATAAGAGTTGCAGATTTTCTTTTTTTGAGATGGAATTTCGCTCTTGTTGCCCATCCTGGAGTGCAGTGGCGCAATCTTGGCTCACTGCAACCCCCACCTCCCAGGTTCAAGCAATTCTCCTGCCTCAGCCTCCCGAGTGACTGGAATTACAGGTATGCACCATCGTGTTTGGCCAATTTTGTATTTTTAGTAGAGATGGAGTTTCTCCATGTTGGTCAAGCTGGTCTGGAACTCCTGACCTCAGGTAATCCACCTGCCTTGGCCTCCCAAAATGCTGGGATTACAAGCGTGAGTCACTGCACCGGGATGCAGATTTTGTTTTTTAAGAAACCATCAAAAAGTGTTTTCCAGGGGAGTGATACCATTTTACATTTCTAGCGGCAGCGTATGAGCGATCCAGTTTCTCTGCATCCTTACTAGCATGTGGTGTTGATGCTATTTTTTATTTTAGACTTTCCATTTGGTGTGTAGTAATATCTCACTGTGGCTTTAATATGCATTTTCTTAATGGCTAATGACATTGTTCAATTACTTTGTCAGCTGTATATCCTTTTCATTGAAATGTCTCTTTATGTTTTTTGCCCAGTTTCTAGTTGGATTGTTTCTTCATTTTACTGCTGAGCTTTGAGAATTCTTTATATGTTCTAGATACTAGCTTTTTGTTCAGATTTGTGGTATGCAAATACTTTCTCCCACTCTTTCTCTAAGAGGAATGGGATCTTTTGTAGAGTAAAAGTTTTCAATTTCAATGAAGTCCAATTTAAAAAGTTTTCCTTTTATGGAACATGCTTATGGTGTTAAGCCTAATAATTTTTTGTTTAGGCCTAGATAACAATGATTTTCTTCTCTGTTGTTTTTTAGTACTTTTATATTTTATATTTAAGTCTGTGATCCATTTTGACTTAAGTTTTGTGTAACGTGTGAGGTTTAGACCATGGTTCTTTTTTTTCCCTTAAGAATGTCCAATTGTTTCATCATGATTTGTTGAACAGGCTGTCCATAAATTTGCTTTTGGACTTTTGTCAGAAATGAATTGAATTTATTTCTGGGTTGTCTATTTTGTTTATTTAATCTACATGTCGGTCCTTTTACTGATATTATACAGTTTTGTCTCATGTTATATATTAAGTCTTGCATTAGGTAGACTGATTTGTCCCACTTTATTCTTCTTTATCAAAATTGCTTTAGCTATTGGTATGTCTCTCCATTTATTTAGGTCTTTCTTTGATTTATTGCATTAGTGTTGTTTTCATTTTTAGCATTCATATCTTGTCCATATTTTGTTAGATTGATACCTAAGAATATCATTTTTAGATACTGTAAATTACATTGTATTTTTAATTTGGGCATATTCATATTTTCATTGCTGGTATGTAGAAATACAATTGATTTTCTTATGTTTTTTGTGTACCCTACAATGCTGCTGAACTCATTAGTTTATAAGTTTTTATAGTTTTTATCTATTTTTTCTAAATACATGGTCATGTTATTTTTAAAGAGAGAGTTTTATTTCTTCCTTTCTGATCTGTGTACTTTTCATTTCCTTTTCTTGATTTATTGCGCTGGATAGAACTTTCAGAACGATGTTGAACAAGAGTGTTGTGAGTTGACATCTTTGTTTTGTTCCCATAGTAAGAGAAAAGCATTTAATCTTCTCTCATTAATTGCAATGTTAACTGTAGGTTTTGTGGTAGATGCACTTTATCAAGGTGAGAAAGTTTCTATTTCTATTTTTGTGAGTTTTTTTTTAAATCCTGAACAGGTGTTGAATTTTATTAAGTGATTTTTCTTCATGAATTGATATGATTATAAATTACTTCTTTAGCTTTTTTACATGCTGGATTGTATTTATTGTTTTCCATATATTGAGCCAGGTTTGCATCTCTGAAATAAATTATATTTGGCTACAGTATATGATTCTTTCTATATATTGTTGAATTCTGTATGCTAATATTTGGTTAATGATTTTGCATCTATGTTTATGAGGAACATCAGTCTATAGTTTTCTTTCTTCTCTCCCTCCCTCCTTTTGTCTCCCTCTTCCCCCGCCCCTCTCTTTTGTTTTACATTCAGTTTGCATGGTTTTGGTTTCAGGGTAATACAAGTTTCAAAAAATGAAACTGCTTCTATTCTCTGGAAAAGATTGTATAGAATCAGAATTCATTTTCCTTTAAATCTTTGGTAAAATTCTCTGGTAAAACAATCTTGACCACAGGAGATTTTTTGGGAGGAAGTTTTAAAATTATGAACTTAATTTTCTCATTAGTTATGGCTATTCGAATAATCTATTTCATATTAGGTGAGGAGTGCTAGTTTCTGTAATTTAAGGAATTAAACAATTTTATCTATGTTATTAAATTTATGTGGATAGAGTTGTTCATAATATTCATAATCCTTTTGTTGTCTGAAGGCATAGTAATGGTATCCTCTGTTTCATTCCTGATATTGGTAATTTATGCCTTCTATTTTTTTCTTTCTTAGTCTTCCTTAAAGCTTTATCAATTTTATTGATCTTTTCAAAGAACCAGATATTTGCTTTATTAATTTTCTCTCTCATTTTTCCGGTTTTGATGTCATTGATTTCTGATTTTTATCTTTTTTCCTTTCTTTACCTTGCTTTGGGTTTAGGTTGATCATCATTTTCTCTTAGGTGGAAGTGTTTAGCTTATTCATTTGAGACTTGTTCCTCTTTTCTTGTCTTTGGTCTAAATTGAAAGTTTTTAAAAGCCTTTTTGTGGGTACAGAGTAGGTGTGTGTGTATATATATGGGACATATGACATGTTTTGATACAGGCATGCAATGTGAAATAAGCACATCATGAAGAATGGGGTATTCATCCCCTCAAGCATTTATCCTTTGTGTTACAAACAATTCAAATATACTCTTTAAGTTACTTTAAATTACCCAATTAAGTTATTATTGGCTATAGTCACCCTGTTGTGCTATCAAATAGTAGGGCTTATTCATTCTTTCTATTTTTTTGTACCTGTTAACCATCCCCACCTCCTCCCAACCCTCCCACTACCCTTCTCAGCCTCTGATAAACATCCTTCTACTCTCTACATCCATAAGTTCAATTGATTTAATTTCTAGATTCCCCAAATTAGTGAGAGCATGTGATATTTGTCTTTCTGTGCCTGACTTTTTTCACTTAACATAATAATCTCCAGTTCCATTCATGATGTTGCAAACAACTGGATCTCATTTTTTTATGGCTGAATCTCTATTGTGTATATATACCACATTTTCTTTATCCATTCATCTGTTGATGGACACTTAGATTACTTCCAGATCTTAGCTATTGTAAATAAACAGTGCCACAACAAACACAGGAGTGCCGATATCTCTTCAATGTACTGGTTTCCTTTCTTTTCCATATATACCTAGCAGTGGGATTGCTGGATCATATGGTAGCTCAATTTGTAGGTTTTTGAGGAACTTCCATACTGTTCTCCACAGTGGATGTACTAATTTATGTTCTCATGAATAGCGTACAAGAGTACTCTTTTCTCCACATCTTTGCCAGCATTTGTTATTGCCTGTCTTTGGATAAAAGTCATTTTAGCTGGGGTGAGATGATATCTCATTGTAGTTTTCATTTGCATTTCTCTGATGATCAGTGATGTTGAGCACCTTTTCATATGCCTGTTTGCCATTTGAATATCTTCTCTTGAGAAATGTCTATTAAAACTTTTTGCCTATCTTTTTGATTGGATTATTAGATTTTTATTTTTCTATAGAGTTATTTGAGCTCCTTAAATATTCTGGTTATTAATCCCTCGTCAAATGGGTAGTTTGCAAATATTTTCTCCCATTCTGTGGATTGTTTCTTCACTTTGTTGACTATATCATTTGCTGTGCAGAAGCTTTTTAATTTGATGTGATTCTATTTGTCAATTTTTGCTTTGGCTGCCTATACTTATACGGTGTTGTTCAAGAAATCTTTGCCCAGACCAATGTCCTGGAGATTTTTCCCAATGTTTTCCTGTGGTAGTTTCAGTTTGAGGTCTTAAATATAAGTCTTTAATCCATTTTGACTTGATTTTTGCATATGACGATAGGTAGAGTCTAGTTCATTCTTCTGAATATGGATATCCAGTTTTCCCAGCACCATTTATTGAAGAGACTGTCTTTTCCTCAGTGTGTGCTCTTGACACCTTTGTCAAAAATGAGTTCACTGTAGGCTTATGCATTTTTTTCTGGGTTCTCTATTCTGTTCCATTGGTCTATGTGTCTGCTTTTATGCCAGTACAGTGTTCTTTTGGTTATTATAGCTCTGTAGTATAATTTGAAGTAACATAATGTGATTCCTCCAATTTGGTTCTTTTTTCTTAGGATAGCTTTGGGTATTCTAGGTCTTTTGTGTTTTGATATAAATTTTAGGATTTTTAAAATATTTCTGTAAAGAATGTCATTGGTATTTTGATAGGGATTGCATTGAATCTGTAGATTGCTTTTGGTAGTATGGATATTTTAACAATATTGATTCTTTCAATCCATGAACATAAATTATTTTTCTATTTTTTGGTGTCCCCTCCTCTTTGATTTCTTTCATCAATGTTTTATAATTTTCATTATAGAGATCTTTAACTTCCTTGGTTAAGTTAATTCCTGATATGTTATTTTTAGCTACTGAAAACGGAATTACTTTCTTGATTTCTTTTTAAGATTGTTTACTTGAAATAGAGAAATACTACTGGTTTTTGTATGTTGACTTTGTATCCTGAAACTATACTGCATTTGCTTATGAGCTCTAATAGTTTTTATGTGGAGTGTTTAGGTTTTTTTAAATATAACATTATATCATCTGCAAACAAGGCTACTTTTACTTATTCCTTTCCAATTCTTATGCCCTTTATTTTTTCTCTTGTCTGATTGCTCTAGCTAGGATTTCCAGGACTTACATAGAATAACATAGTGAAAGCTGGCATCCTTGGCATGTTCCAGATCTCAGAGAAAAGGCTTTCAGTTTTTCCCCGTTTAGTATGATACTAGATATGGGTCTGTCACGTATGGCTTTTATTTTGTTAAGGTATATTTTCAAAGTTTTTATTATGAAGGGACATTAAATTTTATCAAATGTTTTTTCAGCATCAATTGACATAATGATATGCTTTTTATCTTTCATTTTGTTGATATGATGTATCACGTTGATTTGCATATATTGAGCCATTCTTCCATCTCTGGAATAACTCCCACTTGGTTATGATGAATGATCTTTCTAATGTATTGTTGAATTTGGTTTGCTAATATTTTGTCGAGTATTTTTACATCAGAATTCATCAGGGATATTGGCCTGTAGTTTTCTTTTTTTTTTTGATGTGTCTCTGGTTTTGGTATCAGGGTAATACTGGTCTCATAGAATAAATTTGGAAGTATTCCCTTCTCCCCTATTTTTCAGAAAAGTTTGAGTAGGAATGGTATTTGTTCTTTAAATGTCTATTAGAATTCAGCATGGAAGCCATCAGGTCTCAGGCTTTTCTTTACTGGGAGACTTTTTATTATGGCTCCAATCTCAGTACTCACTATTGATTTGTTCAGGTTTCAGATTTCTTCATGGTTTAATTTTGGTAGTTTGTATGTTTCTGGGAATTTGTTAATTTCTTCTAGGTTTTCCAATTTATTGGCATGTAGTTGCTCATAGTAGCCACTGATAATCCTTTTAATTTCTGTAGTATCAGTTGTAATGTCTTCCTTTCCATTTCTGATTTTATTGATTTAGACCTCCTCTCTTTATTTCTTAGTTAGTCTGGCTAAAGATTTGTCCACTTTGTTTAACTTTTCAAAAAATTTTTTTTTTGTTTCATTGACTTTTTATAAAATTTTTTTAATTTCAATGTTATTTATTTCTGCTCTGATACTTATTGTTTCTTTTCTTTCCCTAATTTTGAATTTGCTTTGCTCTTGCTTTTCTAGTTTTTAAATTTTATTTATTTATTTTTATTTAAGTTCTGGGATACATGTGTAGAACATGCAGGTTTGTTACCTAGGTATGCATGTGACATGGTGGTTTGCTGCACCTATCAACCCATCATCTAGGTTTTAAGCACCACATGCATTAGGTATTTGTCCTAATGCTCTTTCTCCCCTTGACCCTTACCCCCTGATAGGCGCTGGTGTGTGGTGTTCCACTTCCTGTGTCTATATCCTTCGCCCACTTTTTGATGGGGTTGTTTGTTTTTTTTCTCGTAAATTTAAGTTCCTTGTAGATTCTGGATATTAGACATTTGTCAGATGGGGAGATTGCAAAAAATTTCAGTGCCCCATCCTGCTGTGACTAAGCTGGTATCCTAGATGCCAAAGTACTCCCCAGGAGGTCTCTTTTGGAGCCACAAACCGTGTAGTCTGGGGTTAGGGGAGGGGTGATGACAGCACTCTCTTGGCTGCCCCAGCCAGCATCTCAGCAGGTCACAAGCTCCACCCCCACAGTACTGTCTCTGGACCTATTTCAGCCCTAGGGCTTGCCTAAGAGTTTCAGTCCTTATGGCCTAGACTGCCTTTCAAGTTTACTTGGAGACACAAAGTGCTGTAGCCCTTGGTGGCTAGGTTTGCAGGCACTCAAGTTCGAACCACTATGAGATTCCCTTCTGACTATGGCTGTTTTAAATGTTTCTCCATGGGCGAGCATCAGCTGAGTTTGGCCTGGTTTTTCTTTCTGCTCTAACAGGACAACACGGAGTTCAATTCCTCACAATTTCTGTTAGGAACCAGGCCACATAACAGGAGGTGAGGTGCAGGCAAGAGAGTGAAGCTCCATCTCTATTTACAACTGTTTCTCGTTGCTTGCATTATCACCTGAGCTTTGCCTCCTGTTAGATCAGTGGTGGCATTAGTTTCTCATAGGAGCACAAACCCTGCTGTAAACTGTGTACGTGAAGGATCTAGATTGTGTGTTCCTTATGACAGTCTAATCCCTGAAGATCTGAGGTGGAGCTGAGGTGGTGATGCTAGTGCTGGGGAGCAGCTGCAAATACAGATTAACATTAGCAGAGAGGTTCGACTGCACAGAGACCATAATAAATCAATTGCCTGCAGATTCATATTAAAACCCTATCAGCAAGTGGCAAGTGACCATTAAGCTGCTTCCAGTGGCAGGCTTTATAGTAGCAAGTGAAGTGAGTTGAGGTACTTCCATTGTATGGCTACATCTGGTGGCAGGCCTGAAATCAGAATCCAACACTTATTTTACTTCACATGTGGCCCATAGATTATTTTATTTACCACTTTCATCTGTGCCTCTTTTCCTCACTGCATACTTATCTTAGTCACAGTTTTGGTAACCCCACAAGCTAACCCTAGCCAAAACGAGTAAAAAGCAAACATCACTGGAGAGTTTCTTTGAAAAGGGGGAAAGACCCAGTGGTGAGACAGCAGAAGACTCTGAGACTGCCAACAAAAAGAAAGCTGCGTTTAAAAGAAAATACCAATAGTCCTACTTAAAGTTCAGGTTCATTGCAACAGGTGATTCACATTCTCGAAGCCCGCTTTGTATAATATATGGTGACTAGCCATCCAACAAAGCCATAAAACCTGCAAAACTGCTTCACCACATGGAGACTAAGCACCCTGCATTAAAAGACCAGCCTTTGGAGTTTTTCAAAATAAAAAAAAATGTGAACAGGAATAACAGATGCAATTATTGAAGGCCACCACTTCATCAAATGTGTCTGCACTGACAGCAACATTCTTAGTGGCTAATCTCTTTGCTAACACCAAGAAGCCCTTTACTAATGGTGAAGAGTTGATCCTGCCTGCTGCTAAGGACATTTGTCATGAAATTTTAGAAGAGAGGATGACCGGGCGCGGTGGCTCACGCCTATAATCCCAGCAACTTGGGAGGCCGAGGCAGGCGGATCGCGAGGTCAGGAGATCAAGACCATCCTGGCTAACACATGAAACCCCGTCTTTACTAAAAATACAAAAAATTAGCTGGGCATGGTGGCGGGCACCTGTGGTCCCAGCTGCTTGCAAGGCTGAGGCAGGAGAATTGCTGGAACCCGGGAGGCGGAGGTTGCAGTGAGCTGAGATCTTGCCACTGTACTCCAGCCTGGGCAACAGAGCGAGACTCTGTCTCAAAAAAAAAAAGAAAGAAAAGAATAGAAATTTTAGAAAAGGCTGTAGTACAAAAGGGGACACGTGTTCCTCTTTTGGCTGGCACTGTAACTAGATGAATTAATGAAATAGCAGAGGATATTGAGGCACAATTGTTAGAGAGGATTAATGAATCACCATAATACACAATCCAGGTTGACGGGTCTACCGATGTTGACAAAAAGGCAAAAAATGATCGTTTTTGTGTTACACATTTTCAGGTGGATGCGCATGAGGATGTTATGTGCACTTTTGTTACAGACAAACACCACAGCTGCAGAACTATTCAAGTCTTTGAATGATTACATATCAGGAAAACTGAATTGGTCATTTTGTATCAGTATATGCACAGATGGAGTGGCTGCCATGACCGGACAGCTTTCTGATTTCACTACTCGGGTCAAAGAGGTCACTTCTGAATGTAAATCTATGCACTGTGTCAGCCATACAGAAATGCTGGCTAGCTGAAAAATGTCACTGAACTTAAAAATGTTTTGCAGGATGTGATTAAAATTATTAGCCACATTAAAGTACATGCCCTTAACTCACATCTGTTCACACAGCTCTGTGAGGAGATGGACGCAGAGCACACACAGGTGTTCTCTTATGCACAGACGTGAGATGGCATTCTAAAGGTAGATCACTGGCCAGAGTTTTTAAATTATGAAAGCCACTCCAGAGATTTCTTTTAGAAAAACAGTTACCACTAGCAGCACATTTCAGTGACACAGAATAAGTCTCAAAACTTGCTTCCTTGTGTGATATATTCAACCTGCTAAACAAACTCAATCTGTCACTTCAGGGGAGAATGACAACTGTGTTCATTTTGGTAGATAAAGTGGGTGCATTCAAAGTCAAACTGGAATTCTGGGGGCAATGAGCGAGCATTGGGATTTCTGACATGTTGTAAACATTAGCCCAGATTTTGAAAGTGATGGAGCCAGGGCCTTCTTGCACCACCATTGCTTCCCACCACAAAAGACCCCCAGACTGGGAAGGAATGGATCCGTGACCCATCTGTGAATAAGCCAGGTGAATTGACGGTGTCCATGCTAGAAGAGGATCAACTGTTTGACAATGCAAATGACGATGGCCTTAAAAGTATGCTTGAGACTACTTCAAATCTCCATAGGTTCTGGATTAAAGTCAAAGTGAAATATCCTGAGATTGCCACAAAAGCACTGAAAAGCCTGCTTCCATTTCCAGCATCCTGTCTTTGTGCAGCAGGGTTTTCTGCAGTGACAGCAACCAAAACAAGATTACTGAGTAGACTGGACATAAGCAACACACTTCGGGTGTCACTGTCTTCGATCACACCCAGATGGGATCATCTAGTTGCAGGAAGACACGTTTAGGACTCCCACTGGTTCTACGTTATGGTGAGTTATATAATTATTTCATTATATATTACAATGTAATAAAAGAAATAAAGTGCACAATAAATGGAATGCTCTTGAATTTTGAATCATCCCAAAACCACCCCCCACCCTCAGTCCATGGAAAAAATTGTCTTCAACGAACTCAGTCCTTGATGCAGAAAAGGTTGGAGGCTGCTGCCTTTAGAGCTGCAAATTTAACTCTCAGCACTACTTCATCTATGTGCCACACATTTTGGTATGTTGTATTTTTATTTTTATGCAAGTTAAATATTTTATATTTCCTTTGAGACATCCTCTTTGATTCATATATTATTTAGAAGTGTGGTTTGAGTTTCTAAGTGTTTGAAGAGTTTCCTGTCATCTTTCTGTTAATGAATTCTAGTTTTATTCTCCTGTGGGCAGGCAACACACTATAATGATTTCAGTTATTTTAAATTTTCTGAGGTTTAATGGCCCAGTATATGGTCTAATTTTGTATATGTTTTATGGGCAATTTAAAAGAATGTGTATTCTGTTATTATGGGGTGGATTGTTTTACAAATGTCAATTAGATCCCTTTCGTCGATGGTATGTTGAATTCTTCTACACACTTGCTGATTTTCTGTCCAGTTATTTTATCCGTTGTTGAGAGAGGGGTGTTGCGGTCTCCAACTGTACTTGTAGATTTGTCTGTTTCTTCTATAATATCTACAAGTTTTATTTCACATATTTTGGAGATTTGTATTTAGTGTTACTATGTTTTTTTTTGGTTGATTGATCCTTTTATCATTATATAATGTACCTTTGTGTTTCGGTTAATTTTATTTGCTCTGACGTGCACTTTATCTGATATTAACATAGCCATACTTGCTTGCTTTTGATTGCATGATGTATCTTTTTACATCCTTTTACCTTCAACCTGTCTGTATTACTATATTTGAAGTGAATTTCTTATAGCGTTGGGTAACATTTTTAGATCCACTCTGCCAATCTTTGTCTTTAAATCAGTTTATTAGGACCATTTATATTTATGTAAATATTAATATGTTAGGCTTATGTCTACCATTTTATTATTTGCTTTTTGTTATCCCTATTTTTCATTTCTGTTTTCCTTTCCTGACTTTCTGTGGGTCACTTGAACATTTTTTTGAATTCCATTTTGGTTTATCTGTAGTGATTTTTTTTTCTCTTTTTGTGGAGATGAGGTTTCACTATGTTGCCCAAGCTGGTCTCAGACTCCTAGTCTTAAGCAATCCTCCTGCCTTTGCCTCCCTAAGTGCTGGGATTAGAGGCTTGAGCCGCTGCACTCAGTCCTATAGTGTTTCTGAGTGTATCTCTGTGTAATTCTTTGAGTGGCAATTCTAGGTATTACATCATATATAAAATATACATGTATGTTTACATTTATGTGTACACATATACATTATATATATCAAATGTATGTAGGTATATGATGTATATCTTATTACAGTCTACAGATGTCATCAGTTTACCAGTTCAAATGAGATATAGAAAACTTATCTCTCTGTATGTCCCTTTACTTTCTCCTGCTCATAATATAATTTTCTTAAACATGTTCTTCAAACATTTAGAGCCACATCAGAGAATGGTATAATTTTTACTTCAACTCTGATTAAAAATCAAGAGAAGGAAAGGCTATGGTATTTACCCATATTTGTTGCTTCCTATCCTTTTTTTCCCTGATATTCCAAGGTTTCTTTTTTCATTATTTCCTTTATGTTTGGAGGACAGCCCTTGCCATTCTTTCAGGATAGGTCAGCTGGTGACTGCTTCTCTTAGTTTTCCTTCATCTGAGAATTTTTATTTCCCCTCCATTCCTAGAGGTTATTTTCACTGGTGTAGATAGAATTCTGTTAAAACTATCCATGGAGGTGCTTTTTAAATTTGTTTTGTGGGTTTTTGGTTTTGGTTTTGTTTTTTTTGTTTGTTTTTGTTTGTTTGTTTTGTTTTTTTGCTATTGTGTTTTTCACCTCAAATTTTTTTTTTTTTTTTTTTTTTTTTTTTTTTTTTTTTGAGATGGAGTCTTGCTCTGCTGTCCAGACTGAAGTGGAGTGGTGCCATCTGGGCTCACTACAACCGCCACCTCCTGAGTCAGTGATTGTCCTGCCTCAGCCTCCTGAGTAGCTGGAACTACAGGCTCCTGCCAACATGTCTGGTTAATTTGTTTATTTTTGGTAGAGACTAGGTTTTACCATGTTGGCCAGGCTGGTCTCGAACTCCTTCCTCAAGTGATCTGCCCACTTTGGCCTCCCAAAGTGCTGGGATTACAGATGTGACCCGTCTCTACAAAAAAATTAGCCGGGCCTGGTGGTGGGCGCCTCTAGTCCCAGCTACTTGGGAGGCTGAGGCAGGAGAATGGCATGAACCCGGGAGACTGAGCTTGCAGTGAGCTGAGATCACGCCACTGCACTCCAACCTGGGCGACAGAGCGAGACTCCATCTCAAAAAAAAAAAAAAAAAGTCTTCATTTGGTTCTTATTTATATCTTCCATTTTTTGCTGAGATTTTCTAGTTTTGTATCTGATTCAACTGTATTCATAATTGCTCACTGAAGCAATTGTGTGATGGCTGCTTTAGATTCTTCATCGGATAATTCTGATATTTCTATCAACTCTGTGTTGGCATCTATTGATTGTCCTTTATCATTCTGTTTGAGATCTTCCTGGATCTAGTTGAGATAACTGATTTTTGGTTGAACCTGGACATTTAGATTATATATGTTCTGAGACTCTGGATGCCATTTAAGCTTTCTGTTTTGGCTGGCTTCCTCTAACACCACTCCAGCAGGAAACAGGGGACTCTAGTAGGCGGTACAAGTCCAGTTCCCTACTAAGCCTAGGTTGTTACCCTAGCAGAGAATGTCTTTATCACTGATGGGCAGAGGTGGGAATTCCAGCTCCATACTAGGCCTTCACTGTTACATCCCCATCTAAGAGAGGTAGGAATGCCTCAAGACTGTTCACCAGATAACCTTCACTGATGCCACAGGGCAGGGAGTGGCCTCCTTAACACCGAGGGATGATGAAAGTCCCGACTCTCAACTAAGTCTTCTCTGATATCAACTCTGCTGGCAGGGTGAAATCCAGGTTCCCTGTATGGTCTCCATTTTTACTGCAGGAAGAGGGGACATATTATTACCAACTACAGGGATGAAATTAATTCTCAGTTTTCTATTCTATCTTCTGCAACATCATCCTGTGGTATAGAAGTTAGACATCTCCTTACAGCCCGGGAAAGGTAAAGTCTAGGGTCCCTATCTGGTCTCAGCTGTTATGAGGGGTAGGATAGGGCTATAATTCTTTTTGTGGCTTTCTGCCAGAGTAGTTATTGTCTAAATGTTTTCTGTCTTACTAGGTTTTCCTTTTTCTAGTCCTTTGGCTAAGGAGACCAAGCTATGTGCTGGAACTTTTTTTTTTTTTTTTTTTTTTTTGGTCTGTGCCCATTGGAGTCCAGATCCTTCTGCTCCAATCTTAAGAAATATGAGGCAAAGAGAAAATCCAAGGAACTCACCATAGTGTCATTCCTTAGGTCCTGAGACCCTAGTCAGTCTTTCTTCTTCTCTTTAGGTTTCAGCGTCTTATTGTTTGTTTTATATGATGATGTCCAGAATTTTAGTAAAAAATTTTAAATGTATATATTAAATATATACAATATGTTTTGGCATACATACACATGGTGGCTGAATACTATAGTCAAGTTAATTAACATGTCCATCTCTTCACAGTTACCATTGTGTGTGTGTGTGTGTGTGTGTGTGTGTGTATGTATGTATGTATGTAGTAAGAGCATATAAGATGTGTCTTAGCACATTTCAAGTATATGAGTATATATTAATAATACAATATAGTAATCATACTGTACATTAGATCTCTAGAACCTATTTATCCTATATAACTGAAACTATTATAGACTTTGACCAACATCTTCCCATTTCTGCTACACTCTGCCTGTGATAATCAGTATTCTACTCTGTGTTTTTATTAATTATACATTTTTAGATTCAATTATTTTAAATATGAGATTATGCATTATTTCTCTTTCTGTGTCTGGCTTGCTTCACTTAGCATAGTGTCATCTAGATTTATGCATGTTATTTCAAATGGCAGGATTTTCTTTTCATTTAAAACTGAGTAATATTCCCCTGTGTTTGTACATATATATTATATTTCTTTTTCCTTTCATCTATCAGTGGAAACTTAGGTTGTTTTCATATTTTGGCTGTTGTAGGTAATGCTGCAATGAATATGGAAGTGCAGATATCTCTTCAAGATACTGATTTCATTTCCTTTGGCTCAATACCCAGCAGTGGGACTGCTGAATCAAATGGTAGTTCTAATTTTAATTTTGTGAGGGACCTCCATAGTGTTTCCCATAGCAATTATACCAATTTATATTCCCACCAACAGTATACAGGGGTTCCCTTTTATCCACATCTTTACAAACATTTATCTTTTGTCTTTTTGATAATTGCCATTATAATAAGTGTGAGATGACATTTTTATTCTGATTTTGATTTGCATTTCCTTGATGATTGGTGATATCGAGCACTTTTTCACATACCCATTGGCCATTTGCATGTCATCTTGAAAAATATCTATTGAAGTTCTTTGTTCATTTTAAAATCATATTATTTGTTTTTTGCTATTGCATTTTTTGTTTTTTGCTATTGCGTTATATAAGTTTCTTATAGATCTTGCATATTAACCCCTTTTTAGATATACGTTTTCCAAATATTTTCTCCCAATTCATCTCAATCCAGGTTGCTTTTTCATTTTGTTGATTGTTTCCTTTACTACACAGAAGCTTTTGAGTTTGGTGTGATCCAGCTGATTTATTTTTGCTTTTGTTGCCTGTGCTTTTGGTGTTATGGCTGAAAAAAATGATAGACAAGAACAATGCCAAATGGTTTTTCCTTTTGTCTTTTTCAAGTTTTATGATATCACATCTTACCATTATTTAATTCATTTGGAGTATATTTTTGTGTATGGTATAAAGTAAGGGTTAAAAGTAATTGTTTTGTTTGAGGATATCCTGTTTTTCTAGTTTTATTTATTCATTTATTGTATTTTATTTTTTTGAGATGGAGTCTCACGCTGTCGCCCAGGCCAGAGTGCAGTGGCGTGATCTCAGCTCTCCGCAACCTCCGCCTCCTGGGTTCATGCCATTCTCCTGCCTCAGCCTCCTGAGTAGCTGGGACTACAGGCATGTGCCACCACGCCTGGCTAATTTTTTTGTATTTTTAGTAGAGACAGGGTTTCACCATGTTAGCCAGGATGGTCTCAATCTCCTGACCTCGTGATCCACCCGCCTTGGCCTCCCAAAGTGCTGTGATTACAGGCATGAGCCACCGTGCCCAGCCCAGTATCATTTATTGAAAAAACTATTCTTTCCTTTTTGTGTATTGGCATAAAGCCCAGAACCTCTAAACATGACCTGATATAGGAAAAGAACGTTTGGAGGTAAAATTCAGTATCTTGAGATGAGGTCATCCTGGATTTAGAGTGGTCACTAAATCCAATGATAGTTGTCCTTATAAGAAAACAGGACTGAGAGAGGAAGGCAATGTGAAAATGGGGGCTGAGATTGAAGTGCTGCCAGTATAAGACAAGGGAGGCTAAGGATTGCTGACAGCCAGAAGCTTGGAGAGAAATGCATGAAGCGAATTCTCCCTTGGAGACTTCACTAGGAGTCAACTCTGCTAATGCCTTGAGAAACATTTGGCCTTCAGGACTGTGAGAAAATAAATTACTGTTGTTTTAAGCTATTGAGTTTGTGGTGATTTATTATGGCAATGCTGGGACATAAATACAACTTCCTAATTTGAATGAGGCCCAGAACAAAAGGAGGATCCCTAGATGGTCCAGGTTGCAGTTCAGGCACATCCAGTAAGTGCTACTTAAAGTTTTGGGGGTAGCTCAAGATACTATACGAATGAAACTATGATAAACCCCAACAGGAGAATCTCAGACTACTGGAGTCTTGAGAAAAGTTTTGCCTTCTTCAGTAGGAACTTATTCCTCTTTATAGAAAAGAGTTGATGGTTTAATTATGGGCCGTGATAAAAACACCTGGTGATGGAAAGCTGGCTGATCATAGGATCTGAGTTACCTATTGTCTTAGTCCATTGTATGCTGCTATAACAGAAGAGTGGAGACTGCATAATTTATAATGCATAGAAATGTATTTCTCACAATTCTGGTGACTGGAAAGTTCAAAACTGATGGAAGTGAGGGACTTCTTGTTATGTCATAACATGGCAAAAAGCATCAAATGGCAGAGATGCAAACAAAGTCAGGAGATTGTATTAGTTTTCACACTTTTATAAAGAACTACCTAAGACTGGTTAATTTATAAAGAGGTTTAATTGACTCACAGTTCTGCATGACTGGGGAGGCCTCAGGAAACTCCCAATTATGGCAGAACAGGGAGTAGGCATGTTTTAAATGGTGGCAGGCAAGAGAGAATGTGTGAAGGAGAAACTGTCAAACACTTATAAAACCACCAGATCTCCTGAGAACTCACTATCACGAGAACAGCCTGGGGAAACTGCCCCGATTATCTAATCACCTCCCTCCCTCAACATGTGGGGATTACAGGTTCCTTTTCTGACATGTGAGGATTACAATTTGAGATGAGATTTGGATGGGGACACCGAACTAAACCCTAGCAGAGGTAAAGGGAGAGAGAGAGAGAGAACCTCAAACATGTCCTTTTATAAAAATCCCACTTCCTGGATATCAGCATTAATCCATTCAAGGGATCAGAGCCCTTATGACCTAATTACCTGTTAAAGGGCCCGCCTTCCAACACTTCTGCACTGGAGATCACGTTTCTAAAACATAAACTTTGGGGAAAATATTCAAATCATAGGACCCATTATGAACTGCATGGTCTAATCCATGTAGCAAAACATCATGAGGAAGTGATATATAGATATGAGGCCTGAGCAAGTCCTAAAGACACAAATAAGTTACATCAACAAATGACTTACATTTGTTGCAAGCCTACTCCCACCAAGGGTATCATGAAAGATTCTCAATTACTCTGTATATGCCAAGAGAGCAAGTGACTTCTTCAGATTGCTAAATGTTTCCATCCAAGACTGTGATAGAGTCGTGGAAATAAATCCTAATTCAGTCCAAACTGAAGTGGCAGGAAAAAGGAGGTATTCTCCTGAGTCACTGGGGAAAAGTCCATGATATTGTTCTTGATTATAAACTGGATTATGATAAAGATGCCATAAAAATGCTGAAAGAAATTCAACAAAGATTCTAGAGAAATGCAGAACATCAGAGTATAAGTGAAAAATATGTTGAGGGAAAGAGATCAAAGGAAACGGAGAAAGGGTGAAGAAGGCTTGAAAACAAAATGGAAGAGCCCAGTGGGAGCAAGAAAACAGATGACTTTCCAGAGCTCAGTTAACTTTATCTAGGTGGCTTTCCTGGGGAATGCCTGGCCATTTTTCTGAAGGAATTCCTGAAATAGGAGGGGGTGTGGTAGAAATGATAGGAGTGTCTGAGCTTAATGACAACTTGGATGCTGAAGGTCTCAAAGCTACACAGGCTCCAGAAGTTACGGTGGCTTTCTAGCATATGGCACAGGACCTAACAGATAAATTGAAGTAACAGAACAATCCAACATTTACCATGGTGTTTAGTATTGGTACTCCAACCAGCTCTCCATGGGTTCTCCTTATTCTATTTTTAGAGCCCCAGACCTTTGAGGAACTTTTGGTCTCAAGAGCCAGCGTATGCAGTTCTTATTGCAGAGGACTATTCATGGCAGAGTCTGAGAATTTACTTTCTCCTAAACCAGTGACGGATTTGGAAGTTTGATAATCCTCTAACCCTTACCAAGAGACAGCACAGTGGTGAGTTCAACAGACGCTCCTGTGGGAGAAACTGAAGAAAATCCCTGAAAAACTTTACCTGAAATCTTGCTCCTGCCTGGCCTCCCCATTCTTTCAAAGGTTTCCCTTGGGATTCCTTTTTTTGTAGTTTACCTGTACAACATTCCCCATCTTAAAGTCTGCTTTGGGGGAGGTGGCTTCTAACACTTATCAAGCTCATCAGTAAACAGTTAAACTTTCAAATTTAACTATTTAATAGGGCTTTCTCTGGCTTAGAGATGGCCGCCTTCTTGCTGTGTTCTCACATGGTCTCTTCTCTGCATGCCTGCATCCTGGTGCCTTTTGGTATGTCCAAATTTCTTTTAAGGGCATCAGTCAGATTGAAGTAGGACCTACCGCAAAGGCCTCATTTTAATTTAATTACAACTTTAGAGGACCTGTCTCCAAATACGGTCACATTCTGAGAGACTGGCTGTTAGGGCTTCAACATAGAAGTTGGTAGGGGACACAATTCAATCCATGGCAGTTGCCTATGGGATAAGAATTTCAATTGTGAAATAGTTCGTGCTCTAGTTTGAATAGGAAATGACTTAATCAGAAGAGGTGAATATTAATCATTGTTTACACAAATAAAGTTAGAGTTTGGTTAAAAGCTACTGAGGTATTTTGATTTGTTTTTTTTTTTTAATTTATTTATTATTATTATACTTTAAGTTGTAGGGTACATGTGCATAACTTGCAGGTTTGTTACATATGTATACTTGTGCCATGTTGGTCTGCTGCACCCATCAACTCGTCATTTACATCAGGTATAACTCCCAATGCAATCCCTCCCCCCTCCCCCCTCCCCCCTCCCCATGATAGGCCCCGGTGTGTGATGTTTCCCTTCCTGAGTCCAAGTGATCTCATTGTTCAGTTCCCACCTATGAGTGAGAACATGCGGTGTTTGGTTTTCTGTTCTTGTGATAGTTTGCTAAGAATGATGGTTTCCAGCTGCATCCATGTCCCTACAAAGGATGCAAACTCATCCTTTTTTATGGCTGCATAGTATTCCATGGTGTATATGCGCCACATTTTCTTAATCCAATCTGTCACTGATGGACATTTGGGTTGATTCCAAGTCTTTGCTATTGTGAATAGTGCTGCAATAAACATACGTGTGCATGTGTCTTTATAGCAGCATAATTTATAATCCTTTGGGTATATCCCCAGTAATGGGATGGCTGGGTCATATGGTACATCTAGTTCTAGATCCTTGAGGAATCGCCATACTGTTTTCCATAATGGTTGAACTAGTTTACAATCCCACCAACAGTGTAAAAGTGTTCCTATTTCTCCACATCCTCTCCAGCACCTGTTGTTTCCTGACTTTTTAATGATCGCCATTCTAACTGGTGTGAGATGGTATCTCATTGTGGTTTTGATTTGCATTTCTCTGATGGCCAGTGATGATGAGCATTTTTTCATATGTCTGTTGGCTGTATGAATGTCTTCTTTTGAGAAATGTCTGTTCATATCCTTTGCCCACTTTTTGATGGGGTTGTTTGTTTTTTTCTTGTAAATTTGTTTGAGTTCTTTGTAGGTTCTGGATATTAGCCCTCTGTCAGATGAGTAGATTGCAAAAATTTTCTCCCATTCTGTAGGTTGCCTGTTCACTCTGATGGTAGTTTCTTTTGCTGTGCAGAAGCTCTTTAGTTTAATTAGATCCCATTTGTCAATTTTAGCTTTTGCTGCCGTTGCTTTTGGTGTTTTAGACATGAAGTCTTTGCCCATGCCTATGTCCTGAATGGTACTACCTAGGTTTTCCTCTAGGATTTTTATGGTATTAGGTCTAACATTTAAGTCTCTAATCCATCTTGAATTAATTTTCGTATAAGGAGTAAGGAAAGGATCCAGTTTCAGCTTTCTACTTATGGCTAGCCAATTTTCCCAGCATCATTTATTAAATAGGGAATCCTTTCCCCATTTCTTGTTTCTCTCAGGTTTGTCAAAGATCAGATGGCTGTAGATGTGTGGTATTATTTCTGAGGACTCTGTTCTGTTCCATTGGTCTATATCTCTGTTTTGGTACCAGTACCATGCTGTTTTGGTTACTGTAGCCTTGTAGTATAGTTTGAAGTCAGGTAGCGTGATGCCTCCAGCTTTGTTCTTTTGACTTAGGATTGTCTTGGAGATGCGGGCTCTTTTTTGGTTCCATATGAACTTTAAAGCAGTTTTTTCCAATTCTGTGAAGAAACTCATTGGTAGCTTGATGGGGATGGCATTGAATCTATAAATTACCTTGGGCAGTATGGCCATTTTCACGATATTGATTCTTCCTATCCATGAGCATGGTATGTTCTTCCATTTGTTTGTGTCCTCTTTTATTTCACTGAGCAGTGGTTTGTAGTTCTCCTTGAAGAGGTCCTTTACATCCCTTGTAAGTTGGATTCCTAGGTATTTTATTCTCTTTGAAGCAATTGTGAATGGAAGTTCATTCATGATTTGGCTCTGTGTTTGTCTGTTATTGGTGTATAAGAATGCTTGTGATTTTTGCACATTAATTTTGTATCCTGAGACTTTGCTGAAGTTGCTTATCAGCTTAAGGAGATTTTGGGCTGAGACAATGGGGTTTTCTAAATATACAATCATGTCATCTGCAAACAGGGACAATTTGACTTCTTCTTTTCCTAACTGAATACCCCTGATTTCTTTCTCTTGCCTAATTGCCCTAGCCAGAACTTCCAACACTATGTTGAATAGGAGTGGTGAGAGAGGGCATCCCTGTCTTGTGCCAGTTTTCAAAGGGAATTTTTCCAGTTTTTGCCCATTCAGTATGATATTGGCTGTGGGTTTGTCATAAATAGCTCTTATTATTTTGAGGTACGTTCCATCAATACCGAATTTATTGAGCGTTTTTAGCATGAAGGGCTGTTGAATTTTGTCAAAAGCCTTTTCTGCATCTATTGAGATAATCATGTGGTTCTTGTCTTTGGTTCTGTTTATATGCTGGATTATGTTTATTGATTTGCGAATGTTGAACCAGCCTTGCATCCCAGGGATGAAGCCCACTTGATCATGGTGGATAAGCTTTTTGATGTGTTGTTGAATCCGGTTTGCCAGTATTTTATTGAGGATTTTTGCATCGATGTTCATCAGGGATATTGGTCTAAAATTCTCTTTTTTTGTTGTGTCTCTGCCAGGCTTTGGTATCAGGATGATGTTGGCCTCATAAAATGAGTTAGGGAGGATTCCCTCTTTTTCTATTGATTGGAATAGTTTCAGAAGGAATGGTACCAACTCCTCCTTATACCTCTGGTAGAATTCAGCTGTGAATCCATCTGGTCCTGGACTTTTTTTGGTTGGTAGGCTATTAATTATTGCCTCAATTTCAGAGCCTACTATTGGTCTATTCAGGGATTCAACTTCTTCCTGGTTTAGTCTTGGAAGAGTGTAAGTGTCCAGGAAATTATCCATTTCTTCTAGGTTTTCCAGTTTATTTGCGTAGAGGTGTTTATAGTATTCTCTGATGGTAGTTTGTATTTCTGTGGGGTCGGTGGTGATATCCCCTTTATCATTTTTAATTGCGTCGATTTGATTCTTCTCTCTTTTCTTCTTTATTAGTCTTGCTAGTGGTCTGTCAATTTTGTTGATCTTTTCAAAAAACCAACTCCTGGATTCATTGATTTTTTGGAGGGTTTTTTGTGTCTCTATCTCCTTCAGTTCTGCTCTGATCTTAGTTATTTCTTGCCTTCTGCTAGCTTTCGAATGTGTTTGCTCTTGCTTCTCTAGTTCTTTTAATTGCGATGTTAGAGTGTCAATTTTAGATCTTTCCTGCTTTCTCTTGTGGGCATTTAGTGCTATAAATTTCCCTCTACACACTGCTTTAAATGTGTCCCAGAGATTCTGGTATGTTGTATCTTTGTTCTCATTGGTTTCAAAGAACATCTTTATTTCTGCCTTCATTTCGTGATGTACCCAGTAGTCATTCAGGAGCAGGTTGTTCAGTTTCCATGTAGTTGAGCGGTTTTGATTGAGTTGCTTAGTCCTGAGTTCTAGTTTGATTGCACTGTGGTCTGAGAGACAGTTTGTTATAATTTCTGTTCTTGTACATTTGCTGAGGAGTGCTTTACTTCCAATTATATGGTCAATTTTGGAGTAAGTACGATGTGGTGCTGAGAAGAATGTATATTCTGTTGATTTGGGGTGGAGAGTTCTATAGACGTCTATTAGGTCTGCTTGCTGCAGAGATGAGTTCAATTCCTGGATATCCTTGTTCACTTTCTGTCTTGTTGATCTGTCTAATGTTGACAGTGGAGTGTTGAAGTCTCCCATTATTATTGTATGGGAGTCTAAGTCTCTTTGTAAGTCTCTAAGGACTTGCTTTATGAATCTGGGTGCTCCTGTATTGGGTGCATATATATTTAGGATAGTTAGCTCTTCCTGTTGAATTGATCCCTTTACCATTATGTAATGGCCTTCTTTGTCTCTTTTGATCTTTGACGGTTTAAAGTCTGTTTTATCAGAGACTAGTATTGCAACCCCTGCTTTTTTTTGTTCTCCATTTGCTTGGTAAATCTTCCTCCATCCCTTTATTTTGAGCCTATGTATGTCTCTGCGTGTGAGATGGGTCTCCTGAATACAGCAGACTGATGGGTCTTGACTCTTTATCCAGTTTGCCAGTCTGTGTCTTTTAATTGGAGCATTTAGTCCATTTACATTTAAGGTTAAGATTGTTATGTGTGAACTTGATCCTGCCATTATGATATTAACTGGTTATTTTGCTCGTTAGTTGATGCAGTTTCTTCCTAGCCTCGATGGTCTTTACATTTTGGCATGTTTTTGCAATGGCTGGTACCGGTTGTTCCTTTCCATGTTGAGTGCTTCCTTCAGGGTCTCTTGTAAGGCAGGCCTGGTGGTGACAAAATCTCTAAGCATTTGCTTATCTGTAAAGGATTTTATTTCTCCTTCACTTATGAAACTTAGTTTGGCTGGATATGAAATTCTGGGTTTAAAATTCTTTTCTTTAAGAATGTTGAATATTGGCCCCCAATCTCTTCTGGCTTGGAGAGTTTCTGCCGAGAGATCTGCTGTGAGTCTGATGGGCTTCCCTTTGTGGGTAACCCGACCTTTCTCTCTGGCTGCCCTTAAGATTTTTTCCTTCATTTCAACTTTGGTGAATCTGGCAATTATGTGTCTTGGAGTTGCTCTTCTCGAGGAGTATCTTTGTGGTGTTCTCTGTATTTCCTGGATTTGAATGTTGGCCTGCCCTGCTAGGTTGGGGAAGTTCTCCTGGATGATATCCTGAAGAGTGTTTTCCAACTTGGTTCCATTTTCCCCCTCACTTTCAGGCACCCCAATCAGACGTAGATTTGGTCTTTTTACATAATCCCATACTTCTTGCAGGCTTTGTTCATTTCTTTTTCTTCTTTTTTCTTTTGGTTTCTCTTCTCACTTCATTTCATTCATTTGATCCTCAATCGCTGATACTCTTTCTTCCAGTTGATCGAGTCGGTTACTGAAGCTTGTGCATTTGTCACGTATTTCTCGTGTCATGGTTTTCATCTCTTTCATTTCGTTTATGACCTTCTCTGCATTAATTACTCTAGCCGTCAATTCTTCCACTTTTTTTTCAAGATTTTTAGTTTCTTTGTGCTGGGTACGTAATTCCTCCTTTAGCTCTGAGAAATTTGATGGACTGAAGCCTTCTTCTCTCATCTCGTCAAAGTCATTCTCCGTCCAGCTTTGATCCCTTGCTGGCGATGAGCTGCGCTCCTTTGCCGGGGGAGATGTGCTCTTATTTTTTGAATTTCCAGCTTTTCTGCCCTGCTTTTTCCCCATCTTTGTGGTTTTATCTGCCTCTGGTCTATGATGATGATGGTGACGTACTGATGGGGTTTTGGTGTAGGTGTCCTTCCTGTTTGATAGTTTTCCTTCTAACAGTCAGGACCCTCAGCTGTAGGTCTGTTGGAGATTGCTTGAGGTCCACTCCAGACCCTGTTTGCCTGGGTATCAGCAGCAGAGGCTGCAGAAGATAGAATATTTCTGAACAGCGAGTGTACCTGTCTGATTCTTGCTTTGGAAGCTTCCTCTCAGGGGTGTACTCCACCCTGTGAGGTGTGGGGTGTCAGACTGCCCCTAGTGGGGGATGTCTCCCAGTTAGGCTACTCAGGGGTCAGGGACCCACTTGAGCAGGCAGTCTGTCCCTTCTCAGATCTCAACCTCCATGTTGGGAGATCCACTGCTCTCTTCAAAGCTGTCAGACAGAGTCGTTTGCGTCTGCAGAGGTTTCTGCTGCTTGTTGTTGTTGTTGTTGTTGTTGTTGTGTAGCTGTGCCCTGTCCCCAGAGGTGGAGTCTACAGAGACAGGCAGGTTTCCTTGAGCTGCTGTGAGCTCCACCCAGTTGGAGCTTCCCAGCAGCTTTGTTTACCTACTTAAGCCTCAGCAATGGCGGGCGCCCCTCCCCCAGCCTGGCTGCTGCCTTGCCGGTAGATCACAGACTGCTGTGCTAGCAATGAGGGAGGCTCCATGGGCGTGGGACCCTCCCGGCCAGGTGTGGGATATGATCTCCTGGTGTGCTTGTTTGCTTAAAGCGCAATATTGGGGTGGGAGTTACCCGATTTTCCAGGTGTTGTGTGTCTCAGTTCCCCTGGCTAGGAAAAGGGATTCCCTTCCCCCTTGCGCTTCCCAGGTGAGGTGATGCCTCGCCCTGCTTCAGCTCTCGCTGGTCGGGCTGCAGCAGCTGACCAACACCGATCGTCCGGCACTCCCCAGTGAGATGAACCCAGTACCTCAGTTGAAAATGCAGAAATCACCGGTCTTCTGTGTCGCTCGCGCTGGGAGTTGGAGACTGGAGCTGTTCCTATTCGGCCATCTTGCTCCGCCCCCTTTGATTTGTTTTTAAACTGTCATTTGTTTAAAAAGATTTATTTTGATAAAATGTTTGGAGTCACTTGTATAGGATTAGGGTAGGGACTTGAATTGCCTGGTAGGGAAACAGCTCTCTTTTTATAATCTTATGTAACATAAGCCCCCGTGAAAAAATTAAAAATAGACTGACTGAAGAGAATTAAAATCTTGAAATGTAATGAAGAGTATCATTGTCTAATTGTACAAGAGGGTTGATTTATCATCAGGTAATCTCGTTTCTGCTTTTGTCCAATATATAACTGAAATATTTTTTAAACATAAAGTTAGTAAAAGACAGTTGAAAGCATATTGCAACTATGTACATACAGGACCAGCCAGGCACAGTGGCTCAGACCTGTAATCCCAGAACTTTAGGAGTCCTAGGCGGGCAGATCACCTGAGATCGGGACTTCGAGACCAGGCTGGCCAACATGGTGAAACCCTGTCTCTATTAAAAACTAAAAAAATTAGTCAGAGACGGTGGTGTGCACCTGTAATCCCAGCTACTTGGGATGTTGAGGCAGGAGAATCACTTGAACCTGGGAGGCAGAGGTTGCAGTGAGCTGAGATCGAACCACTGTACTCCAGCCTGGGCACAACAGAGCGAGACTCCATCTCAAAACAAAACAAACAAACAAAAAACAGGACCACCAAAGGCTGAAATACTCATGTATGACATTTTGGGTCACCCCGCTGGTTAAGCACTCCAACGGCTGAAGTGCTGGCAGGAGGCAAAGTATCCATGGAGTGAGCCATAGAGTCAGTAAGTCATCAATATCCTGCACAGGCATGGGACCTGTGCGGAGAAGATGACTAAAGCCATTACTCAGAATTTCCTTCCTTTTTGTGGCATGTAAATATTTTAACTAACTTCCCTATTTGTGTAGCTTTCCACAAAGATTGCATATGCATTGGTATCATCTAACTTTATAATTATTTTGTGGTTTGAAATAGAATAGAATTGCTACAAAACTGAAAAAAGAAATAGATGTTAGTCAGAGGTCTTAGGCTTGAAGTTTGAAGAAAGTGGAGAGAGTGCAGTGGCTTCCTTTTGGAAGTGGGATATGTTCAGTAGAATAAGGGTGAGCTTATTTGTCTTTGGTAGGAGCCTTTTTTATTGTGTGTTATGTTTTGTTTATGTCTAGACAATGGTGGGGTATGGTGTGGTGGGTATGCATGTTTTATTCTAGCAACTCATGATCATAAGAGCGTTACTTTTTGAAGGAATTCCTGCATTGTGTGTCCTAGTGGGATACTGTGACTTGGCTGTTTCCCAAAGCAGGAGAGCAGGTACTCTTGAAAGTCATAGTGTGGAGGAGTGAGAAGGTGATGAAGATTTGGCCAGTAAGACATGCACAGCCAAACTCTGGAATCTTGGGGAGCGGTTGACAGATTCACAGCTTTAAGTTGGCACCAGCGGTAGCCTAAAGCCACCAGTGTTATCAGCGTTAGTGTCCAGTAGCAATAGTACCAGTGCCCATGACTTAACCTCAGCTCATCCTGTGGTTTGAACTTGCCTGTCCTTTTGGATCCCAGTCTTTGTCGGTTCAGCTCTGGTTATCTGGTCTTCCTGTGAATTTTAAGAGTTAACCCAAGACCCCCGAAATACACTCCTTTTTGCTTGAGATAACCAAATTCTTTTGCTGTGGTTTATAGTATTAAATTCTGATTAATATACTCTATTTCTACATTCCTTCTCTCATTTTTCCCTCCTAATTTTCCAAGGCTAATTCTGCCATCTGGGGTTGGAAACCTTTTCTATTCTGACTTTTCTGAAATGTTCCCACTTTGGGTATCATTTTTCCCGTAAATATCTGCAGTACAGAACACCGCTAACTAACACCCACTACTAGCACTTTCTTCTGCCCTCTGCTACAGAGCGTTCTCCTGGCCCACCAGCTCTTTGTTCTCTTACGCCTCCGTCTTATTCCTCTTTCCTGTTTACATCCCTCTCTGGGTCTCTTCTTCCTTATTCACAAACTTCCTTTTTCACTGAACTGTAATACCTAAGGCAACAAATGCAATGACTTTGACTAACTGTAGCTGTACCCCAAGAACTCCCACTCTTCTCTCTCTTAAAGCACTCTATCTAACATAATTTATCATCTTAACAATTTTATTTTATTTTTTTGAGACGGAGTCTCGCTGTGCTCCCAGGCTGGAGTGCAGTGGCGTGATCTCGGCTCACTGCAAGCTCCGCCTCCCGGGTTCACGCCATTCTCCCGCCTCAGCCTCCCAAGTAGCTGAGACTACAGGCGCCCGCCACCACGCCCGGCTAGTTTTTTGTATTTTTAGTAGAGACGGGGTTTCACCATGTTAGCCAGGATAGTCTCGATCTCCTGACCTTGTGATCCACCCGCCTCAGCCTCCCAAAGTGCTGGGATTATAGGCTTGAGCCACCGCGCCCGGCCAACAATTTTAAATTGTACAGTTTGGTAGTGTTAACTGTTTTCACATAGCCATGCAACAGATGTCTAGAAATTTTCATTGTGTGCTGAAAATTTAGACTCATTGAACAAAACCTCCCTGCTTTCTGCCCCCAGCAACCACAATTTCACTTTCTATGAGTTTGACTATTCATATACCTCATATAAGTAGAATCACACATTATTTGTCTTTTTTGACTGTTTTATTTCACTTAGCATAATGTCCTCAAGGGTCAACCATGTTGTAGCATGTGACAAGTTTCTCTTCCTTTTTAAGGCTGAATTATATTCCATTGTATGTGAAGAACACATTTTCTTTATTTATCCATCCATGATCGTTTTGGTTGCTTCCAAATGTTGACTGTTGTGAATGGTGCTGCTATGAACGTAGGTGTGCAAAGATCTCTTGAATTTCCTGCTCTTAATTTTTTAGATATATATTCAGAAATGGCATTACTGGATCATATGGTAATTCTATTTTTACGTTTTTGAGGAAACTGCATACTGTTTTCTATAGTAGGTGCACCGTTCTACACTCCCTCTAAGGGGTGTCCAAGGTCTCCAATTTCTTTACATCCTTGCCAGTACTTGTTTTCTGGTTTTGTTTTTATTTTTAAAATAATAGTCATCCTAATGGGTGTGAGATGATATCTGATTGTGGTTTTGATTTGCATTTCTCTGTTGTTTAGTGATATTAAACATCTTTTCATGTGTTTGTTGGCCAATTGGAGAATTGTCTAGATGAGTTATTTGCCCATTTTTGAACTATTTGTTTTCATTATTGAGTTGTAAGAGGTCTACCTATATTCTGAATACAAACTTATCAGATAGATGATTTGCGGGTATTTTCTCCCATTCCATAGGTTGCCTTTTCACTGTTGACTTTTTTGATGGATGCCAAATAGTAACTTTTGTATAGTCTTATTTGTCTATTTTGTTTTTGTTTCCTGTACTTTTGGTGTCATATTCAAGAAATGAATGCCAATTCCAACGTCATGAAGCCTTTCCCTTCTGTTTTCTTTGCGGAGTTTTAAAGTTTTAAGTCTTACATTTAGGCCTTTGATTCACTTTGAGTTAGCTTTAGTATATGGTTTAAGGTAAGAATCCAACTTTATTCTTTGGAATGTGAATATCTAGTTTTCCCAATACCATTTATTTAGGAAGCTCTCCTTTCCCTGTTCTGTGACTGTGACTCCCTTTTTGACAATGATTTTACCATGTGAGCAAGAGTTTATTTCTGGGCTGCCTATTCTGTTTTATTGGTCTATATGTCTCTCTTTATGCTATTACCATGCTGTTTTGATTACTGTAGATTTGTATTATATTTTGAATTCAGGAAGTATGAGACCTGCAACTTTGGTCTTCTTTTTGAAGATTGTTTTGACTATTCAGAGTCCTCTGAGATTCCCTATCAATTTCAGGATGGTTTTTGTCTATTTCTACAAAAATTGCCATTGAGATTTTGATAGGAATTACAATAAATCTATAGATTTTTGGGGCACTATAAACATTGTAATAGAATTAAGTTTTTCAATCATGAGCATAGGATGTCTTTCCATTTATTTGTATCTTCTTTGATTTTTTCAGTAATGTTTCATAATCTTCAGTGTACAATATTTTTGCCTCCTTATGTTTATTCCTTAATTCCAATATTTCTAGCATAAAGAAAAGATAAATATTTATGGTGATGGATATCCCAGTTACCCTGATATTACATGAATGTATCAAATTATCACAGGTACCCCCAAAATAGGTACATCTGTTATATATCACTAAAAAATCAAAAGAAATAAATTTTTAAAATGAAAAACAAAAAGAAAACCACAAAACTTTATTCCTAAGTATTTTGTTCTTCTTTATTTTTTATGTATTTGTAATGCTTTCAGTTCTTAAAAAATGTTCCCAGGTTTATTAAGTTATAATTGACAAAGAAAAATTTATGTATTTGTGGTGTGCACTGTGATGTTATCGTATATTTATACATTATTAAATGATTAAATCAAAATAACTATCACCTCACATGCATATATATTTTTGTGGTAAGAACAGGTAAGATTTATGCTCTTAGCAATTCAAGTATTTATTAGGTTGATGTAAAAGTAATTGTGGTTTTTGCAAATACTTATTATTATTATTATTATTATTATTATTATTATTGATGGAGTCTTGCTCTGTTGCCAGCTGGAGTGCAGTGGTGCATTGGCAAAAAAACGCAATGACTTTTGCACTAACTTAATAATACATTATTATTAACTATAGTAGCCATGCTTTACAATAGAACACTCCATCCTTCAGCAGCAGGATACTATTCTTTTCAAGTACACATAGAACATTCTCCAGGATAGACCATATGTTAGGACACAAAATAAGTTTTAACAAATTCAAGAAGGTTGAAATCATGCCAAGTATCTTTTCTGATCACAGTGGTATGAAACTATAAATTAATCACAGGAAGAAAATGGGAAAACACATGAATAGGTAACAATTAAACAACATACTTCTGAGCAACCAATGGTCAAAGAAGAAATCAAAAGGAAAATTAAAAAATATCTTGAAACAATTGAAAATGGAAACACAACTTAGGGGATGCAGCAAAAGTAGACCTAAGAGGGAAGTTCACAGTGGTAAGCACCTTCATTATTCTACATGATCCTTTTTGATGGTATTGTAAAAGGGATTGTTGACTTAATTTCCTTTTGGGGTTTTCTGTTGTTCGTGTAGAGAAACACACTGAGTTTCGAGTGTTGGTTTTGCATCCTGCAACATTACTGGATTCGTTTATTCTAAAATTGTTTTTGTGGACCAAACTTTTACCTTCTTCAATGAACCTCCTGCCCTTTCTCCTCAGGTTTTGATTTATTCTTTGCTCTCTCATTTACCATTTTTGAATTGAACAATGACTTGACAATTGAGTTAAAATTAGAAAATTGGAGTTGGTGAGTGTTTGAAAGAAAGTTTATAGGGATTCATCTTCCTAGAAATATGTCCCTAAGAGCCTTGCCTTCCCTGAGTGTTTAGTAATTGGCCCTCCTGATGGGGAGGATGAGAGACAGAAACATAAGGAAAGGAATAGAATAAGGATTGTGAACAATTCTGGGGGAAAAGGACTATAAAAAATACTTATGGGGCTGGGTGCAGTGGCTCATGCCTGTAATCCCAGAACTTTAGGAGGCCAAGAGCGGGGGATCATTTGAGGTCAGGAGTTTGAGACTAGTCTGGCCAACATGGTGAAATCTCATCTCTACTAAAAATACAAAAATTAGCCAGGCATGGTGGTGCACACTTGCAGTCCCAGCTACTCAGGAGGCTGAGGCAGGAGAATCACTGGAACTCGGGAGGTGGAGGTTGCAGTGAGCCCCGATCGCACCACTCCAGCCTGGGTGACAGAGCGAGACTCTGTTTAAAAAAAAAAAAGAAAAAGAAAAAGAAAAAATTTGGGTAATTAGGATAGGGAATGCTTTTGAAAGCATAGTCTCAGTTGTGACCATTATGACTCAATGACTTTGTTCACTAACACATTCTGCATTTTTATAGCCTCATCCCAGTGATTCCTTCTGAGTTACTAAAAGTGATTATTTGTAACTCTATTTTAAAATAAGCTTTCATTGATTTAAGCATTGAACTAATTATCCTTAAAGAATATATCTGTTGGACAGGCAGGTAGAGGAGAGCTCTCATGATCCCTGGTCATCACCATGCTTCCATCCTATTCTATGCCTTTATTACAAGACTGCCCTATCTAGGATGAAATTTATCTGCCTGACCATGAAAATTTCTCCTGAGACTGATGTGATTGCTGAAGACATGCTTGCTGACCAGTGTTTAAAAAATATTTTAATGTATTTTAATAGCAAACTTACAGAAACAACACAAAAGAAAGACGACATTAAAAAACATGTACTGCATGTAGGACAATTCAGTGAGAAAAGTCTAATGAATGGATGGTATCTGTTGTTTGATAAAAATGCTACTAACACCATTTAGTTGCTGTCATAAAACATTTGCTTATTTTTTTAAAAAAATCCAAATGCTAGCATTGTTCAGAAAAAAATTAACAGATTTCTTAAAATTGTTGTAAAGTTTAACCACTGAACTTGTTCACTGAAATGTTTGACTTACATTAATGCTTTATGTCCCTGCATTTATACTAACAATACACACACAAGTGAAAACAGAAAAAGTATCAATATCTGGTTTCTGTCCTCTATGTTTTCACTGGCAATCATATACTTAGTTACCTTTTGACTCCATGGGGAAAAAAATCTAACATTCAGAACCACCAATAACAAGAAGAGAATTTTTTCTCAGAATGAAATGTTCCCATCATAGGAGATTCTTAAGGATATTCTCCACGTATGAGACGTGCTAGCTGGATGTCTTTTGGCATAATTGTTACATATTTGGCATGGATAGTACACAAGTTGCTGTCTTCAAAAAGGCCAACCAGATAGCCCTCACTCACTTGCCTCTTGCAAAGTACCAGCAGCTGCGCTCTAAAAGCGCAGATGTTTTCAAGTCCTGAGCAATTATGTGCATTAGATGGTGGAAGGAAAGTTTGCAAATCAGAAGTTTGGAGGACTTCTGATAAGGTCTGATATCATGGAGTGCCACAGTAACCAGGCCTGTAATGATGAGTTTTCGTCACCCTTCCAGGAGAGGGCGCACTGTTGCAAGCAGGTTCCACAGCCAGTTTCTTCCTGGGGGCTTTGCCACTGGTTGATCTGTGGGCAGTCGGCAGACCAGCCATAGTCTTAAAAACCTCCTTACTTATCGCCTTCTCCTTCAGCTGGGGCTCAGCGAGCTACAGGTGGTGCTGGCACTAGAGAGAGGTTTTATGACTGAGGTGTACTGTTTTGAAAATAGAATCTCAGGTTTGCTTTGTCAGATAGGCCACATCTATTTAATCTGGTTGTAGCATCCATACCCATTCTTCAACATAGTTTAAAACTAGTTATTAACAGAGGTACGCAGGTAAAAAGATCTTTCTATTAGTACCCTTGAGAGAAAACATGCACACACACACACACACACACACAAAATACAGTTTAGTTCATGGAGGACTGCGTTGGCCACCTCCTGTCTTATTGCCTTGGGTAATGCAATCATAACATCTAAACTTAGCTACTTCACTGATTTATGTATTGTAGATATGGTTCTTCTTGATGGCGAGCAAGCAGGGGCCCTGGCTTGATTAAGAGGAAAGCAGAGGCCATACCTATCTCCTTTCACTGTTCTGCTTCCCAAAGCCTAGCGAAAATGACAATGTGAATAATGACTCTAAGAATTCAGACCATAGGTTTAGAACCAAGGGTGTGAGTTTAAGAGTTTTACCATCTTAGAATAAAACTTCCTCTCCAATCCTGTGAGTGTTGAAATCATACCCCTTTTTAAAGCCTTGGGGGAAAAATAAAGAGAGAAAGCCCTTATGTGTATACCACTCCAAATGAGCAGGAAACAGCATAATTATTTAATGTGTGTGTTAGTCTGTTCTCATACTGCTAATAAAGACATACCTGAGACTGGGTAATTTATAAAGGAAAGAGGTTTAATGGACTTACTTCATTATTTTTGTGTGTGTGTGAGACGGAGTATCGCTCTGTTGCCCAGGCTGGAGTGCAGTGGCACTATCTCAGCTCACTGCAACCTCCACCTCCCAGGTTCAAGCGATTCTCCTGCCTCAGCCTTCCAAATAGTTGGGATCACAGGCAGGTGCCACCACACCAGCTAATTTTTGTATTTTTAGTAGAGACGGGGTTTCACTATGTTGGCCAGGCTGGTCTCAAACTCCTGACCTCAGGGGATGAGCCCACCTTAACCTCCCAAAGGCCTATTGGGAGGTGAAGACAGCCAGACCTCCTGGGTCGAGTGGGGACTTGGAGAACTTTTCTGTCTTACAAGAGGTTTATACATTCACCAATCAGTGCTCTGTAAAAATGCAGCAATTAGCACTCTGTAGCTAGCTAGAGGTTTGTAAAATGCACCAATCAGTGATCTGTAAAAATGCACCAACCAGTACTCTGTAGCTAGCTAGAGGTTTGTAAAATGGACCAATTGGCACTTTGTAAAATGGACCAATCAGTGCTCTGTAAAATGGACCAATCAGCATGACATGAGTGGGGACAAATGAAGAAATAAAAGCTGGCCACCCCAGCCAGCAGCAGCAACCCGCTAGGGTCCTCTGGCTGGTTGGGGAGGGTTTGTTCTTTCACTTTTCATAATAAATCTTACTGCTGCTGACTCTTGCGTCAGGGTCACCTTGAAGAGCTGTGACAGTCACTGCAAAGGTCCGCCGCTTCATTCTTGAAGTCAGCCAGACCAGGAACCCACCGGAAGGAACCAACTCCCGACACACTGGGATTACAGGCATGGCGGAACCAGCTCCGGACACAACGGGATTACAGGCGTGAGCCACGCCATGCTGAGGCAGCGGTTCTTACACTGTAGTATGCATTGACTAAACGGTCTCTTGAAATAGGGATTGTTACCCTCCGCCCCCCACCCCCACCCCCGCCACTACTCCCAAACTCCTCAGCCATTTCTACCTTTGTGGTTTTGGGTGAGTCCTAAAAATTTGACTTTACAATGAAAGGTTGATAGGTCTGGCTTTGGGACCACATTTTGTAAATCACTGCAAGGGCAGTAATTCTCAGCCTTGGTTGCATCTTGAAATCCGGAGAACTTTCAAAGATGCTCATGCCTGGGCCACATCCACAGAAGTTCTGATTTCATTGGTCTGAGGTGGGTTCTGTTTATGAGGAGTTTCAAGAGCTTTCCAGGTGACCCAAGTGTGTACAAGTTAAAGATAACTCACTTAGGATATATCAGAAGTAGTATATTTCAGAAAAGAGGCATTCGATTATGAATTCAATAAATATGAATTGAGTACCTACTGTGCTAGGCAATGGGAAAACAGATGTAAATAACACAGAAAGGGGAAGATTGCCACATTGATAGCTGCTAGAGTGACAGCATGCTAATGAGCTTGTGCACAGAAGGCTGCTAAGATGGTGGGATGTATGTGGAAGGCTGTGAAGTTCAAGCGAGAGAAGGTTTCACTAAGGAGCTTAAACTTACTTTTGAGGGATGAGTGAGCATGTTTTGTGAGCAAAGAATCAGGGAAGAACATTTCAGAGAGAAGGCAGCCATAAGTGAAGGCCCAGAGTTGGGAATGGACACAGTATGTGTTCACGGGCTGCAACCTCGTGTGGTGGTGCAGAACAGGGTAGAAGAAACAGGCTAAAATCAATTTTTCATGCTTATACTTATCCTATGGGATTTGTGGGGGTATTTGAGGGTTTTAGGAGGAAAGTGATAGAAATAGATTTCATCATCAAGTACATCAAGAGGTAGGAAGATCTACCTAAGAAACATTCTCCAGATAAATGGGCACATAAAATAATCAGGACACCAGCTTCCTCCCCTTTAGCTAATCCCTCAACGTCTGATTAGAAGTGCAAGGAAAAAGGGAACGCATTTATTTTCACTGCCAAGTAGAGCTGTTTCAAACTTTGGGAATCTTGGGAGAAAAAGAGTTAATGGGGAGAAAGAAGACATCAGAGAGGAGAAAAAGGAGAAGGAAAGCGCTACAGAAATGACACTGTGATTCAAATCAGTTCAGAAACAGCAAATAAAAATAAAAAGATGTGAGAACAATTTTCTCCAACTGCCCCGATCCTCTGAAACCCTTTCCCAGTGAGGCCAAAGGCCACATGCAGTAGCCTGCACTGCCACCTGCAGGAAGAATACAGAAACAGCAATGATCGAATCTGGATTTCATTCTCAGCTTTGGAGAAAGCAAGAGGTAACCAGAATGTTCCTTGTGTATCATCAGTCTGCCCTCCAGCTAGGCCTGTATATTACTTTTTTACTGTTTACATTTAAGCCTAATTTTTTTAATTACTATTTTTGCTGTTTACATGTAAGCCTAGTTTTCTAATTACCATTTTTGTTGTTTACGTTTAAGCCTAGTTTTTTAATTACCATTTTTCATGGCTCTTTAAAAATACTTTTTTCTTCACATTTTACATCTGAAATTAGAATGTGTCTTGGAATCAGTTTAATTGACAAGTGTTTTGTCTTTATGATACATGACAGAGCATCTTACAACTGATGGCATCTTAGATTTGGCAATATTTATTTTGCGTATGTCAGAGGTGTGGCCTGATGGAAAACGAATGATGTTTTTGAGTAAGATACATCTGCTGTCGCCTTGACTCTGATATCCCTTCTTACCTAAATTTTGGCTCTCCATTACTTACCAGCTATTTGAATTTCAGCAAGTTAATTATCTCTCTGAGTCTTGATTTCTTCGTCTTTAATGCTACTTACAAGATTTTGTATGAGTTAAATGAAATTCTACCTGCAGTCCTTGAACAGGCCTCACCTAGCACATTAAAGGATCCAAATAAGTGATAGCTATTATTATTTCCAAATTAAAAGTCTCAAAAACAGATAGCTTCTCCTGCAACTAACTGAGCGAAAAGCATTCAGACAAAACTACCCGCTCTTTATCCGAACCTGCTGTTGAATCCCAAATGCGATCTGTGTGGATTAATCCTTGGAATTTATGAGAGCTACTGCTGAGAGGCTGGCTTTATGTTGATCACAAAAGACATGAGGGTTCAGATGGAGTCCGTGGGGGCATTTATTTTAAATGCACCTATTTGGATGCTTAAATTCTTAAGCAGAACCCAGCTATCTTTACCCACTATAGTTCAAAGCCTCCTGTCTCCAAACAGTGTTTATTTTTTTTTCCCTGTGCCCTTAAAACTCTCCAGCTTGGTTTCTGCTTTATTCTGATAAACCTGGAAATGCAGGGCCCAGCTTTTAAGTAAAACTGCTTTTCCAGTATTTAAGGCAGTTGAACATAAATGAAATAGAAAATGACAATGATAACAGGTAATGCTATCGCTGCCTGCTGGATGCTGTTTGTAGCTCTCCCTAGCAATCACAGGATAAAATAAAGCCCATGTTGAAGGGCAGTTTCTCTAATTGCTGCCAAGGGATATAAGCAGTGTGGACTTGAAGCCTCTGTTAGCTCTGCAGGGGGCAGCTCTCAGGAGCACCTGGATGAAAATGGGACTTATAAAGATGTTCTGAAGCAAGCTTTCATGTTTGCCAAGTGGCTGCCCCTTGAACTCCCTAATATTCCTTTTTTTCTTAAGTATATGAAATCATACAGTTCAAGTTCTTAGCATGAGTCCCAAGGAGAGAGAAGCAGCAATAGAAAAAGGAGGAAATCAAAGCTTCTCGTGGTGGCTGCTGCATGCTTTCTTGGTAGCATCATTGCATTTCTGGGACTTATGGTGGGACAAAGAGCTGAAGGGGCACAGAAGGAGGTCTTCAAATGATTGTTCTGCCCAGGCCCTGCCCCTCTATGCCAATTGGTTTCAATTGCTGAGCATTCAAAAATTTTACATGACAACTCTCTTAAGTAGGTATTAAGTTCATTTTATACATAGGGGTTCCAAATAGATTAAGAATCTTACTGGTATGTGATAAAGTAATGGTTTTAACCCAGGTTGATGTGACACTATTGCCTATGTTTTTTCCTATGAAACAGTATAGCTTCCCAACGTTCCTTCATCCCAAGCAGAAACTACACCTGAATTCATATTCATCTACTCCGACAGATCTTGTTGCATATAGTATTATGTCTGTACTACTTATGTATTGGATATGTGAACATCTGCTTATTTATTTATGCTTCAAAATAGCCTGATGAGATAACCATTGGGATAATTTATAAATGAGAAATAATGGGCCTCATGTATAAATGAGAAACCATAGGGCTTATATATATGTATATATACGTATATATGTATATACGTATATATACACACATGTGTTTGTTTATCTCTCTGAATGTTTTCTTCACCTTTATAACAATTATAAAAATGGTTAAGGCACTCCATGTGCTTTTAATCTAACAGGTCTCCAGGGTCTTGTGTGGCTCTGTTATCTTTCTGTTATGATAATGAAAGAATAGAAACAGCAAGAAAATTTAATACACACACACACACAAATACATGCATATGTACACCCAGGGCAAAAGGCAGTCAGGGACAGGTAAGGCTTTTTATGTTTTGTTTGATTGATTGCAGAAAAAACAAAGCCAAATTGCTCTGGGATTTCCTCTTTCTTGGACCGTGTGGGTTCTTGGAAATGAGCCTCAGAGATCTCTGCAACAAAGCAGACAAAGTGGCAGATCCTCGGGAGAACACGGACCTCTGAGTTCTGGGGACCCCTGGGCAACATGGGCATGGGACACGAATTCTGTGTTTCCCGACACCAAGACGCTAAGACGCTGCTGAGTGGAGAGTGGGTTCCCTGAGGCTGGGGTTCTCAGTAGCAGAGAGGCTTCCCCAGGTGCCTCAGTGGGAGGTGGGCAAATCTTCTTCTACTCCACTAGCCCCACTGGGAGCAACTGCATCATCTCCCATCTCTGACAGAATCTTCATCACATGATGATTCCAAAGGCAGTACCTGAGTCACAAAACGCTAGAACAGAAAGGTAGCCATCCAAGGAGCACAACAGCCAGAGGGAAGACGACTAGGAGGAATAGAAAGAATCCAAGTTGAAAATAAATTGCAGCTAAATTAAACATTTGAAGATAAAGACGAATTAAAAACCCAGCAGATTTAGGGGGAAGCTACTGGAACTTCAGCGGCAGGCCCTCACTTAAAGTTAACCCCCCTGCTTGCCTGGGTCACTAATTAATACCCTAGGAAGAGCTTCAGCAGTGCGTCCACAGGTTATACATTTATAAAAAGTTGCCAAGTTTTACCACCAATGGCTAAGACTACTGTCTCTTTTTCCTAGAATAATGAGCCTTCCTGGTGTGTTTAGGACTGAGAGAATTCCCAGGATGTGGGACATTCATTCCTAAAACCAGCAATGTCTCTGGCAAACCTACTGGGAAAGTAGAACTCATCTTTTCCTTCCCGTGTCTCTCTTCACAGAATGCACTGGAAACACCACCAGGGCTTATGGGCTCTGGCAATAGAAAGGTTGAAAAAGAGATCCATTTAGTTTGGGCTGATTAAGGTATATGGGCTTTGTAGTGGTTTTGTGTTTAATTACTGGTAACCACCCTAGGGTAGGAATGGCCTCCAGAATGTTAGGACTGCTTACATTGTTGACCCAACTCAGCATTCTCTCATGAAGATACAGGACCTTGCTTGTACCATACTCTGATCACATCCTGCTGCAACTGGCCCCAGAAGCACAAGGATAGTGGAAGAGAAACAAGATTTGGCATATATCAAACCAGAAGTCAATTTGTGGAAATGTCTTCAAATAATCAAATGTACACAATTGATGGAAGAATTGATGGAATTCCCATTGATATCTAGTCAAAATAACCCTCTCAAGAATAAACTTGAGAATACAGTGTATACAATTATAAATGCATCATATATATTTTTCTTTGTTTCTGGGAATTGAGTGTAAACTAATTTTTCAGATTTCCTGCTTGAAAGACACAACTGTGCCATGAGCCTAAAATAGTGATTGTGTGTGTGCCCAAACTCCTGTGGTTTATTCATCCTGATTATCAATAATAAAACAAATTTGGATAAACTCTGCTAGAGGAGAGACTAACTTATCTCTTTATTCTCTCTGTGGAAAATATTCTAAAATTGCAATTATATGGAGAGAGAAAAAATGTAAAGCTGAAAACTACAGGAAGATAAAAGCACTGGGGGCCAGGGTCATGCCGTTATTTAGTAAAGGTATACCATCTTTCTAGATTTACTGGATGTTGGAGGCATTTGTCAACATTAAAATTTGCATTCTGTTGTGATTCTTTTTCACATTCTAACTAATATTCACTTTTGTACCCAATTTTGCATTTCTGTTTGCATTTTTTTCTTGAGAAGTCTTTTAATATATGAAATGGTATAAAATTTATTTTCCAAACCTGAATCTTACCTTAAAAAATGTCCAAAAATTCTACAAGAATGTATAGAAGTCTCTGTACATTTAAGGTGGTAGAGGTGGCTTGAGCAACATGGAATCCTATGAGCGTTAAAAAAAACACTAGGCAAATTTCATTCTGTATATATTAGACATAAACTTTCATACAGTAAAAGATGATTTCAAAAAATCAATAGAAAATAGCAGATTTGGAAGAGTACATTTGCAACCCTGACAACAGAGAAACTGTTAATTTCTAAACTGTACAAAAGACCTTGAAATTGATGAGAAGGAGACACACAAACCACTAGAAAAAAGTGACACAGGATACAAAGAGGGAGTATTTCTCTCAAGCACACACATTAGACCAGAAACCAAATTTTAGCAGCTACTACAGCATTAATATAATGTAGACCCTGATATATAATAACAATAAATTAGAAAATAATAATAATAAAACTATTCACATGAAAAGATGAAACATCTAAATAACTCACGGGTCAAAGAAGAATTCATCAGAGAAATCAAGCAATTGTTTAGAAATGGACAATAATAGAAATACTTCCTTTCAAAGTTGTGGGATACATTTAAAGCTAATCTTAAATATTTGCATTGGAAAAGAAAGAATAAATGGGTTAGTGTCCACCTGAAGAACTTTTTTTTGGCAAAGATACTGTACCCAAAGAAGGCAGTAGAAAGAAAAAATGAGCACAGGTCGGGTGCGGTGGCTTATGCCTGTAATCCTAGCAATTTGGAAAGCTGAAGTGGGAGGATCACTTGAAGTGAGCAGTTGGAGACCAGCCTGGGCAACACAGCAAGGACCCAGTCTCTGCAAAATGTAAAAATCAGCTAGTTGTGGTGACACGTGTCTGTAGTCCTAGCTACTTGGGAAACCGAGGCTGGAAGGTGTTTTGAGCCCAGGAATCTGAGGTTACAGTGAACTATGATCACACCACTGCACTCCATCCTGGGCAGCAGAGCAAGACCTGTCCCTAAAACAAAGAAAAAATATTAAAAATAGGACTAACTAATAAACTAGAACACAAAGATTTAAAAAAAAAAAAAAAAAACGCAGACAAAAATCAAAGGTGCGGCTGGGAATGGTGGCTCATGCCTGTAATCCCAGCACTTTGGGAGGCCAAGGCAGGCAGATCATGAGGTCAGGAGTTCAAGACCATCCTGGCCAACATGGGGAAACTCCGTCTTTACTAAAAATACCAAAAATTAGCTGGGTGTGGTGTTGCATGCCTGTAATCGCAGCTACTTGGGAGGCTGAGGCAGGAGAATCACCTGAACCTGGGAGGTGGAGGTTGCAGTGAGCCAAGACTGTGCCACTGCACTCCAACCTGGGCAACAGAGCGAGACTCCATCTCAAAAAAAAAAAAAAAAAAAATTAAAGATGCTTGCTTAATTTGCATTGACTACTAGTTAAAATTCTGATGAAATTGAGAAAGAAAAGGCATAAATAAACCTATGAACTGAAAAGGGGATACAATTTGAGATATAATGCAGGTATAAGAAGAGAAAAGTATGAATACATTTATACCATTTACTTTAAAACAGACAAATGAATACATTTCTGGAAGTTATTTCTGGCTATATTTATCCAATTTTCTAATTACAACTTACAAAAAATGTGACTCTAGAAGAAATAGAAATCAGGATTGACCTTTAACCATTAAAATATTAAATCAGTAAATAAAAGTCTATCCCTCAAATTTACTGTTGGGTCAGATGTTTTAGGATCTAATTCTTCCAAAAATCAAAAAATACATCATCCTTAATGTTATGAAAATATTAGGATATACATAATATTTTCTCAGTTCATAGTACTCTTATTGTCTCAATTATTTTTCCTGGCATCTCAGGCTGAAAAAAGCTCCAAGGTTCTCTTTATTAAGCACTGTTACTGGTGGGTCTTTGTTGTTAGAGCTCCCAAGATGGTGTCAGGCTGCTCCCAAGATGGCAGTAAGCCTTTTGTTCTCTGACTTGGGGTTCTTGGCCTCACCGATTCCAAGGAATGGAACCTTGGGCCATGCGGTGAGTGTTATAGCTCTATTAGAAGCCGTGGGTCACGGAAGAGAACCAAGGAACCCAGCGACTAGTGTTCAGCTCAATTAGGAGGAACCCAGGCACTTAGCCATGCAGGAACAATGGCGAGCCTCTAGCCCGATCAGGAGTGGCAATGGGTGCCTCGCTGGATCAGAAAGGCAGCGGACACCCTGCCGGATCTGGAGGGGTGGAAGTCAGCGGCGGGTCTGCGACTATGGCTTTCAGCAGTGGTGGACAGCCAGCGAAAGCTCAGCTCGAGCTGGAACAAACACAAACCCGAAGAGTGTGCAGTTGCAAGATTTAATAGAGTGAAAACAGAGGTTCCATACAAGGGGAAGGGACCCAAATGGGGTTGCCCACTCCCTGCTGGAATGTCTGGGGTTTATATCCCAATCATTGTCCCTCCCCCTGTGCTCTCAGAGGATAGATGATTTAACTATTTATTTATCTCCTGCTTTTAGCCTAATTAGTATTTTAGTGAGCCCTCTTTACTACCTGATTGGTCAGGTGTGAGCTAAAGGTGGGTGAGGTCACCTTCCCCAGCTAGTCTTAGGAATTCTTAGTCAGCCTAGGAAATCCAGCTAGTCCTGTCTCTCAGCACTATAGTTAGACTTTCAACAAAAATAAATATATAGTGTATATGAAGATGTTAAGTACAATGGAAAAAAACTAAAGAGGGAGTATGTGTATGCTGGGACAACTGCAATTAACTAGGATTGAAAACTAGGGTGTGAATATCAGAGTAATCAAATGGACTTTGGTTAGGCAATGCATTCAGAAATGGAATGGGCATAGACTTGAACCCCTCATCCTTTTCTGTCTTGCATGATCTCTCTACTACTCAGTAAATTTTCATTGCCTCTCAGGTGTCTGGAGTAAGGGGAGGCACCTCTCCATCACTACATAAACTAGTATGCACAATGTCTGGTCATTGTTTAGAAGGTCCACACATTCTAATCAATTAAAGAACACATGAACAAAAACTCAGCAATCAAATATTAATACCTATTTCCTAGATGCCCAGATACGCACATGCAGTGTTGTAATCTCATTAGACTAACACAATTAGGGAAAGTCTCCCAGGAAATAACCTGATTACACAGGAGACCACACATGGCTTCATGCCATACCCAAAGAACTCCAGCGAAGGGCTGAAATGCAAGGTAGTGTAAGCCAAATCCAAACTTCAGAGTTCTTGAGTGGGAGAGAAGTTGAGACATGTTCTCAAATTAAAGGAAATAGAACAAGAGGAACTGTTCTCCCCAAACAGAATAGACAATATGAAAAATGAGGCCCTCACATTCAGCAGTTGCTCTTGGGATTTATTTAATTTGAGTAAAATGTCATTAACTTTTACCGTTGCTTTCTTGAGCTAACATTTTGCCTAGCTCAAACAGTACATGTACACAAAGACTCAAATAAATTTTTGTCAATGAAAAATTATCTTCCCTATCAAGGTCATGTTGAGAATTCTAGGAATAAATGTTTAAATGAGGTAAAATAATATTTTCAAAAGCAAAGGGTGAATACAAATAGAGCATGCAATATAAACAAAATGGTGAACTTCTGAAGGGAAAGAAGACAAAAAAATTGTCTTCTCTATCAAGGTCACATTGAGAATTCCAGGAGTAAATGTTTAAATGAGGTAAAATAATCTTTTCAAAAGCAAAGGGTGAATACAAATAGATAGTTTTGTAGTTGGAATTTAACAGATTGCTTTTTGTAATGGGCTTCTTTGTGATTTAGTATTTTGAGTTCATGGCTAACTTATTAAAACATATAAGTGAAAATATCCACAATAATTCTATGCTGTTTAGATGGCAATGATAAGAGTTTAAATGGAGACTGTTTTCATCTCCAGTTTTCTGACTACCAGTCGAGTGGACACTTCATCAAAGTCGACCTAAATAACTAAAAATAAGATAGTTGTCCCATCAAATATACCTATTGGTAGGTATGTTCTTTTACCCAATTAGGATGTCACAATCTTCTTTGATCTCTACAATGATCATGCAATATGAACAAAATGGTGAGCTTCAGAAGGGAAAGTGATTTGTCTTGCCTAAAAGGCAAGTTCATGGAATTGTCATGTATTTAACAAAGAAACTGCTGGGATCAGAGCTGAGGTCTGCTGGTTGCTTTGTGCCTGTATGGACAGAAGGCTCTATTCCATCAGCTGATGCCACTGCTCCCAAGAACAGAGATGCAAAATGTTATATGCCCATGTTGAATCTGTGATAAAATAAGAGGAAAAGGGGTAATGTAGTGAGTTTTACTTAAAGCTAACACTCATTTTTTTAAAAAACTGTCCTTTTTTCTGAGATTTGTATCATGTAATTAATAGTTGATGGTGGATTTTACGTGAGTGTACTTGACACAATTTGAATCTGCAGTTTATCTTATTTTTTAAATTATCTAAAAAATGTATTTTACTGATTGAAATCTAAAATTTGGGTACAACTGACCTAAAAATGTTTATATGATTATTTGTTCTCTTCTCAAGAACTACACTGGACTATCACTATGAATTATCTAAATTTTGCAGAATGCACAAAAAGAAATTTTCACAGAATGAAAAAATGAAATAACACATCAAGAACTCCAGTTGTATCCATGTGTCAATCAGAGGTCGAAAGAGTTTGATTTACTGTCATTGATAGGAGCATTTTTCCCCCGTGTGTGGTTATAGGGCAGCTTGAAATTCACAGCTTGGCAGAAAAAGTAAAAGATCTGTGGGGAAATGGTAAGAAATTTGTCATTGCTCAAATCTGGTGCTCAGCCTTGGGCTGAGTTTAATATTAATCTTGATAGAGGAATGTTTGTACTGGGACAGAGAATCAAAGAAATGCACCTAGAATTTATTGAGCATGTGGTAAAAATCCATTTTTGTAGGGCCATTTTTCTTCTGCAATAAATGATTAGGAGAGGAAAAGAGGAAAAGCTTAAAATTGGTGTCAAGCTCTTTATTTCATCCATTTGGGATTAGTTGGAAGATAAATATGTCTGTTTATAATGTATCACTTCTGATGAAGTTGAAAAGATGGAGGGGAGAAAAATATCAACCAGGCAGGGGCTTGGGACAATTTAGCTAAAGTCCTTACAGTAGAATTTGTCAAGTAGTAATGGACTATCAATGAGTTTTTATTGACTGAATCTGATACAAAAACTGAGTATAGTACTTAACCAATTCTATGAGGAAATAAATGTTACAAAATGAGAATGTATTACTCTTTCCTGCCTAAGATTTACAGATAAAGGCATTTTTCTCTTCTGTTAACAAAGCATATAATAACCTAACACATTGATCCTTGTCAAATTTGGGAGCCTGTATTAAATTGCAATTGCACAATTGGGCCAGTGAGCTATGTGTCCCTGTTTCCACATTAGTTGAAGTGAGACAACTTGTATTCATGCCATCCGCATTTTTTAAAGACAGAGGTGTCAATATAGTTTCTCAAAAATTGTCCATTATTTAACCAAGCACAGAGTTGAATCAAGAGGTGTAATTTGAGACAAGATGGCAGCCCTATTGATATTCCTTTTTCAACCTCATTTGTAATTCTCCTCAGGATGCTCCCCTTCATGTTGTTAGTTGGGGTGTCTAGTGCTTATCTCTTTACTTTACACATGTTAAATGGCTACTTGTCTCAGATAAAACTATGCATTCCATCTTGGTAAACTTCTAACAAAGAATTTATGAGAGAAAAGGAAAGTACTACACTGTAAAATATGTGTGTGTGGTTTTGTGCAGTCCTAGGTGTTATGGATGTATTTCTGGTAATATTTCTCACCCACCTAAAAATTTCAGTTTATGATTGTTATGGTTTGGCTGTGTCCCCACCCAAATCTCATCTTGAATTGTAACTCCCATAATTCCCACATGTCATGGGAGGGACCTGGTGGGAGGTAATTGAATCATGGGGACAGGTCTTTCCCATGCTGTTCTTGTGATAGTCTCAGGAGATCTGATGGTTTTATAGAGGGGAACTCTCCTTTATAAAGGGGAGTTTATAGTTCCCCTACATAAATTCTTGCCCTCTGCCATTAAAGACATCCCTTTACTCTTTCTTCATCTTCTGTCATGATTGTGAGGCCTCCCCAGGCATGTGGAACTGTGAGTTCATTAAACTTCTTTCCTTTGTAAATTACCCAGTCTCAGGTATGTCTTTATTAGCAGCATGAGAATGGACTAATACAATGAAAAACCAGTAGACCAGATATATGACATTATAAATGATGTAAGCTAATTTTACCTTCTTGTAGTACTCGTAGTAGGAAAGACTTGAAATTTGCTATCTCTGTGAGGACATTTTTTATATCCGTGGTTACCTTCTTGCAGTACTCATAGTAGGAAAGACTTGAAATTTGCCATCTCCATGTGGTCATTTATTATAACCATGGGTTTTCTTCATATAACTGCTTTTTGTTTGCACAAATGTTATTATCAACTCTTTATTTTGATAATCTGTCCTGTATAGTATCTATAACAGAGTCCTTTGCATCATATAAGCATCCAAACTGAACTGATAGTGGCTAGTTTTCCACCACATCCCAATGGTTTAATTTTCCATTTGGTTCTAAGTATTGTTTCCAGATTTACCAGAGAATTGTCTTTAAGGGGAAGATGTTATATATTTCACTATCACGCTTCAAACCAAAGTCTTTGGAAGTCTGAAGAACCGTTTAGAAAATAGTTGTCAGCTGAGGTCTACATTAAGTAAGTCTATAACTTTAAGGACTCAGACTGTTACACATTTATTTACTTCTACTCTTCCAGGCTAAGTCAGACTAGCCTGAATGGTACCTAATTACAAGATCACTGAGTTGGCATGCAATAGGCTGGGTCACTGAACAAAGCAGTTCATTGTTAGTACATTGACATCCTTGGGAGCTATGGTTAAAGCCCATGGAATTGGTGGACTCCTTCCTAATCATTCAACTAGTCAAATTAAAACACGATCAACATCCTGTAGAGAGTAATATATGCTACAGACAGTAATATATGCTACATTCCCAGGAGTGTTAGTGTCCAGCAGAGACTAGACTATTGGGGCCCCTATTTTTAAAAATCAAGAGTTCCTTTTTAACGTAAAATGTTTCACATGATTAAAGCAATTGTTTGTTAAGAAGTTTATCAGTTTCTAAGATAATATGTTTTTCTAGTTCTAAAATTTAAAACATTTCATTCAGTTTATATACTCTGAAGACATTTCTAGGAGCAATAGATTACATAACTCCCTCCCCCTCCCCCCAACACACACACGCGCATGCGCTTTAAAAAACTCTCCTATTAGGTTGGTGCCAATACTTTCAATGGTGAAACACAAACAGTTCTGCACTAACCTAATAGATTCTAAGAACTGTTCCAGGAAGGAACCTCACTGAATTGTTTCTGAATTCTACAGTAAATATAGCTAAACTTACCTGAGTCCAGCAACTGGTATTAAAAGGTTGGAAGAAGATGAGCTATGCATCAGGAGTCTTACAGTAGGGAAGGTGGGGGAGAAACAAGAGACAGCAATACTAGTAAAAGGAATGTTCTCCACTTACAGTTACTGTGGTGCTTTGGATTGCTACTTGGTCATATTCCAAGTTTTCTCTCAATTATGGGTAGTGATTTGAGATTATTAAACCTATCACAATCTGGCTCACAATTCCATCTCTGGCCTTTCCTATCTTCTCCTGTCTCCTGATGGGGTCATAGCAGCAGGGCAGGGAAAAGTGAATCACTTTGCTCCTGCTGCCTGCTTCTCCCACAAGGAGGCTGGCACCTTACTCCCAGTTCTTTAGGTTCCAGGGAAAAATATTCTTGAAATACTTTCTGAGCCGAGAGACCCACACAAGATCAATAGGGTGTCTGGGTGGGCTTTCTCTGGTCTTCCTTCTGCTTATATATCATGTCCCCATCTGCCACTTGAATTGTTCCCCACATTCCCAAGACTGGCAGGACAGAGTTTCTGGACTGGCCTTTAGGGCATAAGCATCATTCCCTGGTCACAGCTGGTCTTTTACCTAAACCTGTTAACTGAAAGACAATCCAGAAATTCAACAGGTGTTTTGGGAATATTATTTATTCAAATGACTACTTGAAACTTATAAATCATTGTAGGGTGGAAGAAAAACTAGAAAAGTGCAGACAAGTAAGAGTATGTTCATAGGATTTCATGGAAGTGCTCTTTAGGGATTGGGCTAAATTTATATCTGTGCCTACATACAAAGCATTCACTGTCTGATAATCTTTTGCCATCCATTCATTTGGAATTAAGGAATAAATTACAAAGAAGGAACACATTATAAAGAGATAGCTGGCCTAAATTATCAGCCTTTCTATTTTCAAAATTTGTATAAATAACATTAGAACTAAAAGCCAGATCATGTCAACCTGTATGTCTACCAGCCCTAGTGGTATATCTTGACATGAGCATCAAGACTTGTTTTGTAAGTAAGTGTGATATTTAGCCCTTGCAAGATTGCGGTCTTCAGGTTAAGGATCTACTCTACTCATTACTAACTTTCATATAATTCAAATGTCTTATTTTAAAACATATAAATTTATATTAAATTTGTACTGTAAGTCTAGCATTGAAAAGTCGACACTGAAAATTAATTTATTTCTATAACCAAATGTAAATAAAATTTTATAAAAATGTAGAGCAATGATATTCATAGACATTAATTTCTTGAAATAAATCATTTTTTTGCCCCATTTTTGCTTACCTTGCCCTCGCCTCCTTCTCCCACATCAGCATACTTTCATCTTTTCTTCCCATCTTCCTGCCTTCACTCCAGGGAACGCACATTAACATAATATATGCCCCTCCATGGTTTCCTCGATGTAATATATAAAATGTGTAGACACATCGGCACATTTACAGAATGTAAAAATTACATTCACATATCTGCATCTTTATTTTCTCACTTATTATCTAAAAACAAGCCCTCAAAATCAAGTGGCATAGCTACTCTTTTTCATGGCTGCAAACTAGTTCATGGTATGAATATACCATAATTTATTCAGCCATAAGCCTACTGAAAGATAGTTACTCTGTTTGAAAAATTTTGTCCCTATGGACAATGCTACTATAAACATCTTAATGTGTGTATCATAGCAACAACTCAGAAAAAGAATAATTATTGATATTCTAAAAAGAGGAAGCTACAGCTAAGAAAACTTAACTAACATTCAAATGATGACATCATTGGTTCTGTGTGACTCTAATTAATATTGCATGACACCGTATTTTTTCTTATTCTAATTGGTTATTAAATGGAAACATGTGAGTCTTTCTAAGTCAATGCATAGATCAAGTACCTGACAGTGGAGATCAAATACAGCTTTGAAATTTAAGAAGAAAAAATGATTTTACATTTATTTTTATAGGTGGGTCTCTTCAAGTACCAAAGTTTATTACAAATTTAGGCCTTTCAGGAGAAATATGGCAAATTAGAATTTTAAAGAAATGCCTCCCAAAAAAAGATATTTCAAATTGCCAGATAATACATAAGGAAAATCACATAATTCTGGTTACGGGACATATGGATTGGCTTGGCTAAGACTAAGCTTTCCACTGACAACTATGTATGGAACAACTCTTGTAAGTAATTGAAGGTAAATTAACAGAGGTGGGCTTATACAACTCTGGTCCCTGAGAAGAGAGAAGCAGAGAGAGCACTCTATGTTTATCTTGGATTTTTTCATGAAACCATTTTCTAATTTTCTATGGAGGAAAACTAAAATGAAGCAAAAAGTGGTTGCCTTACTGCAATAAAGATACCAAAGCCAGGATTCCAAGCTGCGACAATGGCTGGGATATGAGGGGTAAAATCACAGAGAATAGGGAAGTACTGAGAAGTAAATGCTGAAATCTCTGATCTAATTTCTTTAAAGTCTTTGGCTGATTCCTAAGCTAAATGCAGCAGACTAAGAGTTCAAAAGTTCAGCAGACTACAACATCTCGGGGGCCAAACAGAAGAGCTGAGATTGCAGCAGTTGTGTGTTGCTGGGAAAACTATGATTGAAGTTCAATTTCTGACAAGCTGGACATTTTTTGAAATATATCCCAGACTTTCTGTTGAATTTCAAAAAGGACCATGAATTAGAAATAACGGCTACAAACTTGTAATAAGGACCACATCTTAGAAGACAGAACCATGGCTTAGCAGTAATCACAAAATGGAAATAAACTAACCCCAAACACTAAAATCAAACATCCATTAGATTATGGGAATCCGTACTTCCTAGTTGCTCCCAAGAGAAAACCTAACCCTTTGTCTTAGTCCGTTTAGCGTTGCTATAAAGAAATACCTGAGGCTGGGTAATTTACAAGGAAAAGAGATTTATTTAGCTCACAGTACTGCAGGCTGTACAAGAAGCGTGATGCAGACATCTGCTCAGCTGCTTGTGAGGGCCTCAGGTTCCTTCCACTCATGGTGGAAGGCAAAGGGAAGCTGGTTTATGCAGATATCACATAGCAAGAGAGGAAGCAAGTGGGTGGGGGAGATGCTAGGCTTTTTTTAACAATCAGCTCTTGTGGGAACTAATAGAGTGGAAACTCACTTACTCCTGAGAAAGAGCATTAATCTAGTCATGAGGGAATCAGCTCCCGTGACCCAAACACGTCCATTGGGACCCATGTTTAACACTGAGAACAAAATTTTAACATGAGGTTGGAGGGGAGAAACATCCAAAGTATAGCACTTTTGTTGGAGGAGGATGTTAAAACCCATAACCTCTATAATAAGTCATCTTGAATTTTAGGTTTCTGATAAAAATTACTAAGAGAATTGAAACACTGGAGCAACTGACCAAAATAAAATTTTTAGAAAACCATAGAAAAGACCCACAGGCGATCCAGATAGTCAAGTTAAAATAATTATGATAAAAAATGCTTTTAAAAGTAGAGGAAAATATGATAAAGTTTTTTGAGGACAGGGATCTGTAAATTGAAACTTAAGAACTGACAACACTATATCTGACAGTAAGAAATTAATTTATAGGTTTAATAGAAGATTAGACACAACAGAACAGATAACTGGTGAGCTACAAGTCATTGCAAAAAAAAAAAAAACTGAAAGACAAAATGACATCAAAAGATGAAAAGAAAACTCAAAAGACAAGGCATATGTGCCTAACAGCATGATCTATTTGAAATATAATGGGAGCATCAACTGGGAATAACACTTTTCCAGAAACACAAAACATATAAAATTTTATCACCAGAAGGACTGCATTATTAGAAATGTTAATAGACATTCTTCAGGCAGAAGAAAAAAACACAAGAGAGAAATGTCAATCTACAAAAGTGAATAAAGAACACCAAAAAGTTGTCTGTAAATGTAAATATATAAAACTTAAATATATTTTAATCCTTTAAAAGATAATAGACTGCTTAAATAAGGTAATAGCAATGTAGTGTGGAAGTTTAAAATACATGTAGAAGTACAATATATAAAAACGATAACAATAAAGTTGAGGGGAAAAATGAAGGTACAATGTTATAAGTTTCTTATACTACATGCAAAGGGGTATAATACCACTTGAAGTAAGATGGTGACTAAATAAAAATATATACTATAAGTCCTAAAAGATCCATTAAAATAACAAAACAATGAGTCATGGCTAATAAGTCAAGAAAGGAGATAAAGTGGAACCATAAAAAAATCATTTAATTCCAAGTTATGCAGAAAAACGGGAATAAGAACACAAATAATAGATGATTAGAAAACAAATAACAAGATGGTAGGTTTAAGCCTACCATTTTAACAATTACTTTACATATAAAATGTCTAAATACCTCAATTATAGGTCAGAAGTTGTCAGATGGATAAAATAAGCAAGACTTGTCTATATGCTATTTATAAGAAACATGCTTTAATTACAAAGACACAAATAGGTTAAAATGATAGAAAAAGATATTCCACACCAACCCTAATCAAAATAATACTGGAATGACTATACTAATACACGACAAACTACATTACAGAGCAAAGATATATCCAAAGGGATATACGAAGTCACTTAATAATAGTAAAAAGCTCAATTTATCAAGAAGATATAACAATTATGAATGTTTATGCACCTAATAATGGAGTTTCAAAAATACATGAAACAAAAATGGATGAAACTGGAAACAGAAACAGACAATTACACAATTAGATCTCTCTCTCTCTCTCTGTTTCCTCTCTCTAACTCACTATAACAGCAATAAAGAATGCCTATGAAGAGCTCACTGGTAGACTAGGTATAGCTGAGAAAAGAGCCAATATTCTTGAATATAAGTAAAAAAAAAAAAAAAAAAAGATATCCTAAACAGAAATGCAAAAACTGAAAAAGAAAGGAAGGAAAAAAGAAGGAAGGAGTGAAGGGAGGAAGGAAGGAAACAAGGAAGGAAAGAGAGGGAGAATAACACAGAGAGAAACAGAAAAGAAAGAGAAAGAGAGGAGAGAAGAAAACAATCAAAAACTGTGGGGACAATTTCCAAATGTGCAACGTAAGCACAATTGGAATGCTAGAAAGAAAAAAGAGAAAGCCAGAAGAAAAGAAAGGGGAGAGAATATTTGAGTGATATTGTTATTTGAGTGGTAATAACCAAGAATTTTGAGAGACACAAAATCAGAAATACAGGAAGCTCAGAGAGCACCAATCAGAATAAATACCAAAATAATACAGCTAGGCATATACTATTTAAACTGTAGAAAACCAAAGACAAGACGAAAATGTAGAAAGAGACCAGAAGGGAAAAAAATGCCTTATCAGTAGAGAACAAATGTTAAGAACTACAGTTGACTTCTCATCAGAAACCATGCAAGTAAGAAGAGTAGAATAAAATATTTAAAGTGTTGAAAGACAAAAAAAGCCAAAGTAGAAATTTATAGTCATCAGCATTGTCCTTCAAAAGTTAAGAATAAAGACTTTCTCAGACAAACCAACCTGAGAGAATTTATTGTCATCAGGCCTGCCCTTCAGGAGATGTTCAAAAACATCTTCAGGTAGAAAGAAAAGAAAATAATGTAAGTCAGAAAGTAAGATCTACATAAAGGAAGAAAGAATATCAGACAAGGAAAAAATGTAGATAAAATAATGTCTTTTATTTTTCTTGTACTTATTCAAGATAGTAGTGTAAATTAATAAAAGTTACCAAGTATTGGGAGATTATAGCATATGTGTAAGTGAAATGAATGACAGCAATGTCATAGGCATAGGAAAAAAAATTGGGTACATTATGTTATAAGGTACGTGCACTATACATAAAGTGGAATAGTGCTATTTGAAGAAAGGCTTAGATCGGTCTAAATGTATATTTTGAACTCCAAGACAACTATTAGTTTTTTAAACAAAGTATAATTGATATGCTAAGAGGGAATATAAAATAGAACGATATCAAATGTTCAATTAAAATCAGAAAAGATAGAAAAGGTGGTGGGAAACAAAGTAAATGAAGTAAAGAGAAAGCTTTTAAAAACATGGTAGATATTAATCCAACTACATAAATAATTACTTTGAATTTGAATGGTCTAAATAAGACAAATAGATGAAATTATCAGAGTGGATCTAGAAAATAAAACCCAACTATATTTTAGCCTACCAGAAACCCACTTTAAATATAAAGACATGCATAGGTTAAGACATGCATAGTAAAGGGATAAAGAAAGAAATACTATGCTAACATTAATCACAAGAAAGCTACAGTAGCTATATTAATCTGAGAGAAAGCAGACTGCAGAATAAGAAAATGTATCGTGAATGAAGAGGGACATTGCACAATGCAACAATTTCTTCAAAAAGACATAGCCATCCTAAATATATGTGCAACTAACAACAGAGCTTCAAATTATGTGAGGCAAAAACTTGGAAAACTGAAGGGAGAAATAGAAAACCCCACTATGAAGGCTGGAGATTTCAACACTAGATCAAGCTAGCAGAAAATTATTAAAAATACAGTTGATATGAACAGTACTATCAATCAACTTGGTCTAGTTGGCATTTATAAAATATTCAGCAACAGCGCAGAATGTATAGTCTTCTCAAGCTCACATGGACCACTTACCAAGATAGACCGCATTATGGACCACAAAGACACCTTACGAAATATTTTCATATATAAATCATACAAAGTATTGTCTCAGATCACAGTAAAATCAACCAAAAAATCAATAACAGAAGATAGCTGGATAATATGTTTCTAAATAACACATGGGTCAAATAAAAAGTCTCAAGAAATATTAATAATATTTTGAACTAAATAAAAATGAATATACAGTTTACCAAAATTTGTAAAATGTAGTGGAGGCAGTGCATAGAGAGAAATTTATACCATTAAATGCATATATTAGAAAGGAGGAAATATCTAAAATCAATAATCTAAGTATCTAACTTAGAAAACTCAAGGAAAAATCAGTTAATCTCAAAGAAAGAAAAAAATAAAAATTGGAATAAAAATGAAAGATATTTAAAACAGGAAATTATACAGACAATAAAAAAAGTTTCTTTGAAAAGGTTAATAAATTTGATAAATCTCTAAATAGGTTAACTATAAATAAGAGAGAAGACACAAATTACCAATATGTGAAATGGAGGAGAGTCATCACTACAATCCCGTGAACATTGAAAGGATAATAAAACAATCCTACGAACAATTGAATGACTACAAGTTTCATAAGTTAGATGAATTCAACCATTTCTTGAAAGACACAAACTACCAAATCTCGTGCAAGAAAAAAAACAGACATTCTTAATAGACCTATATATTTTTAATTGAATAAATAACCTTAAAATATCAGACCTAGGTAGTTTTTCAAATTGTTTTAGTGATATATTCCACTAAACCTCTAAAGAATACATGATACAAATTCTCTACATTCTTCAGCAGAATAAAGTCTTATTAACTTATCCAAGGGGCCAGCAAAACCTTAATAACAAACCAGGTAGACATTAAAATTAAAAAAAAAAAAAAAAACTACAGACAGTTATTTCTCAATCAACTGAGATTTACTCCAGGAATGCAAGGCTCTACAATCAAATCTTGGGCTAATTCATTCATGGCCCCATTATGTACACATTGAAGTGGCTGAAGATAGAGACTGGTTTATGTCTGTTGGATGAATCATCTGTCAACCTATTTGTTTAATGTTTTTCTGCAGTGGATGCTCTCTGGTGAACCTTAACCTTATCATACATAGATCCTCACACTTTGTGCATACTCGCATTCATATCCCTCTTTCTCAGACTTCTTTGTGACTAACCTTTCAATCTATTTCTTTCTTGGTCCAAATGAATGAGGTAAACCCTTTGCCACTGTTCATAAATCCCTGTAAATTCTTACTTTAGGCTATTCTTTTCTTCACACAAAGTGGGCAAGCAGGTGTTCCACCACAGCTCTGCACAGTGGAAGATTTCCTCTCACCACTTTCTTTTAGGCTACTCCTGAGTGGGGATGAAGAGTATCATCAATAAATGTTCAGCTCATACCAACATAATAAGAAAACATATCTAAAACAAGGCACAGATTTCCCCCCAGAGGTTATATGTACCTAAAAAATAGAAACAAAACAAAACAGATGCAACAAATATAAAACAAGGAGCAAGCGACTGATTGAATTTAACCACTAAGCAATTACATCAAGTAAAAACAGTATAAATACTCCAAATAAAATGTAGAGATTGTCAGATTGAGTTAAAAAGCACGACAAATATATGATCTTTTACATAAAGGCACTTTATCTATAAAGATAGACATAGATTAAAAGTCAAAAGATGAAATAAGACATATACAATGTAACTAGCAATCAAAAGAAAGTTGAATGTCCCTGCCATAAGGCTTTTGTAGTATCTGTTTCCTCTGCCTAGAAGGCTAATAACCAAAGTTCCCATGGGTCACCCTCTCACTTCTTTAAAACTTTTCTCAAATATCATCTGCTCAGTGAGGACCACCATGGTCATTCCTTTGTTTAAAAGTGAAAAACAAATCACCACCTCCCTGCTCCCCATAGCTGTGTTCTCAATCTTCTTATTCTTTTCTGTGTTATTTTTTATAGTGCTGATTACCTCACAACGTATTATTTACTGAAATACTATGATGACTGTTCATTGTTTCTCTTTCTGGAAAGGAGGTAAGTTTTACAAGGACAAAAGTCTTTGTTTTATTCTCTAACATCGTCCCTGTACCTAGTTCCCAGTTCTGAGTCAAGCATGCAACTAATAATTGTTGAATACTCGCCAAATTAAGGTAAAATGAGCAAGAATTGGAAAAAAAGAAAAATTGAAGTGGCTATATTAACATTAGTTAAAAACTTCCAGAAAAAGGTAACAAACAGAAATAAAAAGGAACACCAGATATAATGATAAAAGAGTCATGATATCAAGGAAACATAATAATCTTATATGTATATGCATAATAGAAGAGCTTCAAAATACATAAAACAAACCTATACATAAAATAGCCATATCTACAATATAGCTGGAGATTTTTACAGTTCTCTCTTGGTAATTGATAAAATAAATAGACAGAAATCAATAAGGATATAAAGGATTTTAAAAATCTGACATATAGAGAACACTACAACCAACAAATTCAAACCCTAATGAGATACCACTGGACATTAATTAGGATGGCTAAAATTAAAAACCAAACAAAACCTTGCCAAAAACTGTTGGTGAGGATGTTAAACAACTAGGACTCTTAGGTTTAATTATTGAGAATGCAAAATGGTACAACTGATATGGTTTGGCTGTGTCCTCACCCAAAATCTCATCTTGAATTGGAATCTTCATGATCCCCATGATCCCCACTCATCAAGGGAGAGATCAGGTAGAGGTAACTGAATCATAGGGGTGGTTAGCCCTATCTTGTTCTCATGATAGTGAATGAGTTCTCTCAAGAGCTCATGGTTTTGTAAGTGTTTGGTGGTTCCTCCTGCATTCATTCTCTTTCTTGATACCCTGTGAAGAAGGTGCCTGCCTCCCCTTCAACTTCTGCCACGAATGTAAGTTTCCTGAGGCCTCTCCAGACATAAGGAATTGTGAGTCTATTAAACGTCTTTCATTTATAAATTACCCAGTTTCAGGAAGTTCTTTATAGCTATATGAAAACAGACTAACACAACAACCAATTTGGAAATTACTTTGTCAGTTCTTATAAAGTTAAACATAGATATAGCATATGATCCAGTATTCAATACTTATTTATTTACTCAAGGAAATGAAAATCCATGTCCACACAAAGATTTGTACATAATTTTTCATAAATTAATGGTTCATGCATCATAAGCCAAAGCTGGAGTATTAAAATGTCCAATAGCAAGGGAATAAACTGTTACATTCACATAGTTGAAATGTTATTCAGAAATAAAACAACAGATTACTGATACACACAAAAACATAAACAAACCTGAAACACATGCAGAGCCAGAGAAGTCAGACACAAAAGAGTACAGAATATATGTTTCTATTTACATGCAATTCTATAAATGACCAAGCTAAGCTATACCTAAAGAAAAACTGCTGACCAGTATGTGCCTGGGAGTGGATGTATCTGTGGGGAATGAAGAAATATTTTTGTTATTATGAAGTATCTCGTCTCTTGATAGTGGTGGTGTTCCCACCAGTATATATACTTGTCACAGCCCATTGAACTGTACACTTAAAATGAGTATGGTTTATTGAATTAAAATTAAAACTCAATAAAAAGAATGGCAAAAGAGTCATCACAAAGAGAATGTAAAATTAAAATGTGGTATACTCACACAAATGAGCCCTGTGTATTAATGAGTATCAATGACCACAATTACACACAATACTATTGATGAATTTCACAAACAAAATATTGAGAGATAGAAGCCAGACAAAGCAGAGCTTGTATTTTATTATTTCAGCTACATACAGTTCAAAACATTTACATTGAATCTCTACTATTAGAAGTTAGGATGCTATTCACCTTTGAGTGTAGAACTGTAATAGAAAGAGCCCCAAAGAGGGCTTCTAGGGTGCTGGAGCTGTTCTCTCCCTTGATCTGCAGTGTCACACATTGATATAAAACAGAGTATGGCAAAAGTTCTGTTGAGAATGAAGAGCAATGGGAACCCATAAACATTGCTGATGGAGATGCAGACATGGTATAGCCACTCTGGAAACCATCTCATGGTTTCTGAAAAGCTAACATACACTCATGTGAGCCACACATCACACTTCTGGGTATGTATCCTACAGAAAGGAAACATGTCATTCAAAACCTGTGCATGCAGGTTTACAGCAGCATTATTCATAGTTGTTCACACCTGGAAACAATCCAAATGTTTTTCAGGGGGTAAATAGGTAAGTAAATTGTGGTACATCCACACGATGGAATGCCACTCAGCAATAAAATTAACTATTGAAGCATACAACAATACGAATGCATCTCAAGTACATTGTGCTAAGTTAAGGTTTCTCAACAGCAGGGCTCTTGACTTTTTTGGGCCGAATGACTTGTAGGGCATCCTGTGCACTGTAGGGTATTTTGTTGTATCCTTGAGCTTTATCCACTAAATGACAGTAGTGCTCTTCCCTGACAAGTTAACTAACAAGGTCTCCAGACATTGCCAAATATCCCTGATTCTCACTGTGCTAAGTGAAAGAACCTAGTCTCAAAAAGTTACATTTTATATGGTTGTATTTATATGACATTATGGAAAAGTAAAAAAGTGTAAGACAGAAAATTGATCAGTGATTGTTACGGATTAGGAAACAGGAGACTCTGAATACAAAGGGACAGAAAAAGAGAATTATTCAGGGTGTTAGAGTTGTTCCGTATCCTGTCTGTCATGAATACAGACCGATGCATACTGATCTATGCATGTGTAAGAATACACATAATTCTCTGTAAGCATAGTACAATACAACATGTAATGCTTTAAAAATTAAAGTAATAAAAGCAAACAAAACAAAACTAAGTGGTATTTAAAGCTGAAAAATATAACTGTAGTATAAGTGGAAAAGAATCTTTTGACTCTCCAATTAAGAGGTGATCTTAGCAGAAGGGTTTTGGTGAGGTTGGTAAGGGTGGCAAAGTTGAGCCAGTTCTGTAGGATGTGTAGTGAGCTCAAGTTAAGGACAGTGAAAGTTAAGGACAGTGAAACTAGGACCTGTCCTGCCCTTTCTGGAGTATATAATACTATCCTAGATCTTTGATTTATAGGAAGACTATAGAGGATAAGTAGAGACATAAAGCAGCCCTCCTAACAAGGCTGAAGATGGAGTAGAATAGGTAAATGGCTTTGTGCTGAAGAAGTCAGCCCATTGTGGATCCTGGGTTAGCCAATGGAGGACATTCCCCATGGCAAACGCAATCAGAAGAATTCATGCTGTACACACAGTACAATGCATGCTCTAGTCTCTCTCAGGCATCTGTTGTGCAGCCCCAGGAAGGGACTCTAAGACACGGTTATCAGGTTGTGGATTACCAAGCTGTATTTTTCAGAGGTGCATTCTTAGGTAGTCTCCATAGATCCCATAACTCCCATTTTAGGGCTCTTTCCATGCAGCCATTTGGTTGCCCTGCTCCCTAAGTATTACAGAGGCTAGAATTGTTCTTGAAGCTTCTGTGATCTGTTGTCTGGAGATAATCATGTTTGTTCCAGGGACTTTCTAAAGGATTTTAAGCTAGGGTGGATCGTACCAGAGAAATGAGTCAGCCTTTTCCAGGATCATGAAGTGTTAGCACATCTGATCTCCTGGGGGGTCTAACCCATCACTGGGTTAATTGCTGTCCTAGGTTTATCATATTCTGTATTCCATTCCTTTTCTAGGAGACCACTTGGAGACACATAGGACAGATGACCAACAAATCACACATGAAGTCAGGAGGTTAAAAACAGAGATTGTGCTTTGCAGAGGATGGAAGTATCAAAGGTAACCTAGATCTTCTATTAAAGGGCCACAAGTCCAAAAAACTACGCTGAGGAATGAATCAAGCCAAGTGTGAGGAGTAGTGGGGGAATGAATATAAGACATGGTCCTGATCAATTTTGGAGGTAAAATTCCATTTCCAAGATTGGGTCTTTTTGAGCCCCATTCTTCATCAGCCTGGGGAAAGCAAATCATTTAGAGATTCGTGAATGAGACAGATGCAAACAGCTGGGAGTATGGATGGTGAACTAAAAAATTCCAAAGGCACCATTCACATAATATTTATATAAATGACACCTCTGCAGTGATGTTTCAGTTGTGTAATACTCCCCTCTCAGTAGATGCATTTCAAGAACATATGAGTAGTCAAGGCAAGAAATACAGAAGCAGGAGAAGAGAGAGTGAGGACACTTAAGTAATACTGTAATCGAATAGTTTATTGTCAAACTGGATCATTTTTCCAAGGAAAAGAAAAACTATTATAACTACACAAGAACAACATTTAAAACAGGGCTGTACTGCACAACTGCCTACCTCAGCTGTCCCCACTAAACAGGGCCTGCCTTCTGTGTCAGGCCACTCTATTCCTGTGTGTGCACTTTGGTTATGACCAGGCATTCTCCTGAGAACTCAGCTCCCTAAGTGCCCCTGCCACCCCTGGGGCAGGGAGGGAGCAGAGAAAACTGGGCACCTTTGTGTGCCCCCAACAGTGAAATCCACCACTGGTCTTGCAGGAGGGAAGTACAAACAGACTCCATCCACCCCTCCATCCATGGCTACCAGCCTCCATTGCTCCAGCTGAGGAGTTCTGCCTTCCCCAGTGAAAGGCCATCAGCACAGATGCCCTGGTTTCATTTGACCGTTTCAGCTACTAGAGCCCATCAGCAAGTCCAGTCCCCACAGGACTGTAATCTGCCCTGGGGCTCCAACCATGTGAGCATTCTGCTGCTGTCTATGTGTTCTGCTGGCTCCCTCCTGATAGTTCTGTGGGTGACCCAGGGACCAGACCGACCCTCCCTATCACAGCTAGCACCTGTATTCTGGGGACCTGAAAACAAGTCTGCTGACCCAGTCCTGGTCCAGTCCCCTGAGGACTTGTACACTGTCTAGTGGGCCATCTAGGGGCCTGGAGATTGGAGGTTTGCCTAGCCCAGTCCACCATGGTGGGCATCTGACCTCTCCCTTCTGGATCTGAGCTCAGGCTGACCCAACCAGCTGACACCCACTTACGTGTGCCCAAAGGTGGAGCCTCTCTTCCTCTTTAGAAAAACAGCAGTGTAACTGCATTGGAGAACAGGCGAGCCACAAAAGATGTCTGTATTGGAATGAGTGAGGAGGTTGAACCCCAAAACCACTCTCACGGAAAACTGCGGGACAGGCATGTTCTGTGGCTCTCAGCTACACTGTGGCTTAAAGATGGATGACAGTGTGCGTCTGTCGTGAGTCGTGAGTTCTGGGACAGGGACGTGATAGGGAAACAAATGATGTTTTGCCTGTGTAGGACATAGAGTTAGTGCAGCATCCTCACCCCCTGAAGAGACCTTGGTGCTTTTCACCAGGAACTCCTCCAGCCACCCCTGTGAAGGCTGATACGTGTGCTCATCATTGGGGTATTTATGGGCAAGTCAGCCTGTCCAACTCTGTCCAGCTGTGTGTACCCTTCTCCCTGCTGAACAAGAAGTTCAGAGCACCACACATTCTACTTTCCAGCCCATTATCTGGAACAACAGTGGCTCATAGTGAACAAAGATCAAGTGCATACCCACCTGCTTTTGCCATGGCTGGCTCTTACCCATAGACACTACCTACTGGCCTGTAGGTCAAACTGCACAACCCAATATAAAACGTAAAGTACACAGGGTTACAGAAGCAAAGCTGGAAGACCCAACCCAACACACTCTATAGCCACACTCTCAAGGATGGGGTGGGAAAGCCCATCCAAATGAAAATAAATTCAAAAGTAAGAAATGACAGCTTGTGTTGGGCATGGTGGCTCATGCCTGTAATCCCAACACTTTGGGAGGCCACGGTGGGTGGATTACCTGAAGTTAGGAGTTCAAGACCAGCTTGGCCAACACGGTAAAACCCCATCTCTACTAAAAATATAAAAATTAGCCAGGCGTGGTGGCATGAACTTCTAATCCCAGTTACTCAGGAGGCTGAGGCAGGAGAATCACTTGAACCTAGGTGGCAAAGGCCGCAATGAGTCAAGATCGTACCATGGCACTCCAGCCTGGGTGACACAGAGTGACTCCACCTCAAAAAAAAAAAAAAAAATTAAAAAAAAAAAACAAAACAGAGTGACAGTTTCTACAGACAAGAAGAAACAAACACAAGAACTCCAGCACCTTGAAGAAGCAGAATACTATCCTAGCCAGAATGAAAATTTTGAAATGACAGATAAAGAATTCAAAATATAGATTGTAAGGAAGCTCAATGATATCCAAGAGAAAGCTGAAAATCAACATACATACACACAAAAAACAGAAAAACAGTCCAGGAGATACAAGATGATGTAGATTTATTTAAAAACAGCAACAACAACAAAACCCCCAGAAATGAAATATTCACTAAAGGAACTTCAAAACACAGTTGAAAGTTGTAACAAGAGATGAGACCAAGAAAAAGAAAGAATTTCAAAGCTTGAAGACTAGTATTTTAAATTAACAAAGTCAGATAAAAATAAACAATAAATTTTTGGAAAATGAACAAAGCCTTTGAGAAATATGGGATTATGTAAAGCAACAAAACCTATGACTTACAGGCATTCTTAGGGAGAAAAAGAAAAAGTAAGAAGTTTGGAAAATATATTTGAGGGAATAATTCAGGAAACTGTCCCCAATATTTTTAGAGACATAGACATCAAGATACAAGGAATTCAGAGAACAGCTAGAAAATAAAATGCAAAACAAACATCATCAAAGCATATAGTCACCAGACTATCCAAGGTTAATGTGAAGGGGCAACTCTTAAAAGCAGTGAGAGAGAAGTATCAAATCACCTTTATAACAGAAATCCCATCAGGCTAACAGTGGACTTCTCAGAAACCTTACAAGCTAGAAGACATTAGGGGCCAACTTTTAGCCTCCTTAAAGAAAAAAGTCTAAGCCAAGAATTTTATATCCTGTCAAATAAAGCTTCATACAGGAAGGAGAAATAAAGTAAGTTCAAGAGAAGCAAATGCTAAAGGAATTCATTGCCACTAGACAAGACCTACGAGAAATGCTCAAAGTAGTTCTATACATGGACATGAAAAGATGATACTCAATGTCATAAAAGCACACATAAGTAGAAAGCATACAGATCCTATAAAGCCTTGTTAGCTGGTTGCCTTGAAGTCTCAAATACACAACTGAGACTTCAAGACAATCAGCTAACAAGACTATGATAGGAACAAAACCTCACACATCAATATTAACATTGAACATCAAAAGCCTAAATGCTCCACATAAAAGATATATACTGGTCAATTGAATAATAAAAAAACAAGAGCCAATCATCTTCAGCTTACAAGAGACCCACCTATTGGCTAAAGACATGTACCGACTCAAATAAAGGGATGGAAAAATATGTATCTTGCAAATGGAAAACAAAAGCAAGCAGGAGTAGCCATTCTTATATCAGATAAACCAGATTTTAAATCAACAATAGTTTAAAAAAAAAAAAAGATACAGAAGGGCATTATATAACGATAAAGGGTTCAATACAACGTAAAGATTTAACTATCCTGAATATATATGCACCTAACACTAGAGCACCAAGATTCATAAAACAAATGCTACTAGATCGAAGAAAATAGACTAACAGCAATGTAACAATAGTAGGGGACCTCAACACCCCACTGATAACACAGAAAGTCAACAAAGAAACTCTGGACCGTAACTAGACTTTAGAACAAATAGACCTAGTAGACATGTACAGAGCATTCCATTCAAAACCCACAACATATACATTTTTCTCATCTGCAAAAAGAACATTCTCAAAAATGACCACATGCTTGGTGATAAAACAAATATGTACAAATTCAAAAAATTAAAATTATGTCAAACATCTTCTCTGACTGCCATGGAATAAAATTAGAAATCAATACCAAGAGGAACTCTCAAAACTACAAAAGTCCATGGAAATTAAATATCTTGATCCTGAATGATTTTTGGGTAACCAATGAAATTAAGACAGAAATCAAAAAATTTTTGAAACAAATGAAAATAGAGACAAAACATACCAAAGTATCTTGGATATAGCAATAGCAGTGTTAAGAGAAAACTTTACAGTGTTAAATGCCTACATCAAAAATAAAGTTATCAAATTAACAAGCTAACATCACACTTCAAGGAACTAGAAAAACCAAGAACAAACCAAATCCAAAGCTAGCAGAAGAAAAGAAATCACAAAGATCAGCATAGAACCAAAGGGGATTATGAACAACAACAAAAACAATGATACAAAGTATCAACAAAACAAAAAGCTGGTTCTTTACAAAGATAAACAAAATTGATAGAACACTAGCCAGTTTAAGTAAAAAGGGGAGATGATTCAAGTAAGCACGATCAGAAATGATAAAGGTGATATTAAAATTGATACCATAGAAATGCAAAAGATCATCAGGGTTCATGATGAACATCCCTACATCCACAAACTAGAGAACCTAGAGAAAATGGATAAATTCCTGAAAATATACCTCCCAAAATTGAACCAGGAACAAACTAGGCATCAAAGGATTATAACTCAAAATAATAAGAACTATATATGAAAAATTATAACCGTTATCATACCAAATAGAGAAAAGTTGAAAGCATTCTCCCCTATGAACTTGAATAAGACAAAGATGTCCACTCTCACCACTGCAGTTCAGCATACTACCAGAAGTCCTAGCCAGAGCATTCAGGCAAGAGACAGAAATGAAAGACATCCAAATTGAAAAAGAGGAAATCAAATTATCTGTATACACTGATTACATGTTCATATACCTAGAAAATTCAAAAGACTTCTCCAAAAGATTCCTAGACTTGATAAACAACTTCATAAAATTTCAGGATACAAAATTTACATACAAAATCAGTAGCATTTCTATACACCAATAACATTCAAGCTGAGAACCAAATCAAAAGTTCAATCCCATTACAATAGCCACACACACACACACACACACACACACACACACACACACACACAAAACATACCTAGGAATACATTTAACCAAGGAGGTGGAAGATCTCTACCAGGAGAACTACAAAACACTGAATAAAGAAACCATAGATGACACAAACAAATGGAAACACATCCCATGCTCATGATTTGGAAGATCAGTATCATTAAAATGACCATACTGTCCATAGCAATCTTTAGATTCAACACAATTTCTATCAAATTACCAACACAATTATTTGCAGAATTAGAAAAAAGAAAACCTAAATTCATATAGAACCAAAAAGGATACTGTATAGCTGAAGCAATTTTAAGTAAAAAGAACAAAGCTGGAGGCATCACATTATCTGACTTCAAATTATGTTACAAGGCTAAAAATAAAGTTATCAAAAAACAAAAACAGCATTATACTGATGTTTTAAAAAAGACACATAAACCAATGGAATGGAGTAGAGCACCCAAAAATAAAGCCACATACCCACAACCAGCTGATCTTCAACAAAGTTGCCAAAAATAAGTAAATAAATAAATAAAATAAAAGGGAAGAGGACACCTGTTCAATAAACAGGACTGGGAAAATTGGCTGGCCATATGCAGAAACATGAAATTGGATCCCTATTTCTCACCATACACAAAAATTAACACAAGGCGGATTAAAGACTTTAATGTAAGACCTTAATGTATAAAGGTCCTATAAGAAAACCTAGGAAAAACTCTTCTGGACATTGACATAAGTGAAAAATTTATGACTAAGACCTCAAAATCAAATGCAACAAAACCCCAAAGAGACATATGGGGCTTAATTAAACTTAAAGCTTCTACACAGAAAAATACATAATCAACAGAGTAAACAGACAAAGTACAGAACATATTTGCAAATGATGCCTCCAACAAAGGACTAATGTCCGGGATCTACAAGGAACTGAAACAACAAGAAAAAAAAATTAACAAGTGGGTAAAGGACATGAACAATTTCTCAAAACATACAAGTGGCCAAAATAAGTATGAAAAAAATGTTTGACCTCACTAATCATCTGGATATTGCAAATTAAAACCACAATGAGATAATCATCTTACATAAATCAGACAGCTATTATTAAAACGTCAAAAAATAACAGATATTGGCAAGAATGCAGAGAAAAGGGAACACTTACACACTGTCAGTAGGCATGGAAATTAGTACAACCTTAACGGAAAAGAGTATGGAGATTTCTCAAAGAACTAAAAAGAGACCTACCATCTGACCCAGCAATCCCACTACTGGGCATCTATCTAAAGGGAAAAAAAGTATTACATTAAAAACTTACCGGCCGGGCGCAGTGGCTCACACTTGTAATCCCAGCACTTTAGAAGGCTGAGGCAGGTGGATCACCTGAGGTCAGGAGTGCGAGACCAGCCTGACCAACATGAAGAAACCCCATGTCTACTAAAAATACAAAATCAGCCAGGCGTGGTAGTGCATGCCTGTAATCCCAGCTACGCAGGAGGCTGAGTCAGGAGAATTGCTTGAACCTGGGAGGCAGAGGTTGCAGTGAGCCGAGATTGAGACATTGCACTCCAGCCTGGGCAACAAGAGCTAAACTCTGTCTCATTAAAACAAACAGACAAAAAAAAATTGCCTGCACTCATATGTTTATTGCAGCACTATCCACAATAGCAAAGTCATGGAATCAAACTGTGTCCATCAATGAATGAATGGATACAGAAAACATGGTATATATACACTATGGAATACTACTCAGTTATAAAAATGAATGAAATCATGTCCTTTGGAGCAACCCAGATGGAGCTGGAGGTCATTATCCTAATTAGAATAATACAGAAGCAGAAAATCAAATACAGCTTGTTCTTCCTCTTATGTGAGAGCTAATAATGGGTACAAATGAACATCAAGGTCAAGATACCAGGGACTCCAAAAGTCAGAGTATGGGGTGGGTTTGAGGGTTAAAAATTACCTGCCAGGCATGGTGGCGCGCACCTGTAATCCCAGCTACTCGGGAGGCTGAGGCAGGAGAATTGCTTGAACCTGGGAGGCACAGGTTGCAGTGAGTTGAGATCAATCACTGTACTCCAGCCTGGCTGACAGAGCGAGACTCCTTCTCAAAAAAACAAAAAAAAAAAAAAAAATTACCTGCTGGGTATGTGTGAACTATTTGGGTGATGGGTACACACCAAGCCCAAATCTCACCATTATGCATTATATCCATGTAACAAACCTGCACATATACCCCCTCCATCAAAAATAAAAAATAAAAAGTAAAATAAAATGAAACAGGATTGTTCTGGGCGAACAGTAATTGCAGAAAAATGTTTTCTGTGCTGCATTTGGCCCAGAAGATTTTTTTTTTGCTACTTATCACCACAGAAGGTTATAAAATGTCATTCAAAGCAGCAGCAGGACTGGGTGTGGTGGCTCACACCTATAATCCCAGCACTTTGGGAGGCCGAGGAGGGCAGATCACCTGAGGTCAGGTGTTTGAGACCAGCCTGGCCAACATGGCGAAACCCCATCTCTACTAAATATACAAAAGTTAGCCAGGTGTGGTGGCACGTGCCTGTAATCCCAACTACTTGGGAGGCTGAGGCAGGGAAATTGCTTGAACCCAAGAGTTGGAGGTTGCAGTGAGCCGAGATCGTGCCTTTGCACTCCAGACTGAATGACAGCTTAAAAAAAAAAAAGAAGCAGATGGCATCTGAGAAGCATTGCAAGGACACGACTAGAATCCTCAGTTCTTGTTCTTTCTGCACTGCACATGTGAGCCCAAGTGATTCACTCTTCTCCTCATTTCTCATAGGTGTGGTTTGCAGATCTTCCACTATCCCCTCACTACTGGGACGAGCTGTAATTTAGCAAGGCTAGTAAAAGTCTGATGCCCAGAATATGTGTCCTTAATTGTCCCTCCCAGGCCCAACCACAAATGGATTCTCATCTCTAACCCTGGGATGCTTAACCTCATTATGAAGAATTGGTGATACTTTTGCCATCACTTCTCTTTTCTGATGTTTTTAAAATTGGGATTTATAACTGGCAAACAGGTTTGTTCTTAATGACTTAATCATTCCAATGCTGTTTTGGCTCAGGATACTTCCCAGTAGGTGATAACCAGGGCTGTCTTTATTTACAGGATCAACCAAATGTTGTTTTAATTTAATGTGACTCTTGCATGCAGCATTTTACTAAATACATGTCAACTGACTGGCATATCATAGGGACTTAATAAAGGTTGCTTGTCATCTGACATGTGATAGGGCTCAGCTGGCTTTAGATTTAAAGTGCCTACTTACCTGCAGGTGAGAGCCATCGAAATCATGTGTGAGGTGCTGAACAAATTAGGGCAGTGGCTCTCCAACTTGAGCGTGTATCTGCATCACCCGGAGGGCTTGTTAAACCATAGATTTCTGAACCCCTGCTCCCAGAGATCCTGATTTATTAATTCTGAAAACGGACTTAGGATTTTGCATTTCTAACTGGTTCCCAGGTGAAACGAATGCTGCCGTTCTAGGGAACCCTACTTTGAAAACCACTCTCTTAGAATTGATGATTCAATAACAGCATCACTTGCCCAGTGTGACCACAGCAATTTTTTTCCTCATTTTGAAAATAATCAGCAGTCATTTTGTTTGAAGACAGCAAACTAAATGATAAGTTAAACGTATTATTTACTATAGTACCAGTTTAGTAGTGGCACCAACATTCTGCAATATCATGCAATTTCTGCCAGGTTAGTTACTTCATGAATGAAATAAAAAAGCTGAATGGGCAAATTAAAGTCAATTCGAATATTTGAGAGCTTACTCTGAGCAAGGCACTGTGGTATGAACCCAGAAAGAAGTAAGACCCTGTTTGCTCTTAGGAAAACTTACAGTGTGGAGACCTTACCTTATGGGTCCTTTGAGAGTCACACTAGTAAAATCCTCACTCAATGGATGGGATTCACACCAGCTGTAGGAGGAAACCAAGAGATCATTCAGGACCATAGGGGCAAAGAGTTTGAGAACATTTGACACTGAATCAGTATGATACGTTAGCAAAGGAGACAGGTGATAATATAGAAAGTAATGCCCTGATCCACTGTATAATCTTCTGTTGGGAGAAAGAACACATGGACAGAAGAAAGATGGCCAGCACAGACAAGGAAGTTCAACAACACTGACTTCCTAACTCCGCCCACAGAAGGGTCTTCTCTGCCTCCGACAGATAAGGCCCTAGAGTAGAGATGGATCAATTTGAGGAGCCTTTGCTAATGCTAGTAATACATTTTGTTAATTTACCTAGTAATTCCCATCTCTACTCTTGATTCATGCAGACTTCTGAGCATACTAGTGTCTGAGCATGCCAGTGTATAATTTATTAATAACTTGCCATTCTGCTCACCTTTTAAAACTTGGTGGAATTGACTGTCATCAGAAAGCATCCTTAAGAACTATATGGTCTAGAGTACTTAGAAAATTCATTTCCTGGGCCTCTGAGGCTAAGAACCAGAGTCTAGAATGTGCTGACCTAGCTCAGTGTGCAGAGGTGGCAGGTAGACTCAGGTGGCAAGTTGGCAGCTGGCCTGCAGACTGATAATGTCCCAACCTGCCTTATGCTTCTTGAAAATGAAACCCTATTCATAAATAGAAGACACAGACACAAATAGTGATAAGCATCATAATGGATGTTTACAAGTAAGTGATACAGGGGCTCAATAGGAGATTCAATTGTTTCAGAGTACCTGCAAAGACTTCCCATAGAAGATAGCATTTGAGATGTACTGAAAAGGACACAACAACTCTCTATAGGCAAAGATGGAGCTGTTAAGTTCCCAGACAGAGGGACCAGTCGAGCTCTTATAATTCTATTTGCATACTACTTGGTTAGTACAAATGGTTATTTGGCCAGTGTCACACTATGTTCTGGAGGACTTGGAAAGCTTTCTGCTTGAGGGCTACTGGTTTTATCATGAATGATCTCAAGGGGTCTTTTTGAATACCTGTATTTTTCCTTGATCACGCCTCACTCCAGCATGATTTGGAGTGAGGCAGAGAAGGAGAATCTACCAAGAAACTAAAAATTATACAACTCAACTGAGTCATTTAGGAAATTGCAGCCACATTCCAGGAAGTAGATATAACAGGAAAGATTTTAACTAGGAACAGATGCAGATGTTCGTTCTTTATTATATTTCCAACTACAGGAGTTCAACTATGATGATAGGTCCCTGGAGGTTTGTGTCAACTTAGAGAAGGCACAAAACCATTCGTTAAATTTCTCTGGCTTAATTTTTAAGAAATTTGGGGACCTCAGCTTGGATCTATGTTAAAACCAAGACTTGAGATGTGGGATTCGTTGGAGAAACAATTTCCAAACTGAATGAAATTCTCAAATACTTAAAGGATCTTCTGAACATTTTATTTGGCATCTTTCATCATTTCTAGAAGAAAGTAGTGTAGACCAATGGTTAAAAACCTGTACTTGGGAGTCATGCTATCTTGGGTTTAAAACCTTGCTCTACCACTTTCTGGTTGTGTATACTTGAGCAATTTTCATAACCTTTATGAGCCTTGCTTTCCTTATCTATAAAATGGGATCATAATAGTACCTCCCTCAAAGGGTTGTCAAATTAGTTAGGGTACTCTATATCTATTAATAGCTATAGTAATTATCTGGGGGAGAGGGAAGACAGCTTGAGATGTCTGTGTGATTTTGAGAAAGTTATAGATATAGGCTTGCTAGAGCTGACAAGGAGCCAAGGAAGCTTTTGGTTCTAAACCTTCAATTTACAGATAACGAAATGAAGTTCAAGAGATAGTCAAGGTCATAGAGATTCTTTATAGCTGAGTGAAGACCAAGATCATAGTACTGAGCAGGATTCTCTTAATTGCTCAGTACCCATTTTGTTAATAGCCTGCCTCTTCTAGAAAAAATGCTTGGGTTTTTTAACACTACTATGCAAATTAACTTGGTGCAGATTGATACTGTAACTGCCCCAGGGTGCATAAAGACCGACCATGGCATTTTAGTGGAGAAAGAGTTTAATAGACACAAGGCCATCCACGCCACATGGGAGATAGAGTTCGTACTCTAATCATGTTGTTCAAAGCTTGTAGGTTAGGGGTTTTTTAATGGCAGTTTGGGAGAAGGGGTGGGAATGGCCAGGTAACAGGTGCTTACTGCTGATTGGCTGAGGCAGAGATGAAATCATAGGGGGTTGATGCTGTCTTCCTGCAGGCTGAATTTCTTCTGGGTGAGGCCACAGGAGTGGGGTTGTCAGTCCAGGTGCAGCTATTGGGTCCAGGTGGAATCATGGGGGTCAGACATGCAAAAAATCTGGAAAGATATCTCAAAAGGCCAATCTACAATAGCAGTGTTATTTAGAGGAGTAATTGAAGGAAGTTGCATATCTTATAACCTCTTAAATAATGTCTGCATTTTAGCAGGACCCAGGGTCCTCTCCTCCCCTCAGCCTGGAGGCCTCCTATTAGTTTTACAAAAGCAGTTGAGTTTTGGGCAAGGCCTGTTATCATTTAAACTGTAGCCTAAATGTCTTCTAAAGTTAGCTTGGCCCTGTAGCCCAGGAACAGTTAAGGAAAAGGCAAGATGAAGGGTGGGTTAGCTTAGCTTACTGTTATAATTTTCTCACTGATATAACTTTTGCAAAGGCTGTTTCAATACCCTAAAAAGCCACAACCCTTGTCGTGTTCCCTTTCAGAGCCATTCAATTGCTATCTTGAAACTTACATCTCTTCCTCCCACCCACCCTGAGCATCTAGTTGTGCTTCTAGTGTGTATTTCACACACACATACAAAATGCTCAAGCCAGGAAACCTTTAACTTTATGGCCTTTTCATAAACTATTCTGCACTGGTTTTCCTCTTTGCCTCTTCTCTTTTTGCCTCATTTCCCTTTCTGAACTTTTCATCTCTTTTCTATGAAGGAGGAGGGAGTAGACAATAGGGTCTGATACTGGAGCGAGGATCTAAAAACTAAATATTGGCTGTTGGCTTTTGTGTTCTGGAAGTCTTAGTTTGGTACCCAATTTCTTTATCTTATTTATTCGGCCACCATCAGAGGCTTTTGAACCAGAGTGACTCCATCTTGAATAGGGGCTGGGTAAAATGAGGCTGAGACCTACTGGACTGCATTCCTAGGTAGTTAGGCAGTCTTAGTCACAGAATGAGATAGGAGGTCAACACAAGATACAGGTCACTTTTATCAAACCTTGCTAATAAAACAGCTTGCAGTAAAGAAGCCAGCCAAACCCACCAAAGCAAAGATGGTGACGAAAGTGACCTCTGGTTGTCTTCACTGCTCATTATATGCTAATTATAATGCATTAGCATGCTAAAAGACACTCCCACCAGCGCCATGACGGGTTACAAATGTCATGGCAATGTTTGGACCTTACCCTAAATGGTCTTAAAAGGGGAGGAACCCTCAGTTCCAGAAATTGCCCACCCCTTTCCGGGAAACTCATGAATAAGCCACCCCTTGTTTAGCATACAGTCAAGAAATAACTATAAAAAATAGCCAGCCAGCAGCCTTCAGGGCTGCTCTGTTTATAGAGTAGCCATTCTTTTATTTCTTTTGTTTCCTAATAAACTTGCTTTCTCTTTATGAACTCCCCGGAATTCTTTCATGAGCAAGGTCCAAGAACCCTCTGTTGCCATCTAGATCAGGACCCCTTTCCAGTAACACCACTAACAACTGCTCTTGCTAAACCGTGGTGTTACCTCTCCAATCTTACAAACACTTCCTCATCTGAGTAGACTACTCTGAAACATTTGATGCTGTTGGCAACCCCTGCTTCTCTAAAGTCCTCTTCCCACTTTATCGGTTCTGTTTTCTTCTTACTTCTCTGACTGCTTGTTTTCCATATCAGCAATAAGGCTGTTTTCTTTTTTTTCATTCCTGTGTTCACTGGAATAGCACTATTCATTTCCTCCAATAACTTTTCTTTGCATTCACAACGTGGCTAACTCTTTGGCACAAGAGACCTATCATTTGGCCTATCTTTGCTTTCGACATGCCTTCCTTAGTAAGCTTAATCAATTCATGGAATACTATGCAGCCATAGAAAGGAACGAGATCATGTCCTTTACAGGGACATGGATGGAGCTGGAAGCTGTTATCCTCAGCAAACTAATACAGGAACAGAAAACCAAACACCACATGTTCTCACTTTTAAGAGAGAGCTGAGCAATGAGAACACATGGACACAGAGAGGGGAACAACACTTACTGGGGCCTGTCAGGGGAGGGTAGGGGGTAGGAAGGGCATTAAGAAAAAGAGCTAATGGATGCCTGGCTTAATACCTAGGTGATGGGTTGATAGGTGCAGCAAACCACCATGGCACACGTTTACCTATGTAACAAACCTGCACATCCTGCACATGTACCCCAGAACTGAAAAAGAAAATAGAGATGTGATATTCTTCCTTTCGCTTGAACACTTAATTGGCCTAATTCCAATATTGTTATATCTCAAGGAAGTAGGACGCCTGCCTGGGAAGAGGGAGACAGAGGGGGCAACAACCCCCATTATAATATGCACACCATTCATCATTCACTTTTGCTGTCTTATATAGGCATGGTTCGTGGCACCTAAAAACAACTGCAATAGTAACATCAAAAGTCAGTGATCATAGATCACCATAGTGGATACAATAATAACGAAGAAGGTTGAAATATTGTGAGAATTGCCAAAATATGACCCAAAGACATGAAGTGGGCAAACGCTATTAGAAAATGGTGCCAATGAACTTTCTCAATAGAGGGTTCCAACAAACCTTTAATTTGTAAAACATACACACACATACACACAATATCTGCGAAGCAAAATAAAGCGATGTCCAATAGAACAAGATATGTTTGTACTCATTTTAAACACAAGTTGGATATTGTCTCTCTCTGTGCAAATGCCCTGTGGCTCCTTTACATGATGAAATGTCCACTTTTTGGCAAAGTCTACAAGCCTATGGATGTGGTTCCTTGCTCCTTTGGGCTGTTTCCATTTTTGTTCACCAAAAACATAGTAGTCCCTATAGATTCTCAGAAATAACATGCTCCTGCATCCCTTGGTACCATTTTGCATTTGTTTTCTTTACTTAGAATGATATTTGCCTTCCATTCCCACATGTCTGCCTTGCAAGTACCTGGATCTTTATATACTCTTGACTCTTGAACAATGCAGGGGTTTAGGGGCATGAAACCCCTTGCAGTTGAAAATCTGCATATAATTTTTGATTCCTCAAAAACATAAATACTGTTGACCAAAAGCCTTTCCAATAACATAAACAGTTGATTAACGAATATTTTGTATATGTGTTAAATACTGTATTCTTACCATAAAGTATGTTAGAGGAAAAAAATGTTATTAAGACAATCATAAGGAAGAGAAAATATATTTGCTGTTCATTAAGTGGAAGTGGATGTGGATCATTATAAAAATTATCCTCTTCATTTTCATATTGAGTAGGCTGAGGAGGAGGAAGAAGAGGAGGGGTTGGTTTTATTGTCTCAGGAGTAGCAGAGGTGAAAAGAAAATCCACAGATAAGTGGATCCATGTAATTCAAACCTGTGTTGTCAAGGGTCAACTTCACGTCCCTTGAAAGCCACTGTGTTCTCACTGGAGAAAACTTGTGGAGATCCCTCTTCTGCTACCCTTTGGACACTCTCTCATAATCCAAGTTGCCTTTGTTACTTTAATTGCATGCCTGTGTCTCCTCATTTAAGAGTGCACATCTTGAAGCAATGAGAGCTGTTTAATTTGAAATCAAAACTAACTCAGCACACTGCACCTAAACACTCAGCAAATTTTGAACACACAAATGAATATAATCTAGTGCCACTGGCTGGCATGTTACCCAGGTTCATGAATCAGAGTGCTCACCAAGTCACCAAATGGGTTCTTAAAAATACAGATATTGGAGATCATCCCGAGACACACTTAATCAGAATTTCTGAGCTGGAATCCAAGACACGGGTTTCTGACAAGCACCTCCGTTGATTCTCAAGTCGCCAGGAAAAAACATTTGAGAATCATTAACCCAAACCATTTCAGATGCATGACTGCGTTCTCTTATTCTCGAAGATAACTGGTTCTCAACTCTCTTGGGTAAAAATCTGCATTTGTTTGTAGCACCAAGATTCTATGACATCATAGACATTGAACTGGTAATGTTGCAGCTATCCACAGATAATTAGCCACTGTTAGCAGTCACATGTGAACCATTTGGTGGATATTTCCATAGTTAAGTTTCGGGCCTTTGAGCTCTTTGGTACACGTCATGCAGTCTTAGAATAGCCCACAAGATGGCAACATAATTTCATGAAATGGTGCTGGGGCTAGTTCATGGATTTAACCACCAGGTGACAGCATTGCACGGTGTTCTGAATTGACTAGAAGGCTCCAAAAACTACTTAAAAGACTGTTTTTTCTAAAGCCTCATAACCCAAGTTGATTTAAAAGCAAGCTTTACTTTCTCAGAATTTTCTAAAGGTGACTGTTTAAAAGATCACATCCACTATGGGATTTGTGTTGTTTCAGGTAAAATAGTATGTCTCTTGACAGGTTAGTACCTGAAATGTGAGCAGAAATGTTTTTACAGGTTTGCTTTCTCATAAAATGAAAAATTTCCATAAATAGGATGACACAATCCATCTTTGTCAATGGTTAATGACTTCAGATGAGGGCTAGATGCAGGCTTTGAAAGGTTTGTAAGGTTTGTAACGATTTGTAAGGCACAAATCCATTCCCCCAGGGTGCGGTCCATCAGGGGACCCCGGATACCACGAGCTGGAGGCCTCCTGTAAAGCAGCCAGCAGCTCTTGCCCAGGGCTCTGACTATTCCCAGGCAAGACTACGGGTCAGCCCTACCAGAGTCTCCAGATTTTTAAGAAGACTGGATATTTTCTTGTGGAGTCTCCCAAATCTCCAATATTGGCAACTAACACCAGTAATTTACAGCAGGACAAACAAAATACGACTGTGAGCCAAATTCAACCTCGGCCTGCCAGCTAGCAGCTCCTGTGTTCCTGGAAGAGTTAGGAAGACCAGAAGTTGGGCTGGAAGGGGTCAGAAGGGGATGACTGGGGGCCAGGACAGCAACAGTTTGTCTTTGGTTTTATCCCGGGAAAAGTACGTTTAAATAATCTCTCAAACATTCGTCACCATAAGATAATACAGATTTTAATGAATGTATTGTTTTATTCAAAGGAGTCTGCAAAAGAAGTATCCACTATTTGAATTTTAAAATAGTATTAAAACATCTCCTTAGATTATTTTCCTTGGCTTTACTGTTGGGGGAATCATGCTTCTACTTGTGCCATAGAAATATTTTCGTAAGTAATAATTGCCTTAATATTTCTATGTGACTCATTTAATTTATTGTCTGTATTGGAAATTTGTCATTTTTCCTGATTATGAAAGTAATACACCTCCCTTGAGGACAGGAAGTGGGGGGACCTCAAAGAATATGTAAATACTTTATAAACAATAAAAAGTAATTAATATTCCTTTGCAGTGCTCCCCCTCTCTCTCATCATGGTAACAACTTTGTGTGTGATTTTTCAGACTTTTTTCTGTGCATATAAAAAACACATCAATATGAGATAAATATGCAAATCTAAGTTTTCATAGTTTTGGGGTTTTGTTACAAAGCATATAATACTGGTTTTTAATCTGTCTTTTCACAAAATAGTATCATTAATGAATTGATTGATATATTGATTTGATTCTTCTTGGAAATCATTATCCACAATAGACAGAACAGATCAGTGTTCAGATTGGAGCCCTACCATTTACTGGTAGTGTTAGATGAAATCCTCACCTAGTTTATATCTTTAATGTAAATATTTCTGATATTTCATAATTAAACATAAGGCTGGCTTTGGTTTAATATGTATATTTTTAACATGTTGAGCAAGTGTTCGCCTATCTCTATTGAAATAAAATGATTAATTTAATTTTAAATTGTGCATGACCATAACTCATTAAATGCCATCTTGATGTCTGTTGATTTATTTATGACTTTTTCTTGAACTTTCAATATGGTGAATTCTTTTAATAGATTTCCTGTTAAGAATCTATTCTTGCATCTTGGTACAAACTTTTCTTCACGGTAGCATATTTTTCTTATAATGTTCTGCTCAATACTTTGATAGGATATGAGACTGCACCAAGTTTTATTTCTTCAGTTTTTATACAGACCTTCTATGATTTGGTATGATTATTATGCTGGCCTTACAAAAATGATTTTGGATGTTTTTTCTTTTGCAATGAAACATTTAAAATGGCATCAGCATAACCTTTCCTTTAATAATGTGAAAGGAATTTGTATCAGTGGGCCTGGTGCTTTTTAGGAGATAAAGCCCTTAGACAGCTTTCTTAATTTTTTAAAGAAATTTCTTATAGAAGTCATCTTAAGCTTTGGGGCATATTGCAATCACTTAGAGATTTATTTCAAAAATGCTTATGCTGAAGCTCAACATAAACAGTTAAATTAGAATATCTGGGGGCATGTGCGTACATTAGTTTAGTTTGGTTAAGCTTTTATTTTTAAACGAACCTCCTCCTACTTCCATAATTCTAATGTGCAGCCAGGATTGAGAAATGCTACTTAGATCTCTGTCTCTTTTGAGTCAATTTTAATAAACAAAGACTTCATCTACATCATCTATGTTTAGTCGCTGTTTTTTTATGCGTACTGCTGAATATATACATGTATGTGTTATATTTGTATTGCAGATTTTCTTTCCAAGTTAGATTTGTCGGTAGTTGATCTGGTTCTAAAGATAGAACCAAGCTGGGCATAGTGGCTCACACCTGTAATCCCAGTGCTTTGAGAGGCCAAGGCAGGAGGAGTTCAAGACCAGTTTGGGCAACATAGCAAGATCCTGTCTCTAAAATAATAAAAATAAAAATAAATTAGCCAGGTGTGGTGGCATGCCCCATAGTCCCAGCTACTTGGGAGGTTGAGGCAGGATTACCCCTTGAATCCAGGAGGTCAAGGCTACAGTAAGAGATGATTGTACCACTGCACTGTAGCCTGAGTGACAGAGCAAAACCCTGTCTCTGAAAAATACATAAATAAAAATAGAGCCAGCTCTAGGATTGATTTATTCTTTTTACTTTTTAAAATCTAATTTATTATGTACCCCTAATCTTAGATTTTTCCTTTTCCTTTTCTTATATTTATTTTTTGTCTTTTTCTTTTTGAGCTGGATAATTAGTTCATTTACTTTTTCACATTCTTATTCAATAATGTCAGTGTCTAATAAAAATTTGCCTCTCCACACAGCTTTAGTCATATTCTGGTGTTGTCATTTTTATTTTCGTGATATTTTGGAATTTGAGGTTTAACATTCTTATTTCTTATTACCTGAGATAAAAATCAATTTTTAAAATTAATGGTTCAAAATATTTTGTTGCATTTAAAAAATTGTATTCAAATTTTATATTACTTGGATAATTTGTTCCGTGATTCTCCTTTTAATAATTTTCTGTTCCCTAATATGGTCAGTTTTTATAAATTTTCCATGGATACATAGAAAAGTATTATATTGTCTGTTTGCTATGCACTATAATTGTGTTATTTCTCTTTCATAGCAAGTGCTTTTTCTATTTCTCCTTTTATTTATATCCTATAGACATTGTCTCAAGTATTGTGATGTTTTTGTAACTTGGTACTTAAAGACTCATGTTCAACATACTTGTGCTATATATTAAATAGTTTATCATTATAAAATGTACTTGTATGGTTTACTTTTTCTTATCTGATAATAGTGTTGAGATTCTTTCTTCCTTTCATTTTTTTTTAAGCCTTCACTTACGTGGAGTATCCACTTATTGTTATGTTTTCAACATTTCTCATTTGTTTTAATTGACCTATGTTTTATTTAATTTAATGTATTTAATTTAATTTATTTTTTTGAGACAGGGTGTCACTCTGTCACCCAGGCTGGAGTGCAGTGGCACGATCTCAGCTCACTGCAACCTCCACCTGCCAGGTTCAAGCAATTCTCCTGCCTCAGCCTCTCAAGTAGCTGGGACTACAGGCACGCGCTACCAGGCCCGGCTAATTTTTTTGTATTTTTAGTAGAGACAGGGTTTCACCGTGTTGACCAGGCTGGTCTTGACCTCCTGACCTCAAGTGATCCTCCCGCCTCAGCCTCCCAAAGTGCTGGGATTATGGGCATAAGCCACTACGCCTGACCTTTTACTTTCTTATTTTTATATATATTGGGATATAAGTGCAGATTTCTTACATGCATATATTGTGTAGTGGTGAAGTCTGGGCTTTTAGTGTACCCATAACTCAAATAGTGAACATTGTACCCAGTAGATAATTTTTCAAATGTCCCACCTTTCTGAGTCTCCAAGGTCTATTATTCCACCCTGTAGGTCCATTTGCACCCATTGTTTAGCTTCCACTTAAAAGTGAGAACGTGCAGCATTTCACTCTGTTTCTGAGTTATTTCAGTTAAGATCATGGCCACCATGTCCAAACATGTTGCTGCAAAAGACATGATTTCATTCTTATTCCTGACTGAATAGTATTCCTTGATGTATATATAACACACTTTCTTTATCTTTATCCAGTCAACCACTGATTGACACTTAGTCTGATTTCATGACTTTGCTATTGTGAATAGTGCTGCAATAAATATAGGCATGCAGGTATCTTTTTGATGTAGTGATTTCTTTCTCTTGGGTAGATGCCAGTAGTGTAATTGTTGGGTCAAATGGTAGTTCTATTTTTAGTTATTTGAGAAATTTCTGTACTGTTTTCCATTAAGGTTGTAGTAATTTCCATTTCCACCAACAGCGTATAAGAGTTTTCTTTTCTCCATATTCTTGCTAACATCTATTGTTTTTTAACTTTTAATAGTGGCCTTTCTGACTGGTGTAAGACGATATCTCATTATGGTTTTAATTTGCATTTCCCTGATGATTAGTAATGTTCAGCATTTTTTCATATGTTTGTTGGCCGTTTTTCTGTCTTTCCTTGAAAAATGTCTGTTAATGTCTTTTGTCCACATTTGCATGGAGTTATTTGAGTTTTTTTGCTGAGTTGTTTGAGTTATTTGTAGATCCTGGATATTAGCCCTTTGTTGGATGCTTAGTTTGCAAATATTTGTCCTCATCTGTACATTGTTTGTTCTGTTGATTATTTCTTTTATTTTGCTCCGCAGAAGCTTTTTAGCTTAATTAAGTCTAATCTGTCTATTTTTTTTTTTTGGTTGTGTTTCCTTTTGAATAAATTATTTGCTTAGGTCAATGTCCAGAAGAGTTTTTTCCTAGGTTTTCTTCTATGGTCTTTATAGTTTCGTGTGTTACTTTTAGGTCTTTAATCCATCTTGAATTATTTTTTGTGTATGGTGAGAAGTACAAGTCCAGTTTCATTCTTCTGTATGTGGCTATCCAATTATCCCAGCACCATTTATTGAATAAAGTGTCCTTTCTCCAGTGTATATTTTTGTTTACTTTGTCAAAGACCAGTTGGTTATAGGTATGTGGCTTTATTTCTGGTTCTCTAGTCTGTTCCACTGATATATGTTTCTATTTTTATACCAATGCTGTTTTGGCTACCATAGCCTTGTGGTATAATTTGAAGTCAGGTAACAGGATACCTTGAACTTTTTTTTTTCCTTGAATTGCTTTTGTTGTTCACGCTTTGTTTTGGTCTTACATGAATTTTAGAAATTTTTTCTAATTCTTTGAAAATTATGTTGGTAATTCAATAGAAATTATGTCAAATCTTTAGATTGCTTTGGGCAGTATGGTCATCTTAATGATATGGATTCTTCCAATTTATGAATATGTGATCTTTTTCCATTAGTTTGTGTCATCGACAACTTCTTTCATCAGTGTTTTGGAGTGCTGCTTGTAGAGATCTTTTGCATCCCTGGTTAATACATTCTATTTTTTTGTAGCTATTATAAATGGGATTCCCTTGTTGAGTTGGTCCTCAACTAGACTGTTATTGGTTTATTAAAATGCTACTGATTTCTCTACATTGATTTTGTATATTGAAACTTTACTGAATTCATTTATGAAATCTAAGGATTTTTTTTTTTTTGGCAGAGTCTTTAGGGTTTTCTAGATATAAGATCATTAAGATGGAAACTTTAAAAATGTCTAAAATGAATGAAAATGAAATCTTAACATACTCAGACCTGTGAGATATAGCAAAAGCAGTGTTAAGAGGTTAGTTCATACCATTCAATACCTACATCATGAAAGTAGAAAGATCACAAATTGACAACTTAATGTTGAACCTCAAGAATCCAGAAAACAAGAACAAACCAAATCCAAAATTAGCAGAATAAAAGAAATGACAAAGATCAGATCAGGACTAAATGAAATAGAGATTTATAAAACAATAGAAAAGATGGATGAAACAAAAAGTTGAGGTCATTAAAAAAGATAAACAAAATTGATAAACCACTAGCCACACTAACCAAGAAAAGAAAAGAAAAGATCCAATAAACACAATCAGAGATGAAAAAGGTAATATTACAACTTATACCACAGAAATACAAAAGATCATCAGAGACTACTATGAACAACTATGTGTTCACAAGCTAGAAAACCTAGCAGAAATGGATACATTCCTGGAAACATACAACCTCCTGAGATTGAAGCAGAAAGAAATAAAACTGAACAGACCAATATTGAATAGTAAGATTGAATTAGTAATAAAAAAACTCCCGACAAAATAAAAACCCAGGACTAGATGGATTCACAGCTGAATTCTACAAAACAAACAGATAAGAGGTGATACCAATCCTTCTGAAACTATTCAAAAAATTGAAGAGAGAGAATTCTCCCTATCTCATTCTACAAGGCTGGTATCACCCTGACACCAAGCCCAGACAAGGACACAACACAAAAAAAAACTACAGAACTACAGATCAATACCCCTGACGAACATAGACCCAAAATCCTCATCCAAATACTAGCAAATTAAATCCAACAGCATATCAAAAATATAATACACCGTGATCATGTGGGATTTATCCCAGGGATGTAAGGATTGTTCAACATATGAAAATTAATAAATGTGATACATCACATAAACAGAATTAAGGACAAATACCATATGATCATTTTGATATATGCAGAAATCACCATTCAATAAAATTTAGCATCCTTCATGATAAAAATCCTCAACAAACTAGGTATAGAAGAAACATATCTCAATATAATAAAGGCAATATACAATAAATCCACAGCCAATATTACACTTAATGGGGAAAAGTTGAAATCATTCCCTTTGAGAACTAGAACAAGATAAGGATGCTTATTTTTCATCATTCTTATTCAACATAGTACTAGAATCCTCACCAGAACAATCAGACAAATGAAGGAAATAAAAGGCATCCAAATTGGAAAAGAAGAAATCAAATTATCCATGTTCACTGATAATGATCTTGCACAATTTAAATAATTTGGTTTTAATTGTAGATAAAATCTGAAGAATTGTAAAAACTGTTCAACAAATTTTATTTAATGATTTAATAGATATTCTTGATCTGAATAAAAGAAGATAGTGATTATAAATTTTTATGTTATTTAGAAAATAACAGCAATGAGATACATTTAGGTGATTATAAATTTTTATAAATGTTATTTAGAAAATAACAGCAATGAGATACATTTAGAGGATAAGTTACATTCTTAAATGCTTTCATTCTTATCATAACAGAATGAAATGCAATGAATTAGGTAATCATCACAAGTGCTTCATCAAACCTGCAAAGTAAATGTAAGGAGAGCAGGATGAAGGAAATGAAAAAGATAATGGCAGAATTTTGAATTGTTAGATGGTTTAGGGGTGAAGTGCACAGGCTCTCAGGCAGGCTGCTTGACTTGAAGCTCATCTTTATTGTCTACTCTTGGGAAAATTACTTTTGCTACCTAATGGCTGTGTACCTCAGTTCCCTCATCTATAATATGGGGATGAAAATAGTACCTAGTGCATAGAAATCTCTGGAGAATTATATGTTATTATTTTTATTAGGTTAAGAGTTCTGTGAAAAAAGTTATAAGAAGACAATAAAAACACAAATATTTTTGTTGACAAATGAGAAAAACTAAAATAACATACGGAAAAGTTTCTTTTAGTTAAAGGCATAATTTTTAAACAAAATTAATGTAACATTATCAAGAAAACAATCCTACATAAAGCAATGAGAGTTGAAAAACAGTTGAAAATTTTGTCAAAATATTATCTGTAATAAAGTTTTCCATCTAACTGCTCCTCCCCATACTTCCCTGCTCTCATATCTGCAAAATACTTTCTTGTTTGTACATTTCCGTCACATGTGTTGCCTCACTGCCCTCACAAACATTTTGGCAGTCAGGCAAGTAAGTGTATTTCTCATTTTACTAAGAAGAAAGCAGAGGATTGAGAAATTAAATAATTTGTCAACTATCACACAGCCGAGAAATCTCTGAGACTGAACGGTTTGAGCTCTTAACATACTGCTTTCAGTAGAACGATACCAATTTAGACTTGAATTGTCACAAAAGGTTAAGTTTATGTTTTAAATGCTATGTGTAAGGAAGGCAGCAAAATGCACATTCCACCTTAGAAAAATCTTAGGTAAAAGTTTATAAGCACTTAACACTTGCAGTGTTAATTGAACTAAATCTGAGACAATTCAGTTACTGGAAACTATTCAAGTTTAACTTCATCCAATAACATTTTCAGGGAGAGGGGCTGAATGGTTAACTTATATTTCTGACAGTTACAAATTATGCTTAAATGATTTAAAACTCTGATTCACTAGGCCTATCATTTCATGCTTGTCGGATAAGGTAAATTAAATAATTCTTAGTTATTTTAGACCAGTAGAAAATGTTGTAGCTGTACTCATAAGTTGTAGTGAGCAATCAACTCAGACCTGGTGTAAAATCTGGGCTAAGGAAGATGTTCATTATGTTTTACTCTTTTGATTTTCATATAAGACCATTTTTGCCTTTAAAGTCTTATGTGTTTCTCATTCTCTACTTGTCAGTGTTCTGACTTGCCTAAATCAAGCAAAAGCTTCTGCATCTACAAAACCAAGCAAGCCCCAACCATGTTTACATTCTTTTCTGCATATTTCTTTGCCCAGCAGCACCTCAGCACTGAAGAGTGTTCAAGAGTAAACATCATTCTTTATATAGACTCCAAGAAGAGGTAACCCAAGCAAATATCATGTGACTAGAAGTCTTTGAAAAATAATATTTAGTAACCTCTTGTGTTCTTCACTTTCAAAATATTTGTCTCTGGAAATAATGTGAGAATGAGTTTGTCAAGGGGAAGTCAAAGTGGACAAAACTCAAATATTTCCCTCTATGGTGCCTAAGTAGGGGCTGTGAGTTGAACAGATCAAAGAAACTACCTATAGCACCTGTGGTTCTTTTGCAAAGAACAAAGACTGTAATCCGAGATTCAAACTCTATACCTCAGTCACGTTTGGTAGAGGAAGAAAACCTTAGGGTTTTAGTTTGGGGAATTTTAGAAATTTGAGGAGATAAAATTATGTGACATCAAGACAAAAGTACACTTTGCCAAATTTAATTACAATTTTGGTATTTAAGTTCAATATTTTAAAAGTAAAAAGAAACCTTTTGATAATAATAAAAATAGACACTTGCTGTCAGACTTGTTTTTAGGCAGTGAAATGTTGAATGTTGAATGTTTAAATAAAGCAAAAACATTACATTTACATCAAAATTTAAATAACTTTTTAAAATGGATGATAGAATAAGTTTAATAGAACACACTATTTAAAGCAAATTAAAGACTCATTAAAGGATTATTAAAGTCTGCTTACCTAGATGGTTGACAAATTCAAAATTACAACCAGATACAGACAGGTGGTCAATTATTTGAATTGCAAACTGAATTGAAACCCATTTATATTATTATTCCTGATTGTAAAGAACAAATGTTACTTATTTTTGAGAGGAGAGTTAAATTTATCTTCCCAATGTAAATGACGAGTTAATGGGTGCAGCACACCAACATGGCACATGTATACATATGTAACAAACCTGCACGTTGTGCACATGTACCCTAGAACTTAAAGTATAATAAAAAAAATTATCTTCCCAAACTTAATACAAGTTTAAAAATCAAAAATAAATCCAATCTAAATACATACTTATTATTACCACTAGAGATATAAATCATTAACTAGTACTTTGTAACTCAATAATTCACAATAATTCATTCACTCAACTGATCTTTAATGAGCACCTACTATATGACAGATTCAGTGCAAGGGGCATGGGTAGCATGTTGAATGAAGAATATAAAATCCATTTTCTCCTGGAGTTGGGAGTCTAGCTGGGGAGGAACAAATAAGCAGAGAGCCACAAGACAGAGAGTTAAATGCTATGATGAGAGAAAGACTGAGTTTACTGAGGATACCCAACCCATCCTGTAGAGTCAGAGAAGTGGCAGACTAGTGAACTGTTTGGGTCTGTGGGTTGTCAGGAGGTAACCAAGTGAAGGGGAAAATGTTTCCATGCTTTATGTCCTTTGGAAGGGCTAACACCAGCCTCATCATTAAGTGAGCTCTGTGAATTAGTAAAACGGCCAACTTCTCAGGAACTTCTCAGGAACTTGGTGCTGATACACTATGGCTCTGCTTTTGACGCTTGGTGCTGATACACTTCTCATCAACTTCTCAGGAACTTGGTGCTGATACACTATGGCTCTGCTTTTGACCAAGAGGCTTATTTAGATTTAAGCAAGAAGAGAGGGTGCAAAGAGAGATGTAGTTGGGTCCTCAAATGCCTGGAGTTACAGGGATCTGTATCCTCAAAGTCTCCTCTCCAGGCATGGAAAGTAGGCTATATTCCAGATGTTCATGTTCAAAGGGGCTTGGAGAATTCTGTCTGATATGTAATGAGATGATAGTAACAAAGAAGCACATTTATCTTGGCTTCAGTGAAACTCAACAAAAAGAGTCTATTGAACAGGTGCAGTCAGCAACTGGGAGACGTGAAGCATTGATTGTAGGGAGAAGGTAGAAAGTTCTAGACTGTATAGAAAGGAGATTATCAAGAGCTGTACAAATATCCTTGTAACAATAACCTTACAAGGGTTCAGTGGATTCCTCTGTCTAGCCCAGAAAAAGTCAGCCGCCAAGGGATCATTTAAGAGCCCTTGGGAATCTTTGGTGGGCTTGGGGAAGGAAGAGTAGATGGGACAAATCAGAGGGAAGCTGCTCAACTTTGTTCTATTTTAGTTGTGTTTTTGCTTACGCTTCATTGAGCAAAAGCTGATTTGGCTTTAAAATTTTTTGAAAGCCTCAAATGGTTTTCCAGGCATATCTCTTAGCTTGGTTATCTAGTAGCTGTGAATCCTTGGGGAATGTAACCTCTCTGTGCTTAGTGTTCTCTTTTGAGAATTTAGATAATAATGCCTACCTGAATGCGGTTATTGTGAGGATTATATGAGCAAAGCCAGGTAAATTGTTTCACAAATGCCAGGAATGCTACCAGGTGTGGTTGTGTAGATTGGGCACCATAAAACTCTGGGAGGAGTCTGTCTGAGGGTGCCTTGCTGAATTCTGAAGTTCAAAATCTGCATATCTGTATATGTTGGCTCTGGCAGGCATGTAGTAGGAAGGTGATAACTGGTACCCATTGTGAGGATGACAGGCAGAAACCTGTTATAGAGTAGAGTAAGCATAGAGAAAAGATAGAAGACAACTATAATTGGGTAGTAGGTAGTAAAATGATGGCTGGGGCACAACCCACCCACACCAATACTGAGCTAGGCTGAAAAATGAAACCCAAGCCTCATGGGTTGGTGTATCTGAGCCCAGCTCGAGAATGATATAGAACAGAGCTGTTCTGGCAATGCTATGTACTCAGAGGCCACAGTGCTTGCTTCTAGGTAACTTTCTGCTAATCTTCCCTTGGGAAAAGCTGTGACACATATGAATGATTTCTTTCTTTCTTTTTCTTTCTTTCTTTTTTCTTTTTTTGAAACAGAGTTTTGCTCTTGTTGCCCAGGCTAGAGGGCAGTGGCACAATTTTGTCTCACTGCAACTTCTGCCCTCCCAGGTTCAAGCAATTCTCCTGCCTTAGTCTCTCAGGTAGCTGGGATTACAGGCACCTGCCACCACCTCCGGCTAATTTTTGTATTTTTAGTAGAGATGAAGTTTCACCATGTTGGCCAGGCTGGTCTTGAACTCCTGACCTCAGGTGATCCACCTGCCTCGGCCTCCCAATGCGCTGGGATTACAGGCGTGATCCACTGCGCCCGGCCAATATGAATAATTTCCATTGAGCTTTGAAACCTTAATAGACAAGGGTTCTATGGAATTGAAAGCTGGAGCAGTGGCGTTTTTGATGTTGTGGGGGAAACCAAGACATGAAAGGTGACCCTTCTGAATTCAATATCAGCAGGCTAGCATGGCTATCCAGATCACAAGTATCAGAAAGCCACTGCCATGATGAGCACTTTGTGGTTTACACTGGCAGGTTACCAAGGCCACTGGTAGCAGATGCATTAGGTCTTTGACTAATGACCTGGCTTCTTTTGCAGGAATCAGCAAACTTTCTCTTGCAAAGTTTCTATTTCAACAAATTATTTCACTCCCAGAACAAGTTCACAACAAGAGTGAGGGGAAAAGATTAAAAGTAAGGAAATTTTCAACAGGGATTAAACTCGCAGGCTGTTTTCCATGTATTTGGATTAAAGAAAATGCATTTACAATTAATCTGAGATGGTAGAAGAAGAAATAAGATATATGTGTTGCTTCAATCACAGCTCGGTTTTCCTCCTCATATCACCTTCCACTTTACTGGGCTTTCCGACAAAAAATTAGAAATGAAACATCACTCTTGTGGAGATACTGATACTTTAAATTTGTGTGTGCCTGTGTTTAAAATACCAACCAGCAGTGATCATTTGAAAGCAAGCATGACCTTCTGAGATTACAAGACCTTGAAGAGCAGAATCTTCACAAGATTGGTCTTAAAAAAAGAAATAATCATTTTATTTTTGTTGCCACGAAATGACCTTAAATTTGATCCAGTTTAATACCTTTATTTAAAGATATGAAAATATAAGATCCAGGAACGGAAAGTAATTTCTGTAAAGTTCAGACCTAAGACCTGCTAGAAGACAATCTTGCCTGGGTACTTTGCATTTTTGCACATCTTGTGAGAAGAAACATTGAGTGTCTTCCTTTTGTGCTATCATTGAAAGGATGTTTGTTCAGCCTTAGAAGAAAGAGATAGTAACTTTTCACAAGCAAAGGACACACATTCTTACTCCTCATTATAAAAAACGTAGGTATCTCCAGCTCAGGGTTTCTTTCCTGTGATAAGGGCACCTTATGTGCATGAAGCTATCTGGTCTTGTTTGCACTGCCCCATGGGACTTGGTGGACAAGGGAAACTGATGCAAATAATCCTGCTGATGATGATGCTTGCTGTGCTGTGAGTTAAATAGTTTTTGTTTCTGACCCAGGAGTCTTGTGTTTTCTGTCAACATCCATGAAACTGTGTAGGCTAATTTGTTAGCTTTCACGTAGGATAAAATCTCAGGCCCTTCACAATTATTGATCGGAGTAAAGGCCTAGAGCAGGAATTCTTATTCATGACTAGTGCTGTGGTGTTCGCTATTTGATATGCGACTTGCAAATTGATGTTTTTACTGAAGAAAATTTTCTAAATGAGTGAAACATGCCCACCCCCAAAACACACAGGAACATTCAAACCTAAAACAGGACACAGATTACGTGATTCTGTGAAGAAATAAAGATATTTTGAAACTCATTCTAGTGTCTTAGGTTGCAAACCAAGAAAGAAATGGAGATCCTGGTAGTGTTTCCAGGATTTCCTCATTGGAATTGAAGTCAGGAGCCTGTACTACTTCCTCTTCCTTCATACCAACAGCACTGGTATACTTTATTTCGATGGAGAGAGTCTATGGTTTATTTCTCTTTTCCCAATCCCTCCACCAGAAACTCATTCTCATGTATATTCAATTCAAATTCTTTTCAGGTCACTTTTTGCTCCTAAGAACATATTTATTTCCTCCATTGTTCCACCTAGCAGTGTTCATTCTGGGTTTTTCTTCGTTTTCATTGTTGACCCCAATGCTGCTGCCACTACCATTGCTGCCCTGAGTAAGAAATCTCCTCCTCCTGATTGCTATTCTCCTGAGCACACCTGTCATAAATCCTGTGGACTTCATTTGCCTTTGATCCTCTCTGACTTCCTGCTTGGTATTCAGAGCAGCAGAAGTGATGCCTTTCTATTTCATCACCTTCGTCCTGTCTGCTCAAATAGGAACGCACCCTTTTATCAACATGCCTCACAGCTTGCCCCGACTCTGTCATTTCAGGAAAGAGATCTGACTCGTGACAGAATAAGGAAATCAGAGCTGCTGGGCTGAAAAAAACAAGAGCTCTTGAGGTGATTGTAAGGATCTTCTAGGAATAATGAGGGAAGATTGGATTGTGCACAGGCGACTGTTCCCCTTGGCATTCAAGAAACATCCTAGTCAGGGAACATGCACCCGCCCAGGCTAATAAACGCTTAAGTGTCAGTTTCAAGGACAGACAATAATTCAGGCTCTTGTACCCAAAAGCAAAATCATACTGATCATTAGTTTTGGAATTTCTTCCTCTCTTTCAAACCCATTTTTGAACAAGTGCACACGTTTAGCTTTTCTGTATCTCCTGGCTCTGTTAAGAGCTATGAACATTTAATAAACAGACAGAAAACTCAGGATTGCAGATGATGTTAGGGCATGGTCACTGATACCTCAAAATACATTTTTACATGAGCCAGGAATATTCCATGGGAAACAAAGGCAACTACTTTTTTACGTGTGGTAGTAATTTTATTCATTTTACATGGAACTTTTCTCTCCAAAAGAATATATCACTCTCCTTGCCAAAAAGAATGGATAATCCTTTTGGAGAGAAGAGTTACATATAAAATGTGATTTTACATGTATACATTAAATATATATTACTGCTATCTCCTTTTGCAAAAAGGAAGTTCAATAGATGTTGCTAGCCTGGATGACACCACAAGGTACAGTTCAGGGTTTTCCAGGGTATCCCTGACCAAGTATATTGAGGGGCATTTTGCTTGCCCCTTAAGGCATCCCCCACTTTCTCTTTTATTTAATAGATAAAATGTTTCTGAGAAAGCATGGCAATGGAATCCACCAAGGATTGCACACAGAAATACCCCTCAAGACACAGGCCTCCTAGAACTGCAGATTATCCTGTTGAGACCGGATTCTCTGAGATTCTCACTACAACTCAACTGCCTGAGCTACCCATAACTTGTAAGTAGCCAACCCTGCTCCATAGGGTCACAGTTCTATGCTATATCCTTTCTGCTTCCAGTCATAACACTGTCACACACATCAGGATCATCTTGCAATATGTGCATTGATGCTTACCTAGAAGATCCAGCCCTCCCTCTTCCTCCTGTGCCTTCCTACCAGCAAAAGGAGTATGTAAGAATTTTGAGTTTTTGTATTACTCCTTTCTCATGCTACTATAAAGACATATCTGAGACTGGATAATTTATAAAGGAAAGAAAGGTTTAATGGACTCAGTTCCACATGACTCTGGAGGCCTCACAATCATGGTGGAAGGTGAAGGAGGAGCAAAGGCATGTCTTACATGGTGGCAGGCAAGAGAGCATGTGCAGGGGAGCTCCCCTTTATAAAACCATCAGATCTCATGAGACTTACCTACTATCACGGGAATACCACAGGAAAGACCCACCCTCATGATTCAATTATCTCCCACTGGGTTCCTCCAACAACACATGGGGATTACAGGAGCTACAATTCAAGATGAGATTTGGGTAGGGATACAGCCAAACCATATTAGGGATGCTCCCATTATCTGTCTATCTGTCTTCCTATCCTCCATCTTCAACACACACAGAGACACACAGACACACAGACACAGACACACACACACACACACACACACGCAGAGTGTGCTATTGAATTCCAGGCATTCTGAGGACAAGGCTGAGGTTATTCAGGACCCTGGTACATAGACTGTGCTTGTGATTTATGGCTTCTCTTCCTCACACTTCCTGTTGAAAACCTCTTATACACCATCTTACAGAATCATCTGTTTGAAAAGAAATGCAAACAGTTCTGATTTATTTTATTTATTCCTCTCTTTCCAGATGAGGAATGGTTTAAGCTGCATCTCATGTGATCTCAGGGGACACAGCATCATCTCTAGAAGTTGCTTTAAAGAAAGGGGATTATGCTGGAATTATCTACTTTCTTAGAACCCTTGAGCTGGAATCCTATCATGTCACAAACAATGCTGAAGGAATGTGCAAACTTCAAGAAATTAATCCCTAAGAGATGGTCTGCATTTCATCCAGATAACCTCCTAAGTTATACCTAAGGCACCCAGGAACATGGGGCAGTATCAGTTTTTTGTTTTTTTGATGAAGAAATTCTCCCTTGGCTTAACCCAGTCTCTTCCACCACCAAACACCATTTCTCCTGTTCTAGACATCCTGGCAATAGAGGATGACAGGTCTGCCTTCTCTTCTTAGAAGTCATTGAACTTGTGAAGTAGGGCTTTTTCTCTCTTTGTGCAATTCCGATTCTTCCTTTGATTACCACACCATGGGCATGAGCTCCACGTCCAGTATTCAGCATCTGGGTCCATTTTCTAGAGACCAAGAACGTGTCTAGTGTCAGGGAGAGGAGTTCATCACAAAGAAACTCTGCTGGAGACTTTAGATGTGATTCACAGGCAAAAGAAAGAAAAAGAAAGAAAAGAAAGAGAGAAAGGAAGGAAAGAAGGAATGAAGGAAGGAAGGAAGGAAGGAAGGGAGGGAGGGAGGGAGGGAGGGAGGGAGGAAGGAAGGGAGTGGGAATTTCAACAGCAATTCTTAGAACCATTCCAAAAACAGTCTCCTCAGATAAATTATGCACAATTAGTCCCCTAAGCATACACACAAGGCATCTCTGTGAACTGTGCCTTTTTGGCTTCCATCCTACTTGCATGCATGCCTGCTAATGGAAATCAATATTGCAATTAAATTGAGGAAGGGCACCTTCCCTCTAACCCTGTCAGCAATCATAGAACGTTGTTTATTCGCTACTTTTTCTTCTTGATTCCTCTTTAGTATTCATGTATAATGATGATTAGAGGGGCTTCTGCCTGCCCCACTGATGGTCATGCTTTACACTAGACTACCTTTCTTTCTTCTTAGAGTTGATCCTTCAAGATCCAGTTCATTCATTATCCTTTGCATCATGTTATTCGCCCAGCAGACAGTATTTTGCTTTAACACTTCTAGTGATAGAAGATCTCCTGTTTCCTTATGGTGTCTTTTCACTATATTCTTAGAAAGGTTCCTATATGTTCAGCCATATTTAGACCTCCCTATATCTTATGCATATTGATTCTGATTCTACTCTTCTTGTTTCACAGGTTTATTTGTTCTGGAACCAATAGCACAGCTTTGTGTTGAGTATGGTTTTATTTCCTTCATTAGATTCAGCTACATAACCAAGAGTCAAATTTTTCTCCCTAATCCATGTCATTGGCAAGTTTGCTCAACATAAAGTCAACTTATTTATTTTGTCATGAATAAAAATGCTGATCAATGCAAGTCTGAGAGCTGGATTGGGGGTAGGTTTGGAGTTGTTCAGTATTGCTGGAATCCAGTGAGAAAGAATGTTCATTACATACAGACGCCTGTGATGAGAGTTAAAGAACTATGCTAAGCATAGTGGTATGACAGCATCTAAGGGAATGAGACTTCTGAGTGAGTGACCCTGGAATAATGGAAGGAAGTCTTTTTCCCATGATTTCATAAATGGTTAAGTGGAAATTATTCAAAATCGGCAGCACACCAGTTAGATTCTAGGAGGTGTTTGTTTGATGATTCTTAAAGCCATATTAACTGAAACCTAGCACTTTCCAAAGTGTGCTTAATGGATTCAATACAAATTCCCTGCAAAAAACAAAAACAAAAAAATCAGCCAAAATTTTGTAAAGCGCTGGCTTAGGCAAAGTTAAGCAGATTGCTTTCATTATTAGACTTCTTAAAGTTTAAATAGAGAGTTTTGACAAGTAAGTTTCTTAATGGTGTATAATTTATGTAACATTTCTTAAATTTATTTGCTGAGAGGACTTATTTTTTTCTCAGAGTGACTTGAAGGGTTATTGTTCTCTTGGGAAATTCTACACTAATCAAGGTGGGACTAGGGTGAGGCAAGTGAGACGCTAGCACCTGCACAACGTGACAGCAAGCACCTCCTTAAATTGCACACCCTGGGTGCTTCATGGCTTGTACTTGTTCCAAACCTGGCTCTAAACCATGGGCAGTGGCACAGCCTAGCCAGGGAGAGACTTTTGGGTTTATGCATGAAGATATACCACAACATGTCTGCTGCAACCACCCAGCTACTCAAACATTTCCTGAACAAATGAATTAAAACTAAAATGAAGAGGTATTGTCCCTGACTACCAGGATCAATAAACAAACTGATATCATGGAACAGAGCACTGTGAAACAGTCCAGTCCCAGGGAAAGACTCCAAATACATGGAGAATAGCAAAGATCATCAACACTATGCCAACCACCAGGAATAAACATCCAAACACTTCTGTCCATTGCATTTTGGTACTGACATTGCCAAGGAAAACAAAGCAGTCAAGCACCAGATGGAACAACACTTTACTGACACAGAGAAGAGACCGAGCCAGATCAGCTTCAATGGCATGTCAATCCTCCATGGCCAGCAGGTTCCAACCCCACAACCCCTGGCATACAAGTAGGGCAATTTATCTAAACACACTCCTCTCCCATCACAATAGAAGGACTCTGACCCCTACCCCCAAGGAATATGAAATACAGAAAACTGGAGACATGACTGAGCGTCATTGACATACATACTTAAGCCGAGCTAAGGAATACTCATTGAACCTGAAACAGGGAAAAATAGTCCCACACCTGGTAAGGAAGTGTTCCAGGCTCATGGCCCATTCTTATGTGGCCAAGCAGGGTCAGAAGACTGTATACATGAGACTGACTTTCTCACAGATATCAACATAGTTATTCTGTGACTAAGCCCTTTTAAATCATCCTGTGGTGTGTGCATGAGTACATATACACACACACCATCTAGGATACGAAATTGCAGGCTTTCCTTGGTCCAGCACAGTCATGTGTGACTCTTCCTGGCTAAATACTGATGAACCTAAAGGGAGCATGGCTCATTCCCCACAAGGCCCCTGTTATATGCCAGGACTTGAGGAATGATTAGAACCCTGAATTCAAGCTGAGAGGAAGTTGCCTTCTTCTCTAGAACATGCCCTTGGCTTCTACATCCCCATGGATGGAAGGTAAGTCCTCAACAGGGTGCCACTTCAGGACCAGGAGACCTTGTATCTGGGAGAGGCTGCACTCCACAGTTCCCCACCGCTCCTACCCCTATGTGGCCTATCCATTCTTTTTCTTTCCTTCGCCTCCAGTGGAAATATCCCCCTGAGAGTTAAACATCATGATCTTAAGCAAGGCGCAAAAATGGCACTCCATGTTTACCCTACCATGGCTGAAAGTTCTCTCTGCTCACCAGTTTCTCATTCCTCCACTTCCTTTAACTTGTCCCCCTTCCTAATTCCTTTAGCAGATTTGACTTTTTTTATCATTCCTAAGGATTTGCACATTTCCAAGTGAATATTGTAAGTAACAAAAGTGGTGAATGTGTGTGTACATAGAGTATATATCTTTCCTATTTGAAATAGATATATGATCAAGATATAGATTTGCATCTTCAGAAGGCTGTAACTGACTATTTCTGTCCTGGTCAGAGTATCACATTTTCCTGGGCACCATGTAAGATTGCTTGATTCTGTATTTTAAGCCCTGTGGTGGAACGGGGACTCTTTAAGATGCCACAGGAAACTGAGAAGGGAAATTGTGAAGGAAAAACCCCGACTCCTTCTGAGTTTGGCTATTGGAGTCTTTATTGCCATTCTGCATCCTGTAGTGCCAGCTGTTAAACACCAAATAAGGGATATGCTCTCTGAACCCTGAGTGCCAGTGATCAGGCTGACAGCCCTTAAATTCCAAGCAAACAGATTAAATAAAAGCCTTGCGTAGAGTGATATACACTCAAAGGGATGCTATCAAAAAGACCGAAATTAATGTGAGACTTCTCAAAAGACTCAGCCAAAACAAACTCAAGGCAGAAATCCTGGCTTGCCAAAAGACTGTAAATGTGTCCTCAGAATAAAAATGATGGGAAACAAAAATTTTGCTCAACTAATTCAATGGGGACAAAACAGTACTGGGATAAATGTTTTCAGTCGTTGTTTCTGCGTTTCCAGGGTACCACAAGGAGATGCTGAAGAGGAAGAGACCAGTGATCAATACTGGAATCTTCTAAATAGGCCTCATTAAATTGAGTTGAAAATGTGTCCCACAAGTTTCTAGGGTAGGAGTCTTTGGGTACAATCCTTACTGGATTTGGCCCAATAAATTTCATCAATGTGTTCTTGGTTATACTAACAAGAAGTGGATAGACTTGATATTTGATGTTACGTACTAGTACTAGTTCTGATTCTGGTCAGTGTCTTCATTGCAAGTTTCATAGGAATGGTTAGAATATAAATAGTACTCAACTGACTCTTAGAGCATGTAAGTGTAACTGAAAACAAATGAGGTACATTGTAGGAACAGAATATCACTCAGCTGGGAATCTAAATATAAGAACCATTTATACAAAGAAAGCGTGAGCCAACAATCGGGTCTGTGATGTCAAAATCCCTTAGTCATTATGATATGAACTTGGGGATTTAGGGTTACTTCATGTTGTGAATATTTCATAAATTTTGTGTTTCAAAACACAGATATAGCAGAAACAAACAGATGGTAGAACTTACGAAGAGTGATCATTTACGTACTTCTTTTGTTTGTACAGATCAAACTGCTTCATTAACTGTACATCAACAAGAATTTTCTTAATTGCAGAGTAATCTGTTGGTCACAATTAAGGCAATGTGTTTATTTTATAAATTCAGATATTCTGACTGAAGATTTCCAGTTATACACTAATTTTTATATAGCTAAATACTAAGATTTATGTAATATGTTATATCTCAATTTTCAGAAAAATCAATCAGAAAAAATAATGATAGGTCTTCAGTACATTATCTGGTTTATTTATATGATTTATTTTTATTCAATGACTATTTTAAAAATACGTATTTTATAAATCTTATATAGATATTATTACATTTTATACCGCATCTTCTGGACTATATATTCCCTCAAAATCCCTGTTTTTTTTTTACCCTGTCCTTCAGTGGTTTGTATATATACATTCTAGACATATCATTAATCAGGCAAAGCTTAGAGTCTGGAACTTGTTAAGAGGTTTAGTCAGGTTGTAGCAGAAAACTGTTGATACACTCAAAATATGTAACTTTCAGAGAGCTTAATGAAAAGACTATTTATGAAGATATGGGCAAGGCATAGGAAAACCACAAAAGATAGTGCAGCATCCTAGTGCAGGTACCATCTGGAAGCCATTACCCCTTTAGACCTGCATTCTACAAGTATGTCATCATAGGATGTGGAGAGAGGGAGAAATGGGTTCAGGAGAGGAACTGAAGGATCAAGAGTTGTGGCAAGACCATGCACCTTTTGGAGAAAGAGCCAAGTGAATATTTGACTAGTTTTTATTCTCCTCGCCCCCTCCAGTCACTCTTTGGTGCTCCCCATTGGCAAAACCAATGGTAACCTAAAGTTGATGCACTCCATAGAGGTCAGCCTCCCAGATTATACCACAGGCTGGAGTGATGTGAAGACTGATCTAGAAACATAAAAATGAAGTTCTCTGTAACATCATATAAATAGTCTTCTGTTATCTTAAACTTTTTGCTGCTAAATACTTATCTAAACATTGTTTGAGATTGTATGAAGGGTCGACAATTCGTCCATTCCTCCTCTGATCTGTGTTCTTTATTGTTGAATGTGCATAGGAATCTCATTGTGAGCTTTGTCAAATCTCCGCTCATTTTATCAGACTTCTGATTTGGGAATTTGACTTACCGAGTCTGAGTGTCTTAGGATAGCTCTGATATACATCTCAATTAAGAATCATTGATTTGGACCTTCTTATATATGTGCTTAGATTAAGTCTCCTTATAACCAAGATCCATTTATGGATACAATATTTTAACATCTCCCCTTCCACCTCAATTTCTACCCATCACTCATCCTCTTAAAGAAATATTGCTGGCCGGGCGCGGTGGCTCAAGCCTGTAATCCCAGCACTTTGGGAGGCCGAGACGGGCGGATCTCGAGGTCAGGAGATCGAGACCATCCTGACTAACGCGGTGAAACCACGTCTCTACCAAAAAAGCACAAAAAACTAGCCGGGCGAGGTGGCGGGCACCTGTAGTCCCAGCTACTCGGAAGGCTGAGGCAGGAGAATGGCGTAAACCCGGAAGGTGGAGCTTGCAGTGAGCTGAGATCCAGCCACTGCACTCCAGCCTGGGCAACAGAGAGAGACTCCATCTCAAAAAAAAAGAAATATTGCTTCTACTGTTTTGTGTTTTGGTACTTAAGAAACAATATAAAAATAGTCCTATGAAAATCTGTGACTGTTTTCACTGTAAAGATATTGTTGAAGACATTGCTCAATAGTGACTTCTTAAATGACCCATATAAGAAATGCCTCTTTATCTTAATTTGAGAAATAGATTTCTCTTGAGCCTCGTTGATTTTTGTCATATAGATCCTGTGAGTTATTGTGATGATTGCACATAATTTTCGTTATTTTTGTTAATTAGAGGAAATTCTTATAACATTTTGGCATACTGTAGCTATCCCTGTCTACTTTTTTCTAAACACCTTTATAATATTCACTCCATTGAAATATAATTGGTTTTTATCTTTAGCTGGTGTTTTGTGAGTATATTTGAAATATCCCTTAAACCCAATTAAATGCAATTAGTTTAACTTAATCAATTAAAATACTGAAAAAGAGTAATGTTGAATAAAGAGAGGGTGGAAATCCTTTGCTTTCTATACTCTTTAAAGCTGATTTACATACACTAACACTTCCTTATCAAGAGTTATTTAATATTTTTTCTTTGGATTTTCCTGTTGATATTTCACTGTGTTTCAACAATCATATTCTTGATGTGTACAGTTAGAATCCACAAAGTACCTTTCCATCTATTTTTGCATTTGACCATCACGACATTCTGAAATAGGCAGGATGGTTCATTATCTTAATAATAAAGAAGAAATATGATACAATATCTACTTGGAGTATTAAGAACTGTTAATTTCCTTCTTATTTCCCTGTTACAAAATTTCAATTATTTTTATTCTACTAACTTTCAACCAGACTAATGGCAAGGTTCAGAAATGATTCTCTATTTTCATGTTGTCGTATATTTCTTCTGGTCCTACATGATTTTGGTGAGAAATGTTCTAACATCATGAATTATTATAAGGTGAGAGATCAAGGCCCTCCTTAGTTGTACATATGTTTATTACCAAAGTCTCTTCAAGGTAGATAGAAAGCTATGTTAATATATTCTGCACAATCTCCTACTGCCCAAGATAAGTCATTCTAAGATATATGTTTCAACTCATGCACACCAATTCTGCACAAATGTTTCTGATTCAAAGGGGACAAGTCTCTTCTAACTTGAAGTCACTTTAACTTTGATTCTAAAAATAAACTGTCAACCAGAAAAAGAACACACAAAATATTTCATAATCTATACAACTAAACTATTGATTCAGGAATCTTGGGGCTAATGAATAGTGCATTAGTAGATATAGGTAATAATTCAGAGCGAGGGAGTTAGTTAATTTTCAGCAACTTTATTTCTTGGCAGGCAAATTGTTGATAGTAATTTTTGCAGGTGATCTCCCTCATACTTGCCTCCTGCCTCTCTGTTTTAGATGAATCCAAGTCAGAACATGCCATTGGACAAAGTTACTAAAGGAGCTTTTGTTTATGGGAATCATCCATTATATTTACGATATCCTGTGGCTGTTACTGCATGCTCATTTGCAGATGTCATTGAATGTGATCACTGTTATCTCAATGAGACTAATTACTTCATCTTACAGGAGGAAAAAGTGAAAACAGATCAAATTAGAAGCACGATAAGCACATCAGCTGTTTAGATTAAGATGAGAAAGGGTGAATTAGTGAAGATGTCAATTATAACTGGTTTGAAAGAGAAATTTACTGTTATGGAAGATGGAATCTACTTGTTTCTTTAACCAAGGACAGACTGCTAAATATGTTTTAAGAAACTGTTGAAAAAATTACACTTGAAGCTATTGTTAGGATATACATGGTTGCTTTTAAAACATTGAAAAATAGTTTGAACTCTTGAGGAATTCAGATATTTTCTCTTTCACATGTTTGCATTATTCTATTGCTTATCTTTTTTTGTTTTTGTTTTTGTTTTGTTTTGTTTTAAAGATAGTACAAGAGAAAATTGAGTAGAAAGCCTTACTACTCAAATAGTAGTCCATAGGCCAGTGGCATCAATCTTAGCTGGAAACTTGTTAGAAATGTTGAACCTTGGCCGGGCACAGTGGCTCATGCGTGTAATCCCAGCACTTTGGGAGGTCAAGGCAGGAGGATCATGAGGTCGGGAGTTTGAGACCAGGCTAGCCAATATGGTGACACCCCGTCTGTACTAAAAATATCAAAAAATTAGCCAACCATGGTGACACACACCTGTAGTCCCAGCTACTTTGCGAGGTTGAGGCAGGAGAATCACTTGAACCCGGGAGGTGGAGGTTGCAGTGAGTCGAGATCGTGCTACTGCACTTCAGCCTGGGCAACAGAGCAAGACTCCATCTCAAAAAAAAAAAAATTGAATCTTGAGTCTCACACTAGATTATAGAATCATTATTTTTCTTTTCTCTTTTTATTTTTTGTTCTTCAGGTAAGATAATCTTCACTGATTTATCTTCAAGTTTACTAATTATTTCTTCTGTCATCTTAAAGATGCTGTTGAGACCCTCTAGTAAATTTTTATTTCATTTATAGTACTTTTCATTTCTAAAATTTTCATTTGTTTTTAAAATAATTTCTATCTCTTTATTGACATTCTCTCTCTAATATATCATTGCTATCATACATTCTTTTAATGTGTTAAAGAATGATTTCATTTTAGTTCTTTAAGCATATTTATATGCACTGCTTTGAAATATTTGTTCAATAAGTCTAATATCTGGGTGCCCTCAGAGATGGTTTTTATTGATGAATGACATTTTCCTATTTCTTTACATGCCTTGTAAAATTTGCTGAAAACTAGACATTTTAAATAATTAATTACAGTAACTCTGGATTTTGATCTCTCCCTTCTAACCCTTTCCCAACTACCTCCTTGGGCTGTGGTCACTTGTTTGCTTATTTTATTGACTTACCTAAATTAATTCTGTGGAGCCTTTTTTTCTCACAGTGTGTGGTCTCTACTGTCTCTGCTCAATATTTTTTATTCTAGTTTTTATTTTGTAAGACAGGCTTTTAGGAGTTTTCTCTAGCTTGGTGGTCAGCCAATGACTAATCAGAAGTTGTGCTTAAACACCTTGAGCCAGTAAATCTTCCACTCTTTGCTATTAGATCTGTGTGGCTTTGTATATTAGTGATCTATTGTTGTGTAATAATATTACCACAAACCCGGGAACTTAAAACAACACACATTTATTATCTCAAAGTTTCTGTGAGTCAGGAGTTTGGACTTGGCTTGGTTATATTTTCTGCTTCAGAAACTCATAAAGTTACAATCAATGTGTTGGCTAGGGCTGAAGTCTCACTTCAAGGCTCAAGTGGGGAAAGATGCACATCTAAGTCGACACGGTTGTTGGCAGAATTCAGTTCCTTATGGATTACAAGACTGATGGCTTCAGTTTGTTGCTAACTAAAAGCTAGAAGCCTTACTCAGTTCCTTGCCACACGGGCCTTTGTACAGGGCAGTGTACAACACAGAAACTTATTCCATCAAAACCAGAAAGGGAGAGAGTTTCCTAGCAGTATAGACATTAAAATGTTATGTAACATAATCAAGGGAGTGACATTCTGTCATTTTTGCAATAGTCTATATGTTAGAAGCAATTCACAAGTCGTACTCATACTCAAGGGAGTGGATCTCATAAGAATGTGAATACTGGAAGTTAGGGAGAATTGGGGCCATCTTGGGAATGTTTTCAAAGTTGAGGGAGCTTACAAATATGCCTTGGTTTATATGTTCTGCATTTGCAAGGTCTTATTTTAAGCCAGTGGTAGGTAGCTCACTAGAGCCTCCTGTTGTTTCTCCTAAGTAGGCACACACAGCTTTGTGCATGTGTATAGCCTTCCAGATGACCAGGTGTAAGTGGGATCTCAACAGGGTTCCTTTTGTCTATCTCATTTCGCTAAATCTTCCTGTTACGTTTGTGGCTGGTATGCTGTTCTGTTAAATCTCCTAACTAGGATGGACCTGAGGCTTATGTTATCCTTCCCTGTTTATGTTATGTTTGCCACTCGTAGCTTTCTTGTTTTCAACAAGAGGATTTTCCACTATCCTCTGGCAGGGAGCAGAGCTTCCAGGCATTATGATCTGTCCTGCCTGTCTGGATAGAACTTCTGCTCCATACTATTGGTGAGTGGGGGTGCAGAGATGGGAAAAATTCCTAGCTAAAATGTCACAGTAGATTTTCTTAGATAAGTGCTTCTCAATTTTGTTACATGTTCTTTGGTCAATTTCCAAAGTCTTTAAATAGTAATTTTTGGTGAATTGTTTCAGTTTTAACACTGCTTTATGCAACAGTTTTTCAACCTCATCACTCAGCCATTCTGAAATTCCTGTCTCCAGACCTACAGAATCAGAAACCATATTTTAAAAATAGTTTCATGTGATTTGTATGCATAATAAGGTTGAGAAACAGTAGTCTAGGTGACGTTCAGAAATTCTAAATGAGAAGCATTCAAATATGTACTAATATCCAAGATTCTCAGTTTGGAGGTTTTAGTACTATTTATTGTGGGATTAAGAAAAATTGAAAACACAATGACTTGTTTCTAGAATGTTAACTAGAAAAGTGTAACTATTTTCCCCGTATATTAGAAAAAATACTGTGCATATGACACTTATCCCAAATATGTAAAAATAATAATTTCTAGTTATAAGTGGGATATAAAGGAGTATAATCCTGTCACCATAGGGGATAAAGTACATCAACTCATAGTCCAGTGCAGTATCCTGAGAATGAAAACAATAGCACTGTAACGATAGGAGTCCAATAAGAACCGCACTGATTGAATGTCTACCCAATTCGTTAGAAAATTCTATTGACTCTACCTTTAAAAGCAATCTTGAATTTGTGGATACAATTGGTGTATCCATCCAGTTGCCATTTGGTTGGATACACCTGAAAGGCAACATGGTGGAGCCAATCAAATTACAATTGACCCTTGAACAGCATGGCGATTAGGGGTGCCAACACCCCTTGTAATTGATAATCTATGTATAATTGTTTTTACTTCCCCGGAACTTAACTACTAATAGCCTCCTGTTGACTGGAAGCCTTACTGATAATATAAACAGTTCATTAACACATATTTTGTATTTTATATGTATTACATACTGTATTCTTTAAAAAAGTAAGCTAGAGAAAAAATGTCATTAAGAAAATTATAAAAAAGAGAAAATATAGTTACTTTTCATTTAGTGGAAGTGGATCATCATAAAGGTCTTCATCCTTGTCTTCACACTGAGTAGGCTGAGGAGGAGGAGGAAGTGGGGGGTTGGTTTTACTGTTTCAGGGGTGGCAGAAGCAGAGGGAAATCTACATACAAGTGGATCTGTGTAGTTCAAACAAATGTTCTTCAAGGACCAACTGTGGTTGGCATCGAATCACCTTTATTCTTTCTAGCTTTGAGCAAGTTAGTAACTTCTCCATGTTCGTGTCCTCATTTATATAATGAGAATAAAAGTATTTCACTTACAGGGAAGCTGTGGGAATTAAATGAGTTAATATGTAAAAGGTTAGAACAGGGTCTAGCCCTCAGAAACACTATGTAGGCATTTGCCTTTATTACTCTCCATTGTTACCACCATAGCATGAGCCACTTTGATTTATTGTCTGTATTATTTAACAGCACACTGTCTACCTGGGCTTTCTGCTTCTACTCTTGCTTCCTTAGGGTCTATTATCCATCCTGTTTTCATAGTGATCCTTTAAAAAATGTATAGGCCGGGCATGGTGGCTCACGCCTGTAATCCCAGCACTTTAGGAGACCAAGACAAGCAGATCACTTGAGGTCAGGAGTTCGAGAGCAATCTGGCCAACGTGGTGAAACCCCATCTCTACTAAAAATACAAAAATTAGTCGGGCATGGTGGTGCAAACCTATAGTCCCAGCTACTCGGGAGGCTGCAGTGGGAGAATTGCTTCAACCCAGGAGGCAGAGGTTGCAGTGAGGCGAGATCGTGCCATTGCACTCCAGCCTGGGCGACAGAGTGAGACTCTGTCTAAAAAAAAAAAAAAAATTTATATACCTCTTTTTACTTTCTTGTGGCTGCGATGTGCTACAACTCTTTTTACTTTCTTGTGGCTGCGATGTGCTACAGCTGGCTAGCGCTGACGTGGGAGAGAGCCAATGGTGTGCATCTCTTACTAACCACGCCTCCAATGACTTCACTTTAGTATATTGAAATTGGCCATGGTAGGATATACACACCACCGAGTTTGGCAAATGCTACAATCACTTTCTTTTCCTTGGAAAGCTGTTTTTAAAACATTTACCAGCATACCACGACTGATACCCTCCAAGGCTTCTCACAACACTTCCAATAAGATCTGAATTCCATCCTCTGTCCTACAAGGCCCTGAATGTTCTGAACCCTGCCAACGTCTCTAACTTTATTTCCTTTCTCTTTGCCTTGCTAAACGGTCTCTAGGAAAATGGTTCTTGATCCCATCCCATCTCATCCCAGGGCCTGAAAGCCTCCTCCTCATTCTCAGGGATTTCTTTTTTTTTTTTTTTTTCAAGTTTCTCCTCAAATATCTATCCTTTGAAAAGTCTTCCCTGACCATTTTACCTAAAATAATACCTCTGTCACTCTCTGTCTCCGTATTCTTTGTTTTTCTTTATAACTCTTATAATTCTTTTATTATATTACCTATGTAAACATTTACTTACTACCTATTAGAATATAAGCATGGTGGTTCACCCCCATAATCCCAGAACTTTGGGAGACTGAGGTAGGTAGATACCTTGGGCTCAGGAGTTCCAGACCAGCCTGGGCAACATGGTAAAACCCTTTCTCTACAAAAAACACCAAATATTAGCCTGACATTGTGGCTCGTGTCTGTAGTCCCAGTTACTTGGAAAGCTGAGGTGGGAGAATTCCCTGAGCCCAGGAGGCTGAGGCTGCACTGAGCCGAGATCATGCTACTGCCCTCCAGCCTGAGTGATGGAGTGAGACCTTGTCTCAAAAAAAAAAAAAAAAAAAAAATTATAAGATCAAGTACTTCATCTGTTTGTTCACTGTTCGCTATGGACTACTCACTGTTCAGAGGAGTCCCTGTTGCATGCAAGTTACCCAATAAATCATCATTGAATAAATGAATAAATTAGTGCTTCAGTATAAATGTACGGGTTTGTTTAAGCCCTAGCACACTAGGAGAATATTTCCCTTTACTCTCACCAACAATAGTAAGCTTTTAACGTTTGCATGAGCAACAGAAAATGCTAAATGGCACTTACCATAGGCTGGGTACTGTTATAGGTGCTACATATATGTAAACTTATTTCATCCTTACAACAATCCTTTTACTGATGACAAAACAGAGAGGCTGAATAACTTGCTAATGGCCCATGTAGCTAGTACGTGGTAGAATGAAGTTGCAAACCTTAAGCCCATGTTCTTAACCATTTTACTTTATGACTTCATTATTTCATTAAAAATGCTACCTATGACCAGGCATGGTGGCTTACGCCTGTAGTCCCAGCACTTTGAGAGGTGGAGGCGGATGGATCGCTTGAGGTCAGGAGTTCGAGACCAGCCTGGCCAACATGGTGAAACCCTGTCTCTACTAAAAATACGAAAAACAGCTCGGTATAGTGACGGGCTCCTGTAATCCCAGCTACTCATGAGGGTGAGGCAGGAGAATCCCTTGAACCTGGGAGGCGGAGGTTGCAGTGAGCTGAGATCGTGCCATTGCACTCTAACCTGGGCGACAAGAGCGAAACTCCATCTCAGAAAAAAAATGCTACCTATTGTTTGCATTGCTTCTACTACAGTTGTGTGTGTGTGTATGTGTGTGTGTAAGAGACTTTTGTATATTTAATGACCATTTGTGTATTTTAATATAAAATACGACTGCAGGTTCTTTGCTCTCCATTTTTTTTCCAACGTAACTTGGGATTTTAATCTTCCCCTGATTTATTCATAAGAATCTTTTTTTTTTTTTTTGAGACAGAGTCTTGCTCAGTTGCCCAGGCTGGAGTGCAGTGGCGCGATCTCGGCTGACTGCAAGCTCCGCCTCCCGGGTTCACGCCATTCTCCTGCCTCAGCCTCCCAAGTAGCTGGAACTATAGGTGCCCGCCACCACGCCTGGCTAACTTTTTGCATTTTTAGTAGAGGCAGGGTTTTCACCGTGTTAACCAGGATGGTCTCGATCTCTTGACCTTGTGATCCTCCCGCCTTGGCCTCCCAAAGTGCTGAGATTACAGGAAGAATCTTTTATATTTATGTTTCAGGGCTTCTAAATATTTGTCAGTGGTCATTTTTCTTTGACAAATAAAACAATTTTTATATAGTCAAATTGAGCAATTTTTTTTCTTTTAGACTTTCAGGCTTTAACGATATGTTAGCAAATGCTTCCCTATGATTTAATTTTTATGTGATAATTTCATTTTTAAAATAATCCTTTGCCTTTAAAAAATCTATAATGTGACTTTTTTCAGACTATCCCAGCAGTCTCCACTGCGGCTGTATGTTAGCATCTCCCATGTGTCTGAGTCAGATCCTGAACCAACTGAATCAGAATTTCTGGAGTTAGATCCTGCATAGCTTTACATTTCAGATGTGAACCCCAACGATATATCTTTCTTTCTGATGTTTCTTTTTTGTATACTAGTAAAATAATCACCCAATCAGGGATATGATGTACTTTAACCTTTCTTCACCTGACAATATATATTATGTTTTGTTATCAGCATTACTGTGGTGTTATTCAAGTTCTCTGGAAGTTTTCTTCTTCTGCTACCTCCTGGAACAATTTAAGTTGTAAAATGATTTATTTTACTCTTATTCATCTCTACACTTAAAAATATCTCTTGTGTTAATTCTGGTAATTTGTATTTCTATATAGAAATTATCTCCATTAAAACTTTAAAATATAGTTCTATATTTTTTGATTCCCCCAGTATTTTTGGTTTTCAGTTAGAGCTCTAGCAAGTCTATATAAAATACACTGAGGATGGTAATCTGATAGGGCTATGGTAGGAGCTATTCTTAGACTTCTATGGAAGCTCTGTTTGCATAGCATTTTATCTGAATTTGAAGAAATATCCATTGTCTGTGTCAAATATTAATATTCCAGAGATGTACACAAAGCAGATTTTCATGTATTCACTGTCTCCTTTCAAGGATATGGCTTCGCCGCCCGCATAACTCCTAGATAGGATCTGGAAAGGAATACAATTCTAGTCCCTTAACAGCATTAAAAATAGGAAGAAAGATGTTTCAAAGTGAATGAGTCATGTGATGCTTGCCATTGTTTTTACCCTCACTTTCCATAATACGTACCATAAATCTCTATTTCACTTCGAGATGAATTGTGTCTTCTATACATTCTTTCCTGAATAAAGAAATGCCTGTCTTATTAGCACAGATTGGCTCTTTGTGTTGTTGAACCTTTGCAAAAAAGAAAAAAAAAAAGAATCTGTAAGACTCCTTTCAACTATTATTTATATGCAAATAAATACCTACAATTACTCCTGCAAGATATAAGGTGAAGAGTGTTAACAAGCATAGGACCATAAAACTCAGGTTTTCAATGCGGAAATTGGGATAGTCTGATCCTGGGAAGACTGAGTGACACTATTAACCAGATATGATGAAAGTGCAAACCAATTGCAATAAGCCACACAATTCGTGCAAGATAGAATAGCAAGGCCAGGCGCGGCGGCTCATGCCTGTAATCCCAGCACTTTGGGAGGCTGAGGCGGGCGAATCACCTGAGGTCGGGAGTTCAAGACCTGTCTAACATGGAGAAACCCTGTCTCTACTAAAAAATACAAAATTAGCTGGGCGTGCTGGCACATGCCTGCAATCCCAGCTACTAGGGAGGCTGAGGCAGGAGAATCGCTTGAACCTGGGAGGCAGAGGTCGCAGTGAGCCGAGATCGCATCATTGCACTCCAGCCTAGGCAACAAGAGCGAAACTCCATCTCAAAAAAAAAAAAAAAAAAAAAAAGATAGAACAACAAATTATATATCTGATAGGAAGTTAATATCATATATATATGGTATTTTTATATATATATAATCTGAGATATAATGTGTGAGAGAGATATATATCTCAAACAACTCAGTAGCAAAAATAAAATAAAATAATCCCAATTAAAAAATTGACTAAGGACCTGAATAGACATTCTTCAAAGAAAACATGCAAATGGCCAGCAGGTATATAAAAAGGTGCTCTACATCACTAATCATCACAGAAACACTAATCAAAACCACAATGAGATACCATCCCACACCTGTTAGATAGGGGTTATCAGAAAGACAAAGACAAAAGGTAAGTATTGGTGAGGATGTGGAGGAAAAGGAACCCTAGTACACTGTTGGTGGGACTATTAAAATACAGAGTCAATATAGAAAACAGTATGGAGGTTCCTCACAAAATGAAAACTAGAACTACCACATGATCCGGCAGTCCCACGTCTGGGTATATTTCCGAAGGAAATAAAATCAGTAAGTCAAAGATATACTTGCACTCCTGTGTTCATGGCAGCATTATTTACAAAGTACAGAGGCAACCTAAATGTCCAGAAGTAGATGAATGGATAAAGAAATTGAAATTGCAGTACTGTGTGTGTGTGTGTGTGTGTGTGTGTGTGTGTGTGTGTGTGTACTGATTAACCTTGAAATAAAAAAGGGAATCTTGCCATTTGCAGTAATATGGATGAACCTGGAGGACATTATGCTAAGTGAAATAAGGCAGAAACCGAAAGACAAATACTACATGATCTCACTTATATGTAGAATCTAAAAAAGTCAAACTTACAAAAGCAGAGAATAGAATTGTGGTTGCTAGGGTGTGGAAGAAGGGGTAAGTGGTGGAGGTATTGGTCAAATGGTACAAAGATTCAATTACTAGAGATGAATAAGTTGTGGAGATCTAATGTACAGCATGGCATCTTGAGTTAATGATACTGTATTACATACTTGAAATTTGCTAAGAAAGTTGATCTTAAGTGTCTTCACCACTAAAGAAAAAAAAAAAACAAACTATTTGAGGTTGATAGATGTGTTAATTTGCTTGATGTGATAATTATTTCACAATATGTACATATATCAAAGCATCACATTGTATACTTAAATATATACAATTTTTGTTTCTAGAGTATACATCAATAAAGCTGAAAGAAACATAAAAGATAGAATACTCAGTATTGTAACTTTCCGTAGCATTAGTGCATGATTCTTTCTTCTCACTGAGGCTCTAGTATCACCCCTTCCCATGTCATATGTTCACTGATGCCATGATATCTTATTTTATCCTCCCAGGGTTGTAAGATGTGGTTACTTTAGTATTTATAAGTAGAAAGCTTTTTGAAGTACATAGTCTTCCTCTATCGATTATGGAGTATAATATGAGGATTGACCGTAGCACTCATCCTTACCAATACTTATCTTTTGTCTTTTTGATAACATCTAGGTATTTCTAGTGCCTAGCAAAGGAGAAAAGAATGAATAATCCAAATAAATGTAATCATTTTTGTTGTTGTAGGATACAGGTTGTTATTATGTGCGTGACTTTAACCATACAACAAGGATACCTTCAGTGTCTCTAATTATCCATCTCTCATTGAATAGACTCAGCCAATGATGATTAAAAGTAAAACCACCACCCATAAGAATAGCTATCTCAGTTTTCATAATAATTGAAAAGTAAAAATTACCTAGAATGATGTCCCCAAACAGGAGGTGGTTTTGACTAAATTATATCACAATAAGTAGTGAAATATATCCATAAAAATTGATATGGGAGACTATGTAATGTCATAAAAAGATGCTCGCAATATGTAGTATAAGGGGAAGAAGGATGAAGTACAACATATTCTTTCAGTATTATAAAAACACAAGAGAAAAAGAGAGAATAAGACCAAACCATAAATACCAACATGAAGAACAACGACCAACATGCTAAATTACCTCCAAGTGTCACGAATGAGAAGTAAGCTTGAATTTATTTTTAGTTTACATTTACCTGTTTTCTAAATTTCTAACTAGACATATTTCCTTTTAAAGAAAAGAGTTCTTGTGAGCACTTCTAATGGTTTTCCTCTGCCTTCCATTTTCATCAGCTTGATGACATCACATTCTCCTTCTCATTGTCTTTTGTAGCTCCTTTCAATTTACTAGCTCACCAGCACACCCAGTCAGCAAACACTCATTGAACTCTTGGTAATCTGTGTATGCAAGAAATAGAGCTTTGCTCAGATGATGTATAGAGAAATTAGACATAATCTCAAACCTCAAGGGGTTCACTGTTAATGCCATGGTGCAGATTAATAGTTAAACATAGCTCTACAATGAGTGCTCATGGAAGAGACCATATGCTTAGAGTACAGGGCAAGGGCCCAGGTGTGTGTCAATAAGCAGGAATCAGAGACTTGCTTCATTAGAATTGTGCTTAAAATGAAAAGGAACACACGCAGGGTCCTCCTATGCAGGGTCTCCGTGGTATACTATAGGGACAATGGGGTATCTGTGCATCCACCTTAGAGAAAATGCTTTACTCGCTTTAGCGTGATTGAATCTTTTGCTTAAATGGCACTGTGATGCTGTTGGGTGTTACCAGAGTTTTGCTGTATGGTCCTTCTGCTGATCTTTGCCTTTTTGGGGGAGGAAGAGCTGTTTTCACCACAGCTTTGCCTCTTCAAATTAAAGGGAAATAAATACAAGTATAGAATGAACCCAGAAGAGGATTTGTGAATTCTTAATTTTAGAAATACATACTTTTTAGGATAGAGTTAGTAAAAACATAAAAATGAGAGAATTCATTTTAAACAGTTAGAATTATTTCTTGTATTTTAAGGCACAAATGTAACCCTTTAACCATCTTACGAGATGTCATATAATCTATGTTTCAGCTTTAATTAAAACATAAAGTGATATATCTTTTTGATAATGCTACAAGTTACCTTTCCCCACAATAGTTACTCCTTTTCAGTCTTTACTTTTCTGATCGTGCTAATACAGTAAACCCCTGAATTGTCTACTCCATTTTTCAGTTTGGGTTGATTTCTTATCAATGCTTGGCAAATACCTCTTTTCTATTGCCTGTTTTTCTGTGAGGCCAACCTTGAAGAACACGTAGATCTTTCTTTGAAAGTGGTTGATCAGAACTCTGCATCTTTGTAAGTTCACTTGTTTCACCTTTATACCATATGTAGAATGCTATTAAAAGATGTTAACAAATTTGATGACTGTTGGATGTGTTTTCTGGTTGATGTGAAAAATAATACTGTTGAGGAATGTGAACGTTCATTGATGAGTATTTATTAAAGTCTCAGACCCACCAAGCCTTTAGCTTAAGAGGTCAATCTTGGCTGCAAAAGTTGAAGAGAACCCAATTTGCTGATAACTAACAATATTTTATTATTGCATCAGTATAACAGGTACCAGGAAACTGGCATACTCACATGCTACACAGTATTTTGTGCTTTAAAAATCTCTGACATGGTTTTCTTATTTTCATCATTTTTTTGGTGTCTAGAAAAATATGAATGTGTGTTTTTGCTGCAAACTTAAGGTGTGTTTAACTGAGCTATCTTTCTTAAAAGAGAAGGTGGCCATTTTCCTTCATTTAGTGTTGTGTAGTATACAGTTTCCTGAACTGCTAGCCCTCGAAATGTTACATTTGACAGAAGCCAAAAGAACATGCTCTGAAAACAATATCCAAGTAATTGGGCACTTACATTTGAAATACACAAGCACAGCTATGATGGCCATGGTGAGGAAGGATAACATGCTATTAAAGGTGACAGGTGCTGGGGCCACACTTGGGTTCAAGTCTTACTTCTCTCACGACTGACTATGTACTTGGGGAAAAATCCTTTATCCTCTATAAGAGTTCATTTTCTCATCAGGGACATAGAGATTATTAATATTATCTCACTGTGATAGTGAAGATTAAATGATATGCCTATATATAATGCTTGTAGCCTAGAGCGAGGCACATTGTCAACAACCCTGATAACAGTTGGCAAATATTGTTTTATAAAGGAAACTATGTAGTAAGTAGTTCTGCAGCTCTATCTTGTTTTATTCTGGTTCTGTCCCTTATAGTTTGTATGCTTTGGGGCATGTCACTTCACCTTATTGCTCTTTAATTTTTTATTAAAATGATGTAGATACCTAAGCCTAACTAGCCTACCTCAGTTTCCAGGTTTACTTGCAAGCTCCTATCAAATCTGGGTGAAAAATGACTTTCTCAAAAAGATCCAGAGGCTGGGAGCCGAGGTAGACATGGAGACGCATTGCCCTGGTCCTATCCAAGCTGCTCAGCCACCAGGGTTGTAGTTACCCGAGAGCTGAGGCCTTGCTATTCTCAGGTGTCCCTGGTCAATGACCCAGCAAGGCGGGGATAGCCAGGGGCAGATCCTTTGCAGGTGATTCCCAACCAATGCATGAGGAAGTGATGATGCAAGGGGCTGTCCAATTCCATTTATGCCCCTCAGGAAATTTCAGTCTTTGCTTGAAGATGCTTCAAGGCTGGTGGAGACCTGCCCAATGCTCTGAGAGCCCCACCCACCCAATCCTGCTTCCACCCTTTTCTTTTCATAGGTATTCTTCCCCAATAAACCTTTCTCACACCTACTTTAGTCTTGGTGTCTGTGTCCTAGAGAACTCCACCTCAGACAGGAGCCAAGAGTAAAATAAATCAAGAACATCCAGCCATCATCAGAATCAGACAGGGTGACCAGGCAGACCCTGATAAGCATTGAGGCAAAGAGGTTCCAGCTAGACCCAAGCACCAATGCTCAGCTGAGGCTGTGCAGAGGGGGGAGATGAGCATCAAAGCACCTAACCAATGTAAAACTGCCATCTAAACTCCTAAAGCACTGTTCAAATGTCAGCAATTTTTCATCTGTGTGGCAATGCATTGTTTTGTGCCTTGCAGCATCGGGACACCTACCTAATAAGGCTTCTGGGGTGTTGAGCACTGACTGCAGTCTTCTTTCAATTGGCAAAGTTGGTGTTATTTTAAAAAGCAGTTCTGTACTCAGAGGGCTGAGGCAGAGTTAATGTGACAGCAATAAAATTCAGGATGTGTGGAATGAACACAGGACCTTTGAGGCCGATGAAGTTCAGGATTTTTCTCTGGGCTGCCAGCTCCAGATTCTTACCTTAAGGGAAAACATGCTTCTGTTGAGGATTTTGATGACCTGTGTTTAGGCAACATAAGATAAGAATATGGAATTGTGAGAATTTGCTTTCAATAGTCCCAGCTCTCTATATTGGACCTTTATAAAGAAGTTTGTTGTTGAAAAATAAATGGATAAATTGTTAATTATAGCGCAAGAATGGAATGGATTTATGGCATTCAGCACACATTTTAATGGACATTTGGTAAAGGGTGTACAGGGAAAACTGCACTGTTAAGTTCATTGCTTTTGTGCCCTTAGGATGGAGGCATTCTCTTCAAGCTACATAAGTATCTTGGTTTCACTGTATCTGTAATAATAAATTCACCTGCACTTTTTTTTTTATTTTTTGGCCAGAATTCCTTTATATGACCAAATTTTATAGAACTTCTTGGTTTAAATGTGTAGCAGGACAAATTGGCTGTAAAGGTGTGCCACATATTCACGGTGCCATGTTTTCCACTATAAAGATATACCTCAACACTTTCCACTAAGCACCTAAAACATATAGAAATGTTCAAGTGATGAGGGCAAAGAAAATCTGTATTTTCAATCTTGAGAAGTGTGGAAAACATGACGAAATGGTAAAAACTATTGTGTTCTCTAGTTAGAAATGTAGAAGTTGTAAAATTTGGTTTCCTTACTAATATTGGGCATATGGAATTTAGAAGTATAACTATGTTTCAATATATTGTTGTTTATTGTAGTATAGCTTTTCCAAGTGAACTAACTTTTCATTAGATTTCATTTTTGTTACGCTGGAAGCCTCAGTCATATTCTGAGAATCAAAACTGAATTGTAGAGGCTGGGCACAGTGGCTCACGCCTGCAATTCCAGCACTTTGGGAGGCCAAGGTGGGTAGATCACCTGAGGTCAGGAATTCAAGACCAGCCTGGCCAACATGGCAAAACCTGTCTCTACTAAAAATACAAATATTAGCCAGGTGTGGTGGCACGTGCCTGTAATCCCAGCTACTCGGGAGGCTGAGGCAGGAGAATTGCTTGAATCCAGGAGGCAAAGGTTGCGGTGAGCCGAGATCACGCCATTGCACTCCAGCTTGAGCGACAAAGTGAGACTCTGTCTCAAAAAAACAAAAAACAAATACAAACAAACAAACAAACAAAACTGAATTGTAGAATATGTCTGGGGCATCGTAGTTTAAGTAACAGTAAAGTACTCTGAGCTCTGACCTTTTCTCTTCAGTGTTGTGTAGATGTGTAAAACACCTTTGAGTAACAAAATAAAGTTTAAAAAAGAAGGAAAAGTATATAAACTTAAGCCACCTTTGCCTAATCAGCTTGAATTTTTAGCTATTGCTATCGAAGTTTCTGTTTGATGCATCTTTGCAATTGTTATCGATTTCTGATGTACAGTGTTTTATTTGATAGAGGCAAGGCACATAGGAGCTTTCTGTGAGGGAAGACACCTGGAATCTAGTTCTATACCAGTGGGTTCTGTGACCTGAGCCCATCCCTAAAGCTGAGAACTCTTGGTCTCCTTATGTTCAAATGGAGGCGCTACATCTAGATAGGCTGAAAAAGTCTCTCTTGCTCTAACCTTTAATTATCTACTCTTCCCCATGCTTGTTATTTCTTAATTTTGCACTTTCACAAACACAAATAAAAATTTTGCATGAAACAGAAACTGGAGGTCTCTGAAGTAAAGTAGAAAAGGAACCCAAGACAATTATTAGGTAAAATCTCTGCTATCCCGGGCCAGCTGCTTTCCTGGGTAGACCCCTTAGAAGTGGCTAACAGTTGTTAACCTTTGAAAGTAACTTTCACAGCATCAGATCCTGAAAGGTCCTGCCTGTTCATAATCCCTTCAAAGGTGGTAGAAGTGGAGGCTCACTTTCATTACTTCGTGCCTTGAATCCAAGAGATTTGCAGCAGTATGAATTTTCTGACAGCAAAATTATTCTCTTTTCCTAATAGGCTTTTTACATGGTTTTGCTTTGTACTTGTAAAAAGAGATGCACTTGGATTAGCTGGGTCATTTGGGGAAGAATGTCTGCCAGATGTACACTCTATGATTCAGATATTGTTATTGCTGAAGACATACCATTTTTTTTCATCTTCAGGAAGTTTGACAGTTGAATCCAAACACATCGTAATTGATTGCAGTGTTTGTTATATTTCCATATACTTTAAGAATCCCAATGATTACAGTTTCATGAAGAAAGTTTTCCTTTTCTTTAGTAAGCACCTGCCCTCCCCCAGCCAGTGTGACTCTTCCCCAAGGAGTTCCTATAGAGTTTGAGTGATGGTGAACGCTCACCTTGTTATTTTCTTGCCCATTCTTGAAGACAACTGCTAGAAAAAGCATCCAATAGAAGTTCACAAACCAGAAAAAAACTGGATTTTTTTCTTCTGGTTTCTCAAGTGAAAAATTCAGTACTCCCCAAAGACCAAAATTTGTTCTGCTTTTGATATTAAAAATAATATTTTTTTTCTGTTCATCTTCTACCTTGGAATTATATTAACCTATTGCCATACATAATTTTACAATCACTTGGGGCCATGATATGTTTGATATATATGACATAAACATGTATTATGGAAATTGCACGAGTACTAAAGAAGAAGGACACTGATTCACTGTGGGACATTTGGGAAGTAGCTAGCTGACCTCTTGGAGACTCAAATCCCTCATCGGTGCAGGAGGCTCTACTGCCCTCACAATGTTCCTGTAAGAACCAAATGAGGGAATGCATGTGCATTGCAGCATAGCACAGTGCCTGGCAAATAGTACACTCAACAAATTAAATGATAATTTATTTTCTCCTGGAGAAAGATATTTTCAATTTCTGAATCATATTAACCACTTTAAATAATATTTTATAATCTAACTTAATAAATGCTTGTAAGTGGGGAAGAAAAGTTTGACACAATATATTGCTCTGGGAACTTTCCTCTTTATTCTGGGAAACTACACACATTTATGACCAACTGATGAGTGAATTCGGTACAGGTCATTGGAAATGCCTTTCTCCACGCCCCCCATTCTTGGTAAAGAACATACGGTTATGACATTAAGAGACATTTTAAACTGCTTCCTTCTTTTCTTTTTAAGCATCTTAAAGGCAGGTGGTCTAGATTTACTCATTAATATTTGCAAATTGTCATGTAAATGCTTATTACCAGTACAATTATGGCTTATCACATTGACAATAAACTGAAGAAAAAAACCAAAATATCTAAATCCAGTAGCAAAGATAAGAGCTTCCTTCTATGGATGACTCCAGGGAAAATACTTACATACTAAATAGAAAGAGATATTAGTTTAAGAATTAAAAACATCAAGGCATACTGTTAGAGCTGATGCGGATCAAATATTACCAGAATCGATGACTTTTTAATCACTCCAAAACACAAGTAACATACTTTCACTTTCATAGAGCTGGAGAATTTTAGAAAAGCTAAATTGGTCTTTATGGGTAAACTTTTTCAGGTTTACAAAGTTTTAGTCAATAATAAAGCTTGAAGGATTATGAGATAACCAACCCCCTGCAACCATTCCTAGAATACTGTCTATCTGCCAAATGTCACTTGATTATGTGCTTAAGGTGGACAGAGAGTTTATGTGTTTGACTTACGGATCAGAGTTGCCATAGTGCTGGCTCCCAGGTGAGTCCATGGCATGACAAGGGCAGCTTTTATGGGGTATACAAAGCAAAGATTCATTTCAGGAGAGTGATTATGAAAATAAAGATATTTTAAAGTAACCCTAGTCCCTGACAGAAATTGGAAACTTAGGGCAAGGGGTGGCTAATGCCCAGAAGTGCTTTGGGTAAAGGCTAAACAATTGGCTTTTAGAGAGGATAGGCGAGAGGCCAATTTCTGTGGTGTAGAACCCACCACGGCTGATTTCAAGGTACCAGCATGAAAGTACTGAACACATAGATGGGTAGAGATACTAAGAATTGGCTCTTGCAAGATGGGCTCCAGCACACCACTGACTCTCTCAGTATGGCTGGCTCATCTCTGCCTTATTTTCTTGTTGGCTTATCATAAAATGGAAAGTCTTACTGTGGTTAATCAGGTTTTAAAAATATCTTCTTTCATTTTCTTACAAGGGACATAAGAATACATTGGATCAAAGTACATAAGGAGAAACTGGATAAAGGTGGCCCGTGGTATAACCTGGAGGGTGTCATTTATACCATAGTTTATGTGGATGATGCCTCCAGGAGTTGTGCAGGACAGAGCCTGCACAGTTATATGTGGTGGCCCTGCCACACCTTCATCTGCTTGACTTCACTACCTGTCACACATACACAGGTGCGCACACACACACACACACAGACACACACATGCACATGCCTAGCAACTTATGATGGATTACATCATATCTCCTACTCTGTGCTAGGCAGCTATTATTCCAGCTCATTCCCTTCCTCCAATCTAAACTTGATCTGTGACTATTTCGGCTCCATCTGATGGTTCTCCTCACAGGATACTGGAGCAAGCCTAGAGTGGAATCAGGAAGATGGAAACGGGGACCTCTGAAAGCAGCGTTCATCAGTTTTGTGCTGATGTGTTTCAGAACACAGTCTGGGAGGAAAGGGTAGAGAAGGCGCAGGATTACCCACAGTTCTGTCACTAGCCCAGGAGCACTTAGGCACAGTGTTCATTATCTGGAGGAGGAAAAAGAATAAATCAGTGCTTCTACATTCAGCTAAATTACCCTTAAAAGACCTTGCCACTCAGTTGGCTTCCCCAGCTGAGTCATGGCTTCCTGAGCAGCCAGGGGGCCTAAGGAAGACTCTGTGGGTGGCTCTGAATGGGGCAATAACACAGTGCTAATCCCACCAACTTGGACATGAGCTTTTAAAAAAGAACAACAAGCCCAGTTGATTGATGGTGTTATTTTGGATTTTTGTGGGAAGGAGTTTACTTTGGGAGTATAGGGAAACAGACACTTGTGCTGCTCAGAGCTTTCAAAATGCAGGGAGGATTTTGGAGGAGAGAATGTCATGTTCCCAGACTTTTAGGGCACACCTGAGAGCATCATCTGGCAGACCAGGACTCAAGGGACTTGGCAGCAGGCACAGTTGGGCTCTGCCTAGGCACAGCTCTAAGCATGGTCTATGGCTGTGTGCACAATACTGGTGAACTGGTGCCCTCCTCCCCCACATACACACTTACACATGCTCATCACTTCTTCCAATCCCAAAATAAATAAAAATAAATCTGGCTACCATGTTCTTTGCTGCCAAAAATAACTAATAAAGCAGTCATTTTAATTTTTTTAGGATATAATGGATCTTTCCAACAGAATGCCAAACTATAGAGATGTGTGGAATACGAGCACAATATACACTATGTGAGTAAAGAAGTTACAGGCTGCGGGTAATAGGAGAACTACTTCAAGGCAGCTATGGGAAAGCTAAAAGGAGTTAGAAGTAGGGGAAGGTTATTAGAAGGTCATTAGGCCATTTCACGGAACCCAGTAGCAGAAAGGCCACGGATGTATGGACTGGAACCTGGATTGGAGCATGGGGGAGCCCTGCATGGATTGGTGACTTTTTCCCCAGAGTGTGGGTTCATGACTCTTTAGCTGCAGATCAGTACTCCGTACATAGGTCTACAGGACAGAAAAGGATGGCCAAGAGCTCCTGAATTTTACATCTTCCAGTCCAGGGACTAAAGAGATTTCTCTTTCCAACCCAGGTAACAAAATTGATGAGGAAGAAACAGGAGTTTCCCCAGGTCAGGTGTGACCCCTGATCCATCAATTGTGGATGGGCATAGAGTCTGGGGAAAGATTTTGATTCACCGGGCTCAGGTCTCCTCTGCCTGCAGAAGTGAATACTATTTTGCCTCCTGCTGGAATCCCTCTCCATCCATGAAAATACACAATAGATCAGCAGGGTCAGGGGTTTGGAGTCAGGCAAATCTGAGTATCAGACCTCACTGTCTCACTTATTAGTTGTGCGGCTCTGGACGAATCACTTAATCTCTTCAAAATTCAACATCCTCATCTATAAAACTGGACTAAAACTATCGGCCATGCAGCATTGTCAATCTAAAAGGATGCTGGGTGGGACTTTTCCTCATGCCCAAAAATGAGGCCAAAAAGAACTGTGAAGAAATTGACATTCTCTGGCACAGTGGTTCTCAAAGTGAGACCTGGGACCACCATCATCAACCTCACCTGAGAACTTGTCGGAAATGCAAAATCTTGAACTCTAGCCTAGACTTACTGCATCCAAAACGTTGGACACAGCAACCAGTGATCTGTGTTTTAACAAGTCCTCCAGAGGATGCGTGCCGCAGGTTGAGAACTTCTGCTCTATGGACCTAGAAGGAACCTCCAAAGAGCCCTCCAAAGTGGACCACAAACTCCTGGTGGAGGCCAATTGAATCTACTCCTCCCAGGCACCCTCTTCTCAGACAACAGTCTATAATGCAGGCTATGGGGAGGACAGGCACAGGAGGGAATCTCTAGGGTCCAGAGTGTTTGGGATATCGAGGGTCTAGTGTGGTTTACATGGGAAGAAATAAGGTTTCTCTACCCTAAGCCAAGTGAAGATTAAAGATTGGGGGTGTTTTGAAACAATGGGAAATTAAGTCTCCCCTGGCCAGGTGCTGTATAGCTGTGGAAAATTGTAGACCTGCTTTGATGCCAGCACTGTTGGAAGAAGTTCTTGGGAGAATATTTCTCCTCTCTGAGAGCTTCTAGACCCTGAAGAGAGAGGGGAAGCAAAGGGAACTAGCAGACCATGTCTCCTCCTCACTGAAGGATAGGCCAACCAGATAGGCAGGGGAGGGTAGGAGACTGTGGCTTTAAATGGGAGGAGCTAAGCCTGGCATACTGTAAAAACACTGTTCCAATAACCGGAGGTAAATAGGTGCCATAGGATGTGACCCATATGGCATTGCATCATTGCAAAGAGTGATTTTTAAAAAGAGCTGTGTTAAAGGCAATTAGGAGAAAATAAATTTAAAAAAGTATTTAAGATGCTGTTTGGAAAACACATAAGTGTCCAGGATGGTTAATAAAGCATTGTCATTTATTGAGGGCCTCCATGGTCCAGACTCTTTGTTAAGCAACTAAAAAAAAGAATCACGTTACATTTTTATAACAACATTGTGCGGTGGTTATTATAATTCCCACATTACAGAGAAGAAAACTGAGGCCCAGAGGAGGGGAGACAAGTTGCCAAAAGCACACGGTGAGTCAGCAGAACCCAGCTCCGGCCACCATGCACCTCTCCCTGACACTGAAGCCTCATTGTAACCATTGCTTGTTTAGGGTGGCTTTTTTAATAACACATTAATCCCTAAATCGGGGATGTTACTCATTTCCTTCTGGAATGGAATCCCTGAGCATTCCAATTGCAGATCAGGGTAGGGAGACTGTCTCTCTGTGCTTCACTAGTTCTTGTGGATCCCCACACAGGGGTCCTGGCCAGGGAGAGTCTCAACGCTGCTATTTCAGAACCAGGAGTCGGCTTTTCAGAGCTGGTATGTATTAGGTTGGTGCAAAAGTCATTGCGGTTTTTGCCATTACTTTTAGTGCCAAAAATCGCAATTACTTTTATACCAACTTAATACATGACTCTGTTTTGCACCTTAAAACTCAAGGCAAAGATAGTCCAAGTGCTCACTTTAGTTTCTCAGACAAAGCTCTAGATAATGCCTATGAAAGGGCTCTTTAAATCGTGGAAGGACCAACCAGTGTGCAGCCTCACTGTGGAGTCACCTGGACTCCACTCAGAAAGACTGCAAAAGTCTCTTACTTTGAGAGTGGCGAACGGTGCTTTCCAGCATCTTCCAGCCCTGAAAGTAAAATCGAAGCCATTCAATGCCTGTTTCTCCCTTGCACACACACCCGTTTATGAGCATGAATCACAGATTTCCAAATAACAAATATGAACTTTAAAAAAAAAAAAAAAAGAAAACACCCACTGCATAGCCCAGAGTCTTCCAACACCCCCTTTCCAGCTGTCGATCAAGGCGGATTCTGACTAGCCCAGGAGGAGGGGGTGGGGAGGGGGGAGCTATTAAATCAGGCCCCAGGAGGTTCAACACTTGCAGCAATTTGTAGTGAAATTGCCAGCTGAACTTGGTTTAGAACCTGGCTGGAGCCCTCCCTGAAGGGTGTGGTGTCAGAGCTGAGCAATTTGCTGTGGGTGAAAGCTTTGTGGTTGATTACTGAGCTAAGGAACAGGTCACCGAAAACCACAGGAGCCGGAGGGTGTACCAGAAAAGCTTCCAGCTGCAAGAAGCCATGCTAAGGTCATTTTCATTCTTTTCTAAGCATCTAGAAATACACTGCTGTTAATTCTAATGAAACTTCAGCAGGTCCTCAAATAACATCTTTTCATTCAACGTCTTTTGATAACATGGATGAGAAAAAAATAAAAAATATCAATTCCTGGCCAGGGCTACCATCTGTGTTTGCAAGTCCCATTTCTGCCTGGGTTTTCTCGGGGTACCTTGGTTTCCTCCCACATTTCAAAGATGTGCATGTTAGATCAGTCTAAATGGCCCCAGTGTGAGGGAGCGTGGGTATGGGTGTGAGTCCGCCCTGTGATGGGACGGTGTCCTGGCTAGGGCTGGCTTCCACCTTGAGCCATGAGCTGCAGGGATAGACTCCAGCCACCTGAGACCCTGAACTGGGATAGTTGGGTAATCAGTCATCATGCTTGTGTTTATTAATCTTTCATCAGTGTATGTATAGCTCGCATGTATTTCAGTGTTGAATATTATAAGTGTTGTAGTCTTTATTTAGAAGTTTGGGGATGTTTTTGTGACCTGAAATATGCTGTAGAAACTTAACTCTTGTTTATATCATTTAGCCTAGGGTAAAACTGGTTTTGTTACACATGATTTTGCTTAATGCTGTGGTTTCCAAGAACTGACAGATGACATTAAGTGACGACTTTATTAGATACGCAAGCTGACTGGCTTGCAAAAGAGCTCCAACAACATCCTATTTGGAATGGAGACCAGTCTCACAAGGCAAATCTATAAGAGCTTAGCTATTGAGGAGTCAGCTCTTCCTTCTAAAGACCTGCCTCTCCTTGTCCAGAGAGCCTATGCCACCCAAAGGGACTGTGTCCTGACAGAAAGACAGGCTGCCTGCCAGAATAAGGATTAAAACACAGAAACTCAGGATCCCTCCCCCAACTTTATGTGGCTCACACAATATGAACTGATGCTCACACTTTATACTTGTAATTGTGTCTCTACATTTATTATTGATAAAGTACTATCTTAGGTATGATCTCATTTAATATTTACAACTAACCTGGGTGTGGTGCTTTTAAGCCTCACTTGACAAAAAAGCAAAAGAAAACATCCAAGTGTTTGTGCCAACAGGCATAGTAATGAATGGCATAAAAATCAATGTTGAGAGATTTGTCCAGTATATTTATCCATACCCCCTAGAATATACTTCATGTTAGATCTTTTAAGAATTTGTGCACAGAAAAAATCCTACAAGAAATCATCTGTTCTTCAGAGTCAGGGTTCCTGTCTCTAATGATTAAGGGTCATAGGGCTCCTCAAGCTCTCCTTTTTCTCTAGGCTTCCAGGACGACCAGAACAACCAACAGAGGGCAATTCGTGCAACTCTGTGAGCCTTCATGCATGGTATATTGGCTTTCTCTTTTCTTTGAGCTAGTTTTTCTTTTCTTCTAATTAACTTGTCTATATACAGAAACTTTAGATTCTTTGGGAACTGAGGACAGCCATAAATAAATACATAAATATAATAGAAACAAGCAAAAGCATGAGTGACAGAGCCGGCCTCCAAGACAGACCTCCTGATTGCACATTCATTTCCACATCACCATGTGGTCTCTTCTGGCATTTCCACTAGAGAATCCTTGGGACAAGGTGCATGTGGCTTCTGGAGGGATGATATATTAGTCCATTATTACATTGCTATAAAGAAATATCTGAGACTGAGTAATTTATAAAGAAAAGAGATTTAACTGGCTCATAGTTTTGCAGGTTGTTCAGGAAGCAATAGTGCTGGCGTTTGCCTCTGGGGAGGCCTCAGGAAGCTTGCAATCATAGCAGAAGGCAAAGGGGGAGCAGGTGCCTTACATGGCAGGAGCAGGAGCAAGAGAACGTGCGGGGAGATGTCACATGCTTTTAAATAACCAGATCTCACGAGAACTCACTCACTATTTTAAGAACAGAACCAAGGGGATGGTGCTAAACCATTCATGAGAAATCCACCTCCATGATCCAATTACCTCCCACCAGGCCCCACGTCCAACGTTGGGGATTACAATTCTATGTGAGATTCAGGTGGGGACAAAGACCCAGACTGTATCAGATGGGAAGGTAAGGGATACAGAACACTGCGATCACATTACTATGCCCTCACCTGTCTGGGCAGCCAGGATCTCAGGCCTCATCAGAATAAAATGGTCTAGAAGTTGCTGGCCACATGCCACTGATTTTCTCTCCCAGGAGCAACCCAGCAGGCTTTCCTTGAGGGGGAAATTTAATTACAAGAAATTTGCAAACATATTTGTGAAGAAAGGTAGGGCAGTTATCCTTTAATTAGATAGAGGCTGGTTTTAATTGCCTTCCTGGCAGTGTGTCCCCTTGGGGAGTCTGGTGCTTGTGCAAATGAAGACTTCAGCAGAGAATTAGAAAAGGAGCTTTGGTTTGGACATTCCTCACTATCGGACTGGCTACCACATTCAGTCCTAAATTCCAGCCTGATAGAGCTATTTTCAGATTTCTTTAGATGGAACCTTACTTCCATCAATGTGATGTTGCTTCCAGTCTGCTGGAGCCGAGGGGCAATAGTAGAGCAGATTATTTGGTCTGCAATGGCCCTAGGTCAGAGCAAGGCATGCTCAACAGTCTTCTGCTAGAAAATTCCAAACTCCTCAGACCCACTTTCCATATAAGGAGTCTGAATGTAAGCATGTGTGTTCCAGAGTATTTGTACATGGAAGTGAGAGTGTGTGTGAGTAAGCATGTGTTTGTGTGAGTGTGTGTGTAAGTGCATGAAGGTGGGTGAGTGTGTAGGCATGTGTGTGTATGCATGAAGAAATATGTGTTTGTGTGTGTGTTTATCAGAGTGAGTCAATGTATGTGTGCATGAGTGAGCATGTGAGTGTGAGTGTGTGTATGAGTGTATAAACATGCATGTGCATGTCTGTGCATGCATGCCTAAGTATGTATGAATGTGAATTGCATGAGTGTTTGAATGAGAATGTGAGTGAACTTTTGAGTGTGCATGTGAGTTTGCTATGGTCTCTCTAGTTGCATTAGGAGGAGGAATGGGGGGAAAGAGAATGAAACCAGAATGGGCAGATTGCTCGACCTCGCCCTGACCTGAGGGAGACAAAAGCACAGAGCTAAAACTGTTGGCTATAGTGAAAACACAGCTTATCTCCCTCTCACACCTAACCATCCTTAAATAATTAAGGGAAAGGAGACAAACAAGATTCCCTAGAAAACAAGATAATGAAGTAATCTTCCCATTCGGCTTCCCACACAGGGTCCACAGAGAGACAGGCGTGTGGAACAGCCTGCAGGCGGGTTCACAACACATTCTATGTCCACCCAAGCTTGTTCTGAATTGCACAGATGGGATGCTCAAGCCAGAGTGATTTTAGCGAGCAGCAGAACCAATGACATCATTTTGGCTGTAAGACAGTGGAGTCCCTAAGGAGGTCTTGTTTCCCTCATTTACTGAAAACACAGAACGCATCAAGGGCAGAACTGGGGCCAAACCCCAGCATTCTTGATGTGCATTTAGAAGATAATTTATCCTGGTTGCCTCAGAGATGCCTGCTGACGCACATATTGTCCAGTCTTCATACTAATCCCTTCTTCCCATCCTGTCAGATGCCGTCTAGCTCATGTCTGGGATATTTATGCTCTTTTATCACTGGTCTCCTTTTTCACCCCATTCTATAAATCACTGCCTCTTAATCAACTTTAAAATTGCCATGAGGATGTCACTCCCTTGTTCAGAGATATTTGCTGGCTCCCCATTAACTAGAAAATAAAACCTGAGATATTGAGTTTGCAGCCAAGATTCAGTGCAATCTAATTCTCACCTTATTTTTGACATAGCTTCTTCCACTTTATCAAAACTTGTCTACTAATTGCATAAGTAACACACTCTATTTATTCATTCTTTTATTCAAAAAAAAAAATATTAAGCACCTTTCATGTCCCAGTCAGCACACTAGAGACCATATAACATGATGCTTAATAAGCACCTGCTATGAGCAGCTATGCTACTAGATTCTCTGTAGGAAATATTAATATACAGGGCTTCGGTGTGTACCACTTCAGGGGTGCCATATACAGAGACGACGATATGATGATGCCTGTTGGATTTTGTAGCATGTCACCCCTATGTATAATTTTTACAGCCTTGAAAGGGGAGTGGTTATATTACATTCATTGTATGGTTGAAAAAACTAAGGCACAGTGTGGGCTTTGAAACCAAGGGACCTGGATTCAAAACCATTATATATAATTAACATTGTTCTCTTCTGCAGGTTCTCCCAGAAGATCCATGATCATACACTTTTCTGCTTTTAATTTTTGTTTTCATATGCTAGAGTTGATGAAAGAATTAACCAATCAACCTTCATCAAGGCAGGTTTGCATTTTCTATTTCTTCTGTAGCTGCATCAGCCTATCTAAATTCTAGACTAGAGTCAATGTGCTGTCATTGAATGAGCATGAGTTTTGGGATCTGAGTATTCTTAATTCAAATTCCGGCTCTGTTTATTAGCCTAGGTAATATTTACCAAATTAGTTAACCCTATGAATAAATTTATCATTCATTAAAAGGTTATATTACAGATATTAAAATACATACATATACATATATGTATGTTGCAGAATTTGTAGGTAGATTGAAATACAATGGAAAGCAGAGCCTTTAATATAGTACCTGCTATACAATCTAGTACTCAATGAACGTTAGCCATTGCTTTCCCATCACGGTACTCAGATTAGGGGTAGGGAGAGGCTGCCATTCCTGCTATGAGAGTCTTCTCTGGGATGAATGCTTGAAACAATTCTCTGCCATTCTCAGGGAAATAAGGTAAGAAGTATACTCTCAAAGGTGTGCCCCTCATGCCTCTGTCAAACCAGATTATTTCTGGGTCAGCTCTGAAACACACTTCCACAAATTATTTCTAAGCCTTTGCTTGTAGACAGTTTTGAACGACAATCCAGGGATCTAAGAGGGAAATTATGTCCTCCAATGCCTGTATTCCTGGGAAGGAACTTTCTATACTTTTCCTGTTTCTGTCTGTGTAACTTCCCACACCCTACCAAGGGCAGTAGGACGGGGTCCGAGGATTGCAGGGTGCTGCCCAGTATGCAATTGAGATACATCACAAGTGCAGAGTTTCTATCACACAGTCACACTGCATGTGATAACTGCCAAATGGTCTCTTTCTGTTGCTCCAATCAGCAAGTACACTTTTTTTTTTTTTTGAGACGGAGTCTCGCTGTGTCGCCCAGGCTGGAGTGCAGTGGCCGGATCTCGGCTCACTGCAAGCTCCGCCTCCCGGGTTCACGCCATTCTCCTGCCTCAGCCTCCCGAGTAGCTGGGACTACAGGCGCCCGCCACCTCGCCCGGCTAGTTTTTTGTATTTTTTAGTAGAGATGGGGTTTCACCGTGTTAGCCAGGATGGTCTCGATCTCCTGACCTCGTGATCCACCCGTCTCGGCCTCCCAAAGTGCTGGGATTACAGGCTTGAGCCACCACGCCGGGCCAGCAAGTACACTTCTAAGCCTGAAGACTTGGGGGTTATGAATTTCATGTTGATTCTATGCCTGATGCCAAATTAG